>NC_045800.1:12386237-12731656 GCF_009873245.2 Balaenoptera musculus
TTTCTTCCCTATTTTTTTTTTTTTTTTTTTTTTGTAGTGTGGGTTATGTGATTCATTTGCCACAGTTTGCCATTCCATCTTTACCACTACATCCTGGGTGAAATTTTTTTTTTTTTTTCATACAGTGAATGTACTTTTTATAGTGTATAGTTCTGTTGGTTTTGATAAATGCATGGAGTGGTGTATCCGCTACCGCGGTTCCATACAAAAGAGTCCATTGTCTTAAAAATTCCTTCCTGCTTCCCCTTTGCAGACAGTCCTTCTTTCCACCTTCCAGTCCCTGGCAACCACTGATGTGTTTTCCTCCCTGTAGTTATGCCTTTATAAATAAGTGAGAGTCTTACCATATGTAGCCTTTTTTGGTCTGATTCTTTGATTTAGCAGAATACATTTAAGATTATTCTGTGTTGTGTAAATCAATAGTTCACTCCTCAAGTGTCCTTTAAGTATATTTAAGCAAAAAAAAAAACAAACAAGTGAACTGATTTAAAGAAAATATTGAACAAACATGATATAGGTGGCACATAGATATGAGAAACGTCTTGAACCTGAGTGACTAAAATTTGGAAATGAGTAATGTGATAGAAAGATGCGAGGTCAAGGCTCTGCTTTGCCTGGTGCCTCTGCCAGTGATTAGCTGTGTGCTCTCGGGGAAGCCAACCTTCTGCTCTTGAGTTTCTGATAAAAATAAACAGTAAAATGGCTGATCTAGTAGTTGTTAGCTCCTACCATGGTTCATAAGACACAGGGTATCTTAGGTGCTTTGGGGTAGCTCTTCTTAACATTAGCATTTCATTGTTGTGAAGCACCCATCACCCCTGGATTTCACAGTTGTTAGGACAACCTGTTACAAATGCTTTATTAAACCTATCATGGAGGAATAAGAGCCAGCCATTAGGAATGAGGTACGCTTTTCAATGTAAGGCTCCAGTTCATCCACGTTTTTTTTCTGTTGGGCTTATCTAAAGGGTAGGCTAGGGAGAGCCTGAGTCAAGAGCTGTAGTCATGTCCAGGAGGTACTGGTGGTGCCATAAAATCTCTGTGAGTTTTTAGCACCGTAGCATTTGGAATTTAATTTCCATAGTCCTTTCCCTAGGTTGATTCCCCAGAGCTGTCTGTAAAGATTGATTGGAGGTCATAGTTCCCCAGCACTTCATCGTGGTTCATGAGTAGGCCGTCTTGTCACATCATTGGCAATGTGTATTTGAGGGTCAGTGCGTGTTAAGAACTCTCCGCTGATAACGGAAACCGGGAAAGGGAACCAGAGATAATTGCTTGTTTTGTTTTTATTTTTAAAGATGAACAGATTCATAGTAATTCTTTTTTAAATCATAATTAATGGCTGCTTAAAATCCCTTGCCAGGTTGGGTTTTTTGAAATTGGAAATGGGATAATAATTGAGTTGTATTTAGGTGACAGAGTGTCAATGTAAAATCAGAGAGTAAGTGAGAGGAATTTGAGAATGCAAAACTGATTTGTGTTTATTTTACATGTGGCACATAGTAATATTAATTTTACTTTTTACTTTTAGTAATGAATGTTATAACTATTGAAGATTATAAGAGCACATACTGGCCAAAATTGGATGGTGCCATAGATCAGCTTTTAACTCAGAGTCCTGGTGACTATATCCCCATATCCTATGAACAGATATACAGGTAAGTCAAGATTTAATTTGCTTGGGTTTTAGAGGGTATATTGAAGTTCACAGCAACTTGAATTATGACAGTATGTATGCATATAATATATGATACCTACATTAAGGCTCTGTAAGTTATTTATATGTTCCATACTTGTGGATTGGGGGTTTGATTTATACTTTTTGCTTCAGAATTGGTTTTCAAATGAAGATAGTGTTAATCCTACCTCAGCCTGCCACACCTGCCATACCTAATGCAGAAATTATAGAGGTCAGTGAAAAAGGCAAAAAATATGTAGTTTTAGTATCACAGGGAGATGTTAGCTTAATCTGCTGATGTTTGTGGCACACAAGTTTAACTATCTTTGGTTATTTTGTTTCCCAGCTCCTGGTAGATGGAAGTAGCAAATTAGTGAGGACTGGGGTGGGTTGTGAGATCAGCCCAGCACAAGAGGAGGAAGTGACAACTGTGCTGTTCTACACAAGTGATGCACAAAGAGGTTACATAGCAAACGTTTTTGTTAGTTAGAAACCTTCTGCTGATTGTCACTCTCTCTTCCTTATTTTGACATTCATGAAAACGAGAGAGAAACTGGCTTATAAGTAGTTATCTTAGTCAGACTCTCAGATTATCACCCAATATTAGATTATCTAATACTGATAAAAAATTTAATAGAATACTCAAAAAGATTATTTGTAGCTGGTGATAATGTCTCTGCCATATGAGCACTGATTGGGGCAGGATAAATTTTTGTTTTAAGAGTTGCAGTTGGTCACTTTTTGAGGCCTGAATTAATTGTTTGACCAGTGGTTACATATTGAGGGTATGCCTTAACCTTAGGTTGAATTAAGTGCTTCAACCTTAAAATCATTAACTTGGTTTTTCTGTCTCCCCTCCTCCCCACAGTTGTGTGTATAAATGTGTATGCCAGCAGCACTCGGAACAGATGTATAGTGATCTGATTAAAAAGATAACTAATCACTTAGAAAGAGTCTCAAAGGAGCTGCAGGTAAAGAACTTATGGTATTGATTTTAGCTTCTTTGGGATTTTCTGACTGGTTGGAATTAGCTTGTATAGTATACCTTTGGAGGCTTGTTCATTTGATTATGATATAAATTTATAAATATTTTATAGATAAATATTGATCAAATTGTCTTATCTTTGGACTAGATTAATTTGAAAATTTGACATAAACTGTGGACATTTTTGGATTAAATGTATTTCCGATTTTAATCCTGTTTATTACCATGCAATATTTCTTTTATGTAAAACCTTATTTGTTCTGTTTACTTCAGTATTTGGTGACTTTTATATTATAAACGTGTATATTTTAATTTTTTTCTGGAACTTTTTTTAAAATTATTATCTTTAAAGTGTTATTTGCCTACCAGTTTCTAATATTTGCTAATATAAACAACTGAAGTCAGCATTTTGTTGATAAACCCTCTACAGATGAACATCATCCCAGCTGTAAAATCTGGGGCAAGTTGCAGGAAATATTTTATTTAAGGAAGCACTTGGCTTCTTGATCCTACTCTGGCCCTCCCTGCCTCAGTAAAGTTTCCAGTGCTTGAAGGTCAGGTACTATCTTTATTCCAGGACCAGATCACATTTTAGTTGTGGTGTAGAAGTTACAAGATGTGCAGAAAAGTCACTCAGCAGTAGATCACCAGGGTCCACACCACAGTTAGGAAGTGCTCCAGCAATTCTAAGATATCCACAGTTTCTAGCAAGTGCTGGGTTGCTATTTTGGAGAATATTTGGATATTCTCCTCACTTACCTTGTGTTTTTGTTTTTTTTTTTAAAGTATAGCCAGAGCTGTGTTTATCATAGCCAAATATATCTTTTTCCTGTTGTTAGTGTAAATTGTTTTCTTCATCTTTTTGCCGTTAAATACAAAATCTTTATTCATTTAACAAATATATTTAGTGCTAGGCATTGTATGTAAACCGTAGATGAAACCTAAGATCTGCGCATTGTAGCTTTGAATGATTTGCTTACTAATTCTTGACTCTACCCTCTCTCTGAATCCCCATGTTTGATTTACTGCTGAATCCTACTTATGTTCTATTTCTCTCTTGGCTCCTGTCCACTCGGCCACCACCCAGCCCAGGCCACATCATCTCAAGTTTTACTAAAATGCTCATCTTAGTTGGTGCTCTGTCTCTAGTCTTAACACGTCTAACTAGAATCTTGCGTTTCAATCAGAGTGACTGTTTCTAAAGTACAGCTCTGATTATCATATTCCTATTAGAATAAAGTCTAAATTTCTTAATATGATTTAGGAAGCCTTTCACTTTCTGACTCCTGCTTATTTCTGCGCCTGATGTCTTACCTTTCTGCTCCTGCATACTGAACTTATTTCAGTTCCTTGAACATTTTAGGTACTATCTCACATCTTGGCTTTTGCCATGTTAACTTTACTGCCTGAAACATTCTTCCTTTTCCTCTGCCCTCTTATTTTTTCAGTCAGTGTGAACTTACCATTTAGGCTGCCGCTTAGACATCATTTGTTTTGGGAAACATTCTCTGATACCTTGTTCCCCAAGTCAGGTTTGGGAGCCCCTCATCTGTGCTTCTGTAACACCCAGTACATCATGGTAGTTCATTGTGTAATTTCTGGTTTAGCTGTTCCCCTTCCCCACATTCCCCACCCCAGTATTGTGTCCTGAGAGGGCAGAGGAGCATGTCTGTTTTCATTATTGTGCTGTTAGTACCTTGCCCAGTATCTCATACATACTAAGCATCACTTGCTGAATGAAATGTATAGCAAATGAATGTTTATAAATATTTACTCTCTGTTGGATAGTGAAAGCTTTTCTAGTAGAAATCCGAGTTTGATCTCGTTTTTTAACCTGAAGTCTAGGTGGTCTTTGGGGTGCAGAGTGTACCAGAGATTTCATTAGATCAACAAAGAACGCATCTCAAAAAGGATTGTTTTATGAATACTGTTTTGCTATTATTGAAATAATATTAAATATTCTAAAACAGAAATGGAACCAGTTCAATTCAAATTATAAGGATAAAATAATTACTCGTCCTGCTTATAAAAGTTATCTATGAAATGTGAATTGGAAATTTTATAATATGTTTTACACGTATGCTTTGCCATCACACGTGAGTCATTAATTTGACTGATAGAATTGTGATTTGCTAGTTATTTGTCATATTGCAGTTTCTGCTTGAGTAGAATTTTTTCTTGTACTTAATTTTGTAAGCACTATATGACTACATTTCATTCTTACAATTAGAATATTACTGTAAGATATTTTTTAAAGTTAGAGGGCACTATAGTACTGTGTTATCAAGCTCATATCTAATTGGCAGTTTTGGAAGGCCACTTGGCTACATTCTCTGGCATAAATTTGCTTGATCAATTGTCAGTAATACAAAGGTAACCTGTTACTTGCCCAGGATGGGCTGCACAGGGTACTAATACTTGAGAGTCACTGAGGTTCAGAGAGTAAGTTTCTGAGGTTTTGGAGAGTGATCCCTGTCATCGTGTGCAGAGCTCCTTTATTCTTTATCAGGAATGCATAATAGTTCATTGTACCTTGCTTTATTGATGTACCTCAATATATTTAACCACTTTTTAATCAATGAATATTTAGGTTGCTTCCAGTCTTTTGCTGTTACTAACAGTGCTACAGTGAATAATCAATCTTGTAACTTTTACTGTGCTTCGCTTTATTGTACTTCACAGATACTGCATTTTTTACAAATTGAAGGTTTGAGGCAACCATGTGCTGAGCAAGTCTTTCGGCATCATTTTTCCAATGGCATTTGCTTGCTTCTTGTCTCTGTGTCACATTTTGGTAATTCTCGCAATATTTCAAACTTTTTCATTATTTCTGTATTTGTTATTGTGATTTGTGATCAGTGATCTTTGCTATTACTGCTGTGACTTGCTGAAGGTTCAGATGACGGTTAGCATTTTTTAGCAATAAAGTATTTTAAAATTAAGGTATGTACATTGTTTTTTTTAGACATAATGCTATTGCACACTTAACAGACTATAGTATAGTGTAAATATAACGTCTGTATGGACTGGGAAACAAAAAATTCATGTGACTCGATTTATTGATATTTGCTTTATTGCAGTGGTCTGCAGTTGAACCTGCAGTATCTCCGAGGTCTGCCTGTCATGTCATTTACTATGTCCATATTTTGTGGTTCACAAAAGTTGTACCAAGTTATATGCTCCCACTGGTTCTGTATGTTTCAGAGTGCCTGTTTTCTCTACCATTACTAATACAGCGTATTAGGTAACCAAAGAATTTTTGCTTTATACTAATAATAGGAATAATTTTTATAAAAATAACATAGATAAGGGTGATAGCTCTTTTGATGCTAGTATTTACAAAACCATATTGATAAATGTGAAGGTAATATACGATGTAAAACCAGGGAATTTAGCTTGTTTTTAGACTCAATAGATGTCCTACTTTGAGTTCAGCAATATGGGACTATAAAAAAATCTTACTTTGAAATGATCTTTTTTGTGAAAGAGTGTAAACTCGAACCATTATTAAATAGCAGGGTAAAGTGGATAAAAACATGGGGACCTGGGCTCTGGTCTCAACTCTGCCACTCAGCAACTGTGTGCCTCTTGATTAAACATGCTAATACCATCTTGTGAATTTTCTCAACGTTGAAATGAAGTGGCTTTACTGAAACATCTGGTTGCTTTAAGCTCAGTTCTAAGATATTTTTTCTTTGCTTCCTGCTTGGCAAATGCTTCTTCATTCTTTTCTCAGGCTTAAACTCATTTGTGTCCACCTGTGTAAAATCTTCCTAGAACCCTCGCACTCCCCTCAAACAAACAAACAAACAAAAAGGCCATTGGAACTTTTTCTTGTGTGCGTTCGTAGCGTCTTGGCAATAACAACTCTGTATTGTTTTTGCGTCCACGTGTGGCCACCTCACAGCCCTGTCCTCCTTTGAGGGCTTGTTTGTGTTTTTATCCTTAGTGCCTGGCACAGTTACAGCTCAGCAGAAGTTGAATGAATGCTCAGCATCAAATTTGACCAGTGGGCAGAGTAGCATAATTAGCCTCGTATGACCACTAATCTTTGTGTCTCTAGATGCTTAGGCAATGAATTTATTCATTGTTCAGTTAATCCAGTACATTAATTTATTCAGTGTTGCAAGTATGTGGCATAATCTTGGTGTAATCTCTACCTTATAGAGACCTTAAGGGCAGTTTTCACTGGGGACAGAACAAGAGTGTATGCCAGGCCCCATGAGCCAGAAAAGTTTTATTTGGGTGGAGTGTTTTGTTTGCAGTTGCAGCTCTGATTTTAGTAATGAAATATTGTTATTATGAGCTAAAACAGGAGTGTGGGATTAGTTGAATTTGGCAGATAATCAGAAATTTAGTGTTGGGGTTGATAAAATCAATGAGTTGAACCTTTAGGGCATCAGCCTCTTATCTCTCAAGGGCATCTTAAAATAGCTACTGGTGTGTGTATAGTTTACATGGCCCAGAGTGACTTACTTATCTCTATCAAAAGCCATATCAGTGTTGGAGGGACTGAAGAGTGTATGAAATAATGTTTCCTATTCCCCAGTTATTGATTTAAAAGCTAGAGAATACTGGTTTTTAGAGATTGTAAAAGATTATTTTAATTTGTTGAACCTAAATGCTTTAATATAACAACGTAATCTAACTTGCTTCCTCTTTTAAAAAAATAAATATTGTTTTCATTTTGGAAACAATGATTTTTCAACCACTTCGGTAACTTTAAAATTTTTTTTGTTAAATTTATTAAACTACTTATATAGCTAAACCTACTTAGTATTCTGCTTACTCTTGTATTTTATTACGTGTATATCTATACTTTTTACTTACTACTAGATTGAACTGTGACATATGTTTTGCCTTAGTTTTTTTTTTAAACCGTTCTCTCCGCTTGTGCTTCACTCCTCTGTTCTTTAAATGTGGTAATGAACATCTCTATTTTATTTTCCTTTTTCCATGTCTCCAAAGCCTCAAAATGTGAATTTCCAGTTCTGATTTTTTGAAATACCAAAATTGGTTTATTAGTTGAGTGAACAATATTCTGGTTAGTTTTGGCAAATTCTGTTGAAACTTTTAGCAATCACTATACTTTTGGTGAGGGCTCAAACCAGCTTTTCCAAATGCCTATTGGACATTTCAACTTGGATTTCTTCTTACAGATACTTCATATTCATGTCTGAGTCTAAATTCCTCTTCTCTCAAATCAGTTTTACTCTCAGACTTGAGATTTTATATTCACCTTTGACTCCTTTTTTCTCCCTTACCTGTTATTTCCAGGTGATAGTCAAGGTTGATAGAATACGGTAACTTCATTTGCTTCTGTCCCCTTTCATTCCCATTGCTGTCACCTTTTTCCTTATTATTGGCTCATGCCTGCACTAGAGCAGTACTCTCCTTACTGGTCTGCCTTTCTGCAGTCTGTTCTTTTGACTGACTAATCCTCTAAAAATGCAAATTTTTGATGGGCATACTTTCTTGTTCCAAAACCTTAAGGACTCCCTGTTGCTTTTCTCAATCACAGTTGATTTCTTGGACAGTATAAAAACAACTGAGCTGGTTGATTGGTTACAGGGCTTCCTAGTGGGGAACCTAATATAGCTAGCTCTTTCCTATATAACTATGCAAGGTACTCTGTTAGGTACAGCCGTAGACATATGATTGATAAGGCTAGATAATTTTAGACCAACCCTCCTGCTGAGAACAATTTTTTAAATGGGCCAGGGAGCTAATAAAAAAATGAAGAATTGTAGGACCAAGACCTGGGAAAAGGAGGAAATCCAGAGACGGGAGACTAGCACTTGACCCATTTCTCTACTAGAGGCACCTATTTATTCTGGAAGAGGAGGCTAATAGGCTGAGAAATTTAATAGAGCTTTGATGGGTTGATGGGGATAGGGTAATAAAAATTGGAGTTCAGGTCCCACCAAACCTAAAGGATCACATCCCAGGTGTAGTAAGAATAATAAGTTACAGACTAGCTTGTTGTAGCTGGCACTTGATTCCTGATTGGATTAAGATGGTCTGGATTTGCTAGCTCCTCTAGTTGCTTACCAGAAGCGAAAGTAAATTCTTCCTGGAGAAAGAACATTATCCTAGACATCAAATTGTTTCCATAATTTTTCATAAACAGTGTCTGACGTTCAGTCAGAAATATGTAGTTATATTAGGAGGTGAGGTGATCATAAAACCAAGAGAAATGGAGAAATACATTTTTTAGACAAGAATTGGGAGAATTCATCACCAGTAGTCTCTAACTTTAAAGAAATACTGGAATGTTCTTCAGATAGAAAGAATATGTCCCTAGATGAAAATTTGGAGAATCAGTAGGAATGAAGGAAAACAAAGATAAATATGCAAGTGTAGAATAATAATAGTGATAATGTCTTATAGGGTATAATATAAATAACTCAAACACATGACAGTTGCATGGAAGATGGAAGAAGGTAAAAGGATTTAAAATGTTCTAAGGCCCTTGCATTGTTGAGGAAGAAGGTAAAAGGATTTTAAATGTTCTAAGGCCCTTGCATTGTTGAGGAAGAGGTAAAAGTACTCATTTATTTCAGACTATGGTAAGACAAGGTTGCAGTCTATAACCTTAGGGTAATCACTAAAAAAAATAGTAAAAAGTGTAATTAACAAGATAATAGAGAAAATGGAATAATTTGAAAATAAAGGAGTCAAGAAAGGATAGAGAAAGGTACAGAGAACAGATGGGACAAATAGAAAAATAGTAAGATAATAAACTGACACATTATTTATAATAAACTGACACATGATTTATAATAAACACATTTTATTATTTTATTTTATTTTATTTATTTTATTATTTTTATTTATTTTATTATTTTATTATAAACTGACACATTATTTATAATAAACTGACACTAATTATTTATTATAAACTGACACAAATAACACATTATTTATTTTTGGCTGCGTTGGGTCTTTGTTGCTGTGCACGGGCTTTCTCTAGTTGCGGTGAGCGGGGGCTACTCATCGTTGCGGTGCGCGGGTCTCACTGCAGTGGCTTCTCTTGTTGCGGAGCAGGGGCGCTAGGCACGCGGGCTTCAGTAATTGTAGCACACAGCCTCGGTAGTTGTGGCTCACAGGCTCTAAAGCGCAGGCTCAGTAGTTGTGGCGCACGGGCTTA
This sequence comes from Balaenoptera musculus, assembly GCF_009873245.2. Taxonomy (NCBI): domain Eukaryota; kingdom Metazoa; phylum Chordata; class Mammalia; order Artiodactyla; family Balaenopteridae; genus Balaenoptera; species Balaenoptera musculus. Next base: position 12,396,051 of record NC_045800.1, read on the forward strand.
GTTGCTCTGCGGCATGTGAGATCTTCCCGGACCAGGGCTCGAACCCGTGTCCCCTGCATTGGCAGGTGGATTCTTAACCACTGCCCCACCAGGGAAGCCCATGGGAGCTTCTTAAGGGCATGAATCCTGACTTACTTGTTTCTCTTGGCCTGTGTGGTATTGAACTAAGTGCTCATTAGGTAAATATGCTGGTCTTAATGCTATTAACCAAATGTTTCCAGTCAGGAGTGTACTTCTCTATCCCATTGAAGTTAGACTTGGTCAAGTGCTTTGGCCTGTGAATTTTAAGAGAAAGTGAAGTGTGTTTGGTGAGGTATATACCCAAAGATCTGAAGCCTTTAAGATCGGCAGTGCAATTTTCCATGTTTCCCTTTCTCTGCCAAGTGTTCTAGGTGGTAGAGGCTCCCTTAACCTGCGTCCCTGAGTGCTTATAACATGAAGCAGACCCTCAAGATGGGCATGTAACATGGGAGAAAGAAAACTTTGCTATATATTTTTTTCTTTTTAAACACATTAAAAAATTTTGTTATTTTTTTATTGCGATACAATTCACATACCCTAACATTCACCTTTTTAAAGTGTACAACTCAGTGGTTTTTAGTACAGTCATGAAGTTGTGCAGCCATCATCACTAATTTCAGAACATTTCAGTCACCCCAGAAAGAAGCCAGCGCTTATTAGCAGCCACTCACTAATCTCCCCTCCTCTCAGCCACTGGCAGTAACGAATCTACTTTGTGGATTTGCCTATTCTGGACACTTCATAGAAATGGAATTAGTCAATATATGACCTTTTGTATCTGGCTTAATTAACTTATTAGCATGTTTTCAAGGTTCATTCATGTTTATAGTATGATACTTTGTTCTTCTTTTTGGCTGAAAAACATTCCATTGTTTGGTTATACCACATTTTGTTTATCTAAGCTCTGTTTTGTTAAGTCACTGAGATTTTGGGGGGACGTTGACTGTTAAAATCAGTATTTGAATTGATAATACTTAGAAGATTCTGTTTTATCCCACTACCATTTGGATAATTGAACTTCATGGATATAACATCCTTTACTCTTAAAACTGTTTTCTTTTTTCTTTCTTTCTTTTTTTTTTAAGTATTTATTTATTTACTTTTGGCTGTGTTGGGTCTTCGTTTCTGTGCGAGGGCTTTCTCCAGTTGTGGCAAGTGGGGACCACTCTTCATCGCGGTGCGCGGGCCTCTCACTATCGCGGCCTCTCTTGCTGAGGATCACAGGCTCCAGACGCGCAGGCTCAGTAATTGTGGCTCACGGGCCCAGCTGCTCCGCGGCACGTGGGATCCTCCCAGACCAGGGCTCAAACCCATGTCCCCTGCATTGGCAGGCAGACTCTCAACCACTGCGCCACCAGGGAAGCCCTAAAACTGTTTTAAATGACACTTAGACAATTTGATTATTTTTGTGTACATCTGAATCTGGAATCCACTAGAGCAGTTGGGAGGCATTTTCTCCCCACGTAATGTTGATACATTTATTGTATATGTTAATATACTTTATTAAATTGAGAGTATATTTTCACTTTGGCCAAATAAAAATATTCTGATATTTTGATCTAGTAGCTTTATAGTCGGGAACCCACTAGCAAGTGTGTTTCTTCCAACAGTTTCTTTGTCAGTGGTTTGGAACTTACACTGTACATTACCACCAAGAAACAGTGTTTAAACAGAGATTTTGGCTCCCAGGCCAGGACAATAACATTGAAATGTTATTCGGAACAGCACTGATAATACTAACCTGAGTGCAGGGTCCTAAGGAGGAGAGACCACAAAGACAGAAGCAGAAAAGGAAAATGGTGCGATTTTTATTCTCAAATAAGGCAGAATTTAGAATAGTTTAAATGAGTATTTGTCAACTCTTTTAAAGGAAGTTAACTAATTGCATTTAAACCATTCATTTAAATGAATTTAGAGTAATTTTAATGTCTTTTAAGCTAAATGTATCTTGGTTGAGTTAAATATAATTTGACTCTCAAACCAATTAATAATGGAAATTAATAGAAACTAAATCATAATCAGTCAACATGACTTAATTTTGATTCAGTCTTCGTAGACCCCAGATTACCTGTAAAAGCTTTATTGCCAGACTGCCAACAAATGAAACCAGGTTATCTTCGTGTTTAAAATGAGCCATGGATTGCTTTGCTATTTGTGTTTTGTCCAGTGGGTGGCAGCATAATTCAACTAGTTGTATGCAGTCATTTGAAAGCTTGTATATTTTTTAAAGGCTACAATTTCTATATCTGTTGAGCTACAAAGTGTGTTTAAAAATCTTTCATTCTCCCAAAATAATGCTGTTTACTCCGTGCTATAGTGAGGAAGATTTTTAGATAGTGAGAAGATTGTCTGTTATCCTTTTTACATAGATTTCAAGTAAGGTAAATATCATTGCCAACTGGTAACTATCTCTTCACAGAAAGTCTTTCTTTCTTTTTTTTTTTAATAAATTTATTTATTTTATTTACTTATTTTTGGCTGTGTTGGATCTTTGTTGCTGCGTGCGGTCTTTCTCTAGTTGCGGCGAGCAGGGGCTACTCTTCGTTGCAGTGCGTGGGCTTGTCACTGCGGTGGCTTCTCTTGTTGCGGAGCACGGGCTCTAGGTGCGCGGGCTTCAGTGGTTGTGTCACGTGGGCTCAGTAGTTGTGGCTCGCAGGCTCTAGAGCGCAGGCTCAGTAGTTGGGGCACATGGGCTTAGTTGCTCCGCGGCATGTGGGATCTTCCTGGACCAGGGCTCAAACCCGTGTCCCCTGCATTGGCAGGTGGGTTCTTAACCACTGTGCCACCAGGGAAGTCCCCAGAAAGTCCTTCTGAATAAGTTATTTGGAGATCTATTTTTAAGTCCAAACTAGAACTTAAAGTAGTTGTTATAGCAGAGTTGTTCTTAGAGAATTTGCCAGTGAGACGCCTTAACCCTCTATCAGTCTATAGGCTTCCATTCAGACCATAATTCTAATAAGTTTACTACCATCCTTTGAAGGCAGGGTCTGTGTTTTCTTTTCATGTGTCCTTATAGAACTTAACATAGTGCCAGGCCCCAAAGAGATCCTGTAAAAGTACTTACTAGTTGACAAAAATAAAAACCATATGCTTGCCTTACAGCTGAGATTATTAGAACGATCTACTTATTCCAGTTAAAACAGCATCCTTAACTCAGGAAATGGAATTTATGATGAGCAGGAGAGTCAAATCACTCAAATAATGAATAATTATTTGCAGTTGTTTATTAATCAGAGTGTAAAGAGTACATTTAGGAGTTGTATTCTTTTTAAAATAAACTTTTTATTTTGAGACAGAGTTATGTACTTAAATTGGAAGTTTTGCTCAGTGGTAAAAGAGATGAGGTGTATAGGAAATTGAGAAGTCATCCTAGTTCATCTGACTTTGGATATTTTCTCTTATGAAGTAATCTTGAACCTTCTGTAACTGTTCTTTGTTACCTAGCTTGTCTGTTAAAAAGCTGAGATTAGAACCTAGGTTTATCTCGTTGTTATGTGGATAAGCTAAAGGAATCCAGGATCACAGAGGCTTGGCTTTAATTATGTTTAGTGTTCAAGTCCAAATAGTATTTGGAAAAGGAGGCAAGTCTTATCTTAGAAATAAGCGTAATAGTAATGATAGTAGCAGTTAACTTTGAAAGTTAAGAGACCTAAGAGAGAAATGTCTTCTGCTGTCTTTTAGACTCACTTTGACTTTTTTATTGTTGCTTTTAATTAGAAAATCATCCTTACAACTTATATTAGGAGCATCTAATGTGTACATTATAGTTCTTACCAGCTCCCGAGATTCATTTACCTTCTACGTAACTTATGTTTTTTGGATACTTTACTGTGGAAACAATATCTGCACAGCAGGAATGGGAATGGATAAGAATGTAATGCCAGATGTATGTATTTGTCTATTTGGAAAGAAATTCCAGTTTTATGTAGCATCTCCGTCAGCCTTAGGTGTAATTAGTATTGCTTCTGGAGCCTTGATAAATCTGTCTGTTGGCAGAGTGGTATTGCTCTGGAAAGTCATGGAATAAGTTGGTTAGACTAAAAGTATATTACACGCTATTCATTTTTGCTAAAGTTAGTCATGTAGAGGCAAATTTTTTTTAAAAAGTAATTTCCAGTTTGATATAGAAAATGATATTAAGAGAGCATTCAGGTCCATTTGTATCGTATCCAAAATGCGGAAGTCATACTTGGTAATATAGGAATAAATGTTAAAATGTTAAAAGATTATGAAGGAACTATTTGAAAACTTTTAGCATTTCCGTTTGACTTTTAAAAAAACCTTTTCATTTGTCTGCTGTAATTCCCCATCTTTTTATGCATGTTGCCCACCTCTTCTACTGGGTCATAACATACATTAGTCATAGTTATTTTAAAGTCTCTGTATGATAGTTCCAGCTTGTGGGCATCTCTGTGTCTGGGCCTGTTGACTGTTTAACTCTTGACAGTGGGTGTGTTTTCTTCCTTTTTGGCGTTTTTAATTGAATGCTGGACATTGTATAAAAACATCAGTAGAGACTGACATAAATAATATTTATGCTTAGTAATGGGCCTGCCCCTCTTCTGTCGGGCTGTTGGTGTGAGGAGTTGAGTCAGTCGTATTAGTGGTTGACGTGGGTTTGCGTTTTGTCGTTTCAGTAAACAGTAAGGCCTAGATTCTCTAGCAGTGGACGGTGACTGCTCTGTTCTTAGTGTGAATCAGGAGGGTTTTTTCCAGTGCTCCTGCTGTAGCCTCAGCCCTTAGCAGGCCCTCCTTTGTGGCGGGGGCCTTTCTTTGCACTGTGGCCCTCTCCCAGCAGTGAGTGGATGGCCGTTGCCTGTTTCTTGGTGCAAGGCTTCGGGGTGGGGAGCAGGATTTTGCGTTTGGGTTTTTTTCCCTGGTTCTCTTGCTCCTGCCTCAGTCATAGGTAGTCCCCGTGCACCTGAACCCTCGGAAGTGGGGCTTTCTCAGCGTTCTCGTCTCCCTCTTCCTCACCCCATTTGCAGATAGCCTTGTCCTTCTCAGTTCAAGGTCTAGAACTGGGGTTGGTAAACTTTTGCTGCCAAGGGCCAGGTAGTAGTTACCCTCACGGGCCTTGTGGTCTCTATTGCAGCATCTTTAACTCTGCTGTTGCAGCATGGAAGCAGCTGTGGACAATCCATACATGAATGGACATGACTGTGTTCCGGTCAGACTTTATTTATAAACACAGGTGGTGGGCTGGATTTGGCCTGCAGGCTCTGGTTTGCTGACCCCTGGTCTAGAGCTCCGGAGGGCTTCTTGCTTTCTCCCTACTCCTGCACCTCTTGTCCCCCACACCCTGTGGCAGCCAAATTTCGCCTTGCATCCATGGGGGGCTTTGGGAGTGAGCAGGTTTCCTGCACTTCCCTCAGCAGCAGGATGCTTCTGTTTTGTAGTAGTGCAGAAACCTGGGCGTGAATGGATTTTCTGCTCCCTCCCCGCTGATTGCTGACCTTTGCCTGTGACAGGAGGGCTAGAGGATTCCCTGTCCATCCCCCCATAGTAGACAGTTTTTGCCTCAGGTAAAAGAAGGGTCACCAGGGTGCAGGTGGATCTCTTACCCCTTCCCTTCAACAAATGGCTTTTGCTTTGTAGGCGAGTAGGGTCCAGCGCACAGGCAGTTTTCATTCATGTCTTCCATTGGCAGCTAATCAGCAGCTGTTTACTCTTGATGGGCCCCGAAGTGTGCTTGGGTTTCCTTAGGGACTCCTGCCCCACCCTCAAACCTTGACAGGCCTAGCACATCTGTGCCATAGAAGGTGGCTTTCTGATCTCTTTCACTGCCCTCAAGTATTCGTCTCAAAGGCCCAGTGGAAACCCATGGAAAAGAGCTGGGGAGTAGGTGTGGACTGCCCTTGTGTCGAGGCTCCCAGGGGTTCTATACTGCTAGTTCACACTGGGCCTTTAATGGTTTATTTCAGCTTCTGTTGTTCTTGTACCAGCTTTTATGGCTGCCGTCACCAGAGAGAAACAGTTCACGTGTCCTTTCTTTCCTTAGAAGAGCTTGTCACTCTTTGGAATTCAGTTCACTTGGTTGGACATGGCAGTTGTAAAATGTAGTGACCTCAGGTCTCTGATGAGCTCAGAAAATTGATTATGTAGGTTAACTAGCTTTTTCTTATCATCGGGGCAGGACTGATGTTCTCTGGTGGCTTTCTGCATTCTAAATGGAGTTAGAACTTCACCGTTGCACTTTAATAACTTCATAATCACTGAAGTTGATAATAATCAAGAAGCTGTTAAATTAAAAAGAACAATTCACCTATAGTCTTAACACTAATATTAAAATGTTAGTGTATCATATTTTTATTGATTTCAGTATAGTTTGCAGCTGCAGTGTCACTATTGTCATGCAATAAATGCCTTGTATAGGGTGGGTAATTACTGCTCTGCCCTCTCTTGGATCCTCTAGACTTCCTTCCCATAGAGCACCTCTCTTTCCTTTGAAGTGGTCTAAGGTACAGGCTTCTAAATGCTTAACAGCTGCTGGGCCAGCTGTTTAAAGAATCCCCTGAAGTTCTCTTTAAAAATATACACTTCTGGAAAGTTTCTGAGTCTGGACTTTGTGGCAAAGGAATCTGCATCATTAACAAGCCCTTCAGGTGACTTGGAGAGCAGCATTCTCTGAAATTCACTGGCCTAGGCAAATGTACCATAGTTCCCGAACCTGGTCTCTCTCAAGCAACGAGTGGTGTCATTTTTTGTTTAAACATAAGATTGTATTGTTGCTGAAGACACGCAACACATTTGCACCACTGAAGTGCTAATCTGGAGTAGAAGTACCACGCAAACCTGGATAATGCAGACAGCAGAGCTTGGTTTTAAGTATCTAATGAAGAGGGACTGATGAAGTAGATAGTGGTGGGGCCCGACAGTCATTATAATCACGTTGTTGAAATACATTTGGTCTGTGAGGTGTCGATGATATATATAGCTGAGTGATAATAGCAGATTACAAAATAATTCCATATTTGTTATAAAACATACACACAGAAGAACAGAAGAAAATGTTGATGGTAGTTATCTACCATTCTTGGTAGTGGTTGTTTTCCTATAATTGCACTGTTAATTTTAAAAATTTCAGTGAACATGTATTACTTCCACAAAGATATATGTTAGTGGCCTTGTTATGTTTATTAGATCCTTCCTTCCCGTCTTTTCTTCCTCCCTATTTCATTATAACATATGAAAGTCATCTCTTTATTTAAAGACAACTACAACGTTTTTGTGAACATAAAAGCATATATTCTTAAATTTTTTTCATGTTTCATTTTGGTGGGATGGGGATAGGGTGTAGATAGAAGAGGAGGGATATAATTATGAAATTGTGGAACTTATTTGTATTTTACATCTGCAGTGTCCAGTTTGGTTACCACTAGTCACATGTGACTTTAAAATGACATAAAAATTCACTTTCTTAGTTTTATTAGATACATTTCAAGTGCTCAGTAGTCACACATGACTAGCGGCTGCCTTATCGGACAGTGCAGATATAGGACATTTCCATCATCACAGGAAGTTCTGTTGGGCAGTACTGACCTAGACCATAGTATATTTGTCTGTTGGCTAGTAAAATTATTTAAACAAGTCATGCTGTTCTAAAAATTAATATATGTCTAATTAGAGTAACTGACCAAGCTTCCTTATCTAGCTTTCAAAATTAGAGGTAATTAAGGAATATACTTAGTAAGCAAATATATATATATGTGTATATGTATATATATTTTTAAGGGATATTTAGCAGGTTGGTTCTATAAAACTCTTAAGTACCAAAATTATTTTGTTTTTATATGATGATACATGATTATCATCTAATTCTACTTTTTTTAAACTTAATTTTTCTTTAAAATTACTCTCTACAAAATAGCATCTGTATGAAGTAATCCATTGCAACATCTTGTGGTAATAAAAGATTAGCAACAAGCTATCAAATGGGGGACTGGTTAAATAAATAGTACATTCAAACATTGTACTTAAAAGAATAGATTTCTTTAAAAAGTGGTTTGAGGACCTCTAAGGGTCCCTGAAATCTTTTCAGGGGGTCTGTAAAATCAAAACTGTTTTTCTAATACTACTAAGATCTTAGTTTCCCTTTTCACTATGTGGATATTTGGTCTGATGGTGCAAAAGCAATGGTGGGTAAAACTGCTTGGTGCCTTAGCATGAATCTTCACTTCTACAAACTCACAGCAGAAAACAAAAGCATTTCACTTAAGAATGTCCTAGATGAAGCAGTGAAAAATATTAATTTTATTGAATTGTGACTTTGCGTATACTTAGAAAAATATTCTTTGTGAAGAAATGGGAAGCTGTATACTAAAGTAACAATGATTGTTTTGAGAAATAGCACTTCTGTGGTTATATGAGTTTTGAGCTAAACTAGCTATTAAGCTAGTGTTTTCCCCTATAAAACACTCCTTTTATTTGAAAGAATGACTGACAAACTATGGTTATTTAGACTGGTGTTTAATAGACATTTTCTGAAAAATGAAAGAAGTGTGTCACTTCAAGGAAAACAACTGATGGTATTTGTTGCCAATGATAAAATTTGAGCTTTGAAGTGAAAATTAGAATTTTGGAAAACCTGTATCTACAACGATGATCTTGATAACATCCCAATACTTAAAAAGACTTTTCTGATGAGATAGATGGTGATAATTTTTTTTTGATGTTGTATAGTGAAATGTGTCATCATTTAGATCTACATAACTCAGTGAGTCAGTATTTTTCAAATGACCGGTTTGTAATGCTATAAAATGTATCTGTAAAAGACCCATTCAAAGTAGAAGATAGAACAATGGGTTTTAATGTAATAGGGTATCAAGAATTCATTGATAGTTTCAGATTTCATATCCCAACTAACCTTTAAGAAACTACCACTTGTCAAGTTTCAGAGAAGAATATCTACAATTATTTGAAAAGGCTATTAAAATATGCCTTCCTTTTCTGACTACATATCTGTGTGAAGGTGGATTTTCTTCATTTACTTTAACCAAAACATCACATCACAACTGATTCATTACAGAAGCAGATATGAGAATCCAGCTGTCTTCTATTAAGCCACTCTCAAGAGACTTACAAAACTGTAAAAACAATACCACTCTTCTTACTAATTTTTTTGGGGGAAAATATAGTTATTTACATATAACTTAGTTTATAATATAAAATATTTAACTGTATTTTAACATTAAAATTGTTAAAATGTGATGAGCTTATTATTGTCATTTTAGAATATATTAATACATAGTTTTAAAACCCAGTTTTAGTTTCTAATATGGTAAATATTAATAGATACAACCTACATTATAAATAAAAGCTTTTTGGAATTTCCAATTATTTTTAAGAGTATAAAGGGTTGCTGATATCAAAATGTTTGAGAAACACTAGAATAAAACAGTCTCCAAGATACATTGTTAGGAAAAGTGCAGATTAGTATGATTGTAAGTTAGCATTTGTGTGAAAAAGGATATAAATGGGATTCTTATTTTTTTGTATATATGTAAAATTCTTCTGGAAGGTTATAAAGGAATTAAGTGTTGGTTTGTTCAGTGCGGAAGGAATGAAAGGTAAATTCTTTACTCTAAACCCTTTTGAACTAATTTGAATTTTAAACCAGATGAATGAATTACTGATTTAAAAAAGAAGAAGAAGAAGAAATTAAAACATTCCTACCAGCTATATTACAAATTTCAGGGAATCTAAGTCTGTTATGAGAAGTTGGAGCATGTTTGGAGTAATGGTTATTTTTCTGGCCAATTGCTTTTTTCTTACTTTATTTGAGAAGAAAATGAAGCTTATTTTAGGGGTAAAAAATTTCATTTAATGTCCAATCCAAATACATTCATGGTGAAATTATGTAAATCAAATAGGTAGCAATTTCCCCAATGGGACCCAAAGTATACTGAACTTAAGTTTTAAGGAGGAACAATTCGATTAGCTTTTTTACTAACAGGTATTTCTAGGTTTCTAGTAAAGAGAATGGATTTATTTTAGAAGACTATTATAATTTGTAGTCTGTCATTTAAGAGGTTTTGAATAAGTGCTACATGTAATGTGGAAGTAAAAAAGCTAAGTAAATGTTCTGACATTTGATTCAGTACAAAAAGTACTTTTTAATACTCATAACCTTTGCGGCTTTGGGAAGTCTTGAAAAGAATAACTAAGGAATTCAATTTTATTTATTCTGTCTGCTATTAAATTTAAGTGTGGCTTTTGATCAATGTTCATACTTTTAACTTTTGGATAGATACAGTATCCTTTTATGAAAAAGGAAAATTATTTTAATGCAAAAACTCTTCAGATTTTCTTTTTTCATACCATACTTCTAAAATTTATTTCTTTGAATATTGAAATATCATTTCCAGAGTTCTTCGAAGCAGTTTAGAGAAAGATATTACATATGATTCTGTTCATTAGTTATAGTGAAAAGTTTGCCCATAATGTGGAACTATTTTCCCCAATTTTTTTAGTTAACAAAGAATGCCTTTAATAATGTTAATAGGTTTTTCTGAAGTATTAAACAAATAGGTAGTTAATTCATAAAGGAGTTTACTCTTGCTACTTGCATGTGCATGTGTAATAGTTGACATTTTTCTAAGCACACATTATTTTCTTTGATTCTCAGCACATCTTGGAAATGGCACAATTAGTGTTTTTCTTATTTTTTATATGTATGGAAATCGAAATTCAGAGGGCTAAATGAATTGTCGTATAGCCTTGTTAAATGATCAAATAGCAATTTAGATTTAAGCAAGGCTAGATTAGATTTAGATTTAAACAAGTTTAGATTTAAGCAAGACTGTCCTAAGTGCAAAAAAAAAAAAAAAAGCATTTATCTATACCTACTATGTTCGGGTTCTGTGGTCTGCACTAGAGATATAAAGATAAGACACAGATCTTGCCCTCTAGGGGCTGAAAGTTTAGTGACAGAGACTACCCAGTGGAGAAGTGAATAAGTGTGGTGGTGCCCTGTTGAAGGGCCATATATCTCAGTTTCGAGGAAGTGACACAGATCTTGAAGGATGAGTAGAAGTTAGCCAGGGTGAGTCTGGTTGGGGGTGGTGATAAAAGGCGTCAGGTGGAAGATACAGTCAAGGAGGCCTAAGCAGCACACAGACATTGTTTGGGAACTGTTAGTAGTTCCATGTGATGACTGTGCTACATGGAAGAAGGAGCAGGATGTGATAGCAGAGAGGTAGATAGTGGCCTAAATTGGAAGTCTGAACTTTTTTCTGAAAGTTTCAGGGTGCTAAAAATTGATTATAAATAGTTGGAAGGACTGAGTTTGAACAAGGTTAGAATCTTAATTCTTGGGCTTATTAGCTGTAGGACTGTAATCAGTTGACTAAATATTTCTGAGCCCCAGTTGCCTCAGATGTTAAATGGAAATAACATTCAATTTATTGCAGTAGGAGGACTAAGAAAAATAAATGTTAAAAAAAAAAGCACCAAATGTGCACCAAACCTGTATGTAAAAACTCAGTAATGAAAGATGAATTAGAAGTAAGGACAGCTTGCTGCACATATCTAAGCTTCTAAGTAGAACCGAAAAAAATGAATTAAATTTTATTTTAAAATATTATTGGGGTTTCCCTGGTGGCGCAGTGGTTGAGAATCTGCCTGCCAATGCAGAGGATACGGGTTCGAGCCCTGGTCTGGGAAGATCCCGCGTGCCGCGGAGCGGCTGGGCCCGTGAGCCACAATTACTGAGCCTGCGCATCTGGAGCCTGTGCTCCGCAACAAGAGAGGCCACGATAATGAGAGGCCCGTGCACTGCGATGAAGAATGGCCCCCACTTGCCGCAACTAGAGAAAGCCCTCGCACAGAAACGAAGACCCAACACAGCCATAAAAATAAATAAATAAATAAACCCAAAGTTTAAAAAAAAAAATTTTTTTTTAAATATTATTGGACTATTTGGACATTTCTAAAACAGCTTAGCTGAAATAGTTTTATATATTTCAATGTTTAAATTTAATATTTAGGAGTCTTTCAACGTGGTGTTTCTTTGTATACTCGTTTGAAAGCCGGACTTTGTGTATACGATGTGGTTATCAGATGAGGAGACTGTTCCTGCGTTAGCCCTCGTGTGGAATCAGTTTAGTTTGTGTGATGTTTTGTGCCATGCCATTCCCCCAACTCCCTGGCCCAGGAATGAGTTCATAGCTGGAAGACTTGGATCTGTCATTCTAATTTTAGGCAAATCCTTGCCCATTTGTGTGTTTCTTCAACATTAAAATGGTACTTAATTAATTTAGCTTTAGAGAATAAAATGAAATAGTACATGATACGTTTTTGTAAACCACAGTGTCTTAATCTGCTTGGGCTGCCATAACAAAATACTACAGACTGAGTGGTTTAAACAACGGAAATTTATTTCTCACCATTCTGGAGGCTGGGAAGTCCAAGATTAAGGTGCCAGCTGATTTGGTTCCTGATGAGAGCTCTCTTCCTGGCTTGTCGACAGCCATCCTCTTGCAGTGTGCTCACATGGCCTTTCCTCTGAGTGTGCTTTGGGGGAGGGGAGGGAGAGGAAGGGGAAAAGAATGAGCCCCTTGGTGTCTTTTCTCATAAGGACACTAATCCTGTAGGATAAGGGCTCTACTCCTATGACCTCATTTAGCCTTAATTACTTCCTTACTCTAAATAGAGCTGCACTGGTTAGGGTTTTAACATATGGATTTGTGTGTGGGGATACACACATTCACATTCATTCCACGATGTGCAGTTAAATTGGAAGTGTTCTCTTTTGATGGCTTTATGACATGGTATTTGGTAACAATGAGTTAAATGCCAGTCATGTATTGTATTTATTTTAACTGCTCTCCAGAGCTGCAGATGTATATGGACCATTTGAGTCCTGCCTTCTAGCCAATAGGTTTATAATTGGTTAGCTACAGGAGTGGTACAACCAAGTTAGTATCAACTTAGAATATTACTGTACCTAAGGTAATTCTAACATATCAACAGACATTCTCATAGTATATTAAGCCTATATCACTTCCTTGAATTTCCCCCCCTATTGCAAGCCCAAATATAGTTTGATTCCCATAGTAAATGTCTGTAGTTTAGTGGTGATTTAAAAAATCATATCATTTATCTTAAGTGTAAATTTACCTTTTTACTTGTTAACAGAGCAAGCCTTTTAACTGACATGGTAAGGTTACACACATTTTAAAGGCAGCTAAATCAAACCTCAGTTTTGCATAGCAGATATTGGAATAGAGCTAGAAATCTTAACTAAACTTCAGGATATAAGCCTCCTCTTTTTCTTTATTGTGAATTTCAGTGTGAACTTTGATTGAGTTCTAAGTCTGCATTTTAGATTGTGCCGGAAGATCTTCTGGTTTCCTGGAATGATCACATTTATGTTCTTTTTCACAGGCCAGCCCTCCAGATCTCTATATTGAAAGATTTAATATAGCTCTTGGACAGTATATGGGAGCATTGCAGAGCATTGTGCCTCTTTTCATATATATGGTAAGTTAGAGCTGTTTCCCCTTTCCAGATACCTCGGTTTATTGGTCTAAGTGCAGATAGATGCAGAAAGTTAAGCATATTCTATTTTTCTTTTACTATGTTTTATGTTAGAAATGGAAATTAATCTATTTCAGCAGTGTTGATAGTGTTGGCATAGAAGACTTATTTAGCCTTTCACTGTTTTAAAATTTCATAAATACCATTGCTGAAACAGACAATTAGGCATTAATAATCAGCAGTCACCCAATTAACATTTATTTTGTTTCTGCCATATGGAAGATGCTGTGCTTGGAAAATAAAGATATATCAGAAAGATTTCTTACCTTCAGAAAGTAGAGATTTAAGACATGTATCTAAAAACATGATGTATAATAAATGCCAAGGAAGTAACTCCATAAAAAGTAGAACAGTAAAGTTTGCTTTCATTGTGATAATCTTTTTCACTTGGAGAATTATGCCATGAGTATGCCATCTTGTAGTCTGTTGACTTTGTTGAGGTGTCCCCGCCCTGTCCCCCACCCCCACCTTTTAAATATATAAAGCTATAGGATCTTAATGTTAGTGTTCCTATTGAACAGAAGAGCCCTTAGAAACCAGTGTCCCACTTTCTCTTTGTTGATTAGATTAGGGAATGGGTTGTTTAGGTTGATCCTACATTCTGTAGCCTAGAGATAAACTATGTGTATAATACCAATCTTCAAAATGATTTATTCTCCATCAGATATGCTTTACTGAAAAAAACAGAACATTGGGAGGAATCTGTGTTATCAGTGGGAGACTACTATTTAAATAATTTGTGGAGGATATTTATGGTAGAAAAATACACAGTTAAAAATAATGACATGTCTGTATGTTATTTTGGAGAGAATCTTTTCAACATACAATGTTAGGTGAAAAAGCAAGATGTAAAGCGGTGTGTGTTATATTTCTTCATTAGCAAGTGTTTTCTTCTTCATTTTAGAGGGAAAAAAAGCATATCCAAAAAAATGTAAGAACATTTTAGAAAGAGTATACAAAAGTTTTTGCAGTGTAGAATGGGACCTTTGGGAATGGGACAGAAAGTGTTCTGTGGGAGACTCCTTTTTATTGCATACCCTTTTGCATGGTTTTATTTTGTAATTATGTGCATGTTAGTTTTATCATTTTTTTTTTTTTTTGGCTGCATTGGGTCTTCATTGCTGCGCGTGGGCTTTCTCTAGTTGCGGCGAGAGGGGGCTACTCTTCATTGTGGTGCGCGGGCTTCTCATTGCAGTGGCTTCTCTTGTTGTGGAGCATGGGCTCTAGGCGCGCGGGCTTCAGTATTTGCAGCACGTGAGCTCAGTAGTTGTGGTTCACGGGCTTAGTTGCTCTACGGCATGTGGGATCTTCGCACATGAACCTGTGTCCCCTGCATTGGCAGGCGGATTCTTAACCACTGCACCACCAGGGAAGTCCCTTATGATTTTTTTTAGAGAGAAAAAAACATGTTAAGAATTGAGAGAATCAGTGAGCAACTTATTGACATTCATTCCTCTTTGTATTTTCCACTCCTGTACATTGAGTTAACATTTAAACATGAACAAATTCAATCTTTTTGATTTGCCAGTCATTCTAATTAGGATGCTTTTGGCTGCAAGAAACAGAAAACCTGATTCAAAGTGATTTGTAAATGAGAAAGGTATTATCTCTTGTAATAAAACTCCAGAAATACGGCAGTTTCCGGGTTGGTTGAATCCGTGGTTCAACAATGTTACCAAAGTCTCAGGTATTTTTTGTCTCTTTGCTTTATACATCTGTTTCATCTTGTTCTCCTCATGGTTGTGAGATGATTTTTACTCAAGCCTAGGTTTCCCTTAGTCTGATTGGGTTACCTTGGATCACTTGTCTACCTTTGAACCAAAGACCATCCATCCCTAAGGAATGCCATAAGCTGAATGACTTAGACTAATCATTAAAGTGAAATGTAGGGGAGTCAACCAGTGCATGCCCACTGCATGCTTTCAGCCTAGCTCATTGATAAATAGGGTACCTTTCACTAGTGTTTCCTGGTGTTGCCTTTAGATGATGATGTAGTCATTTAAAAGGGCACATTAAGTGCCTGTCATACAATATGGTCCATTGCATCCCTGTCTAGTTAATGTTGAGTATCTTCCCATGTTCTTTTGTATGATTTATAGCATTTTATCTTGACGTGCTTTTAACCCCATGCTAGGAAGACTATAACTAATAGTGGCAGGGCTTTTGTTTTCTGATGTTGGGTCTTTATGTTTTAATTGATGCCTTTATGAATTGTTTCCTAAAATTATTTATTTTTTAGTGCTTCAGTTCATCAGACTAATCATTTCTCTCTAATTGATGCACTGAAAAATAACTTATTTTCTTTTTCAGAATAAGTTTTACATCGAAACCAAGCTTAACAGAGACTTAAAAGATGACCTTATTAAGCTGTTTACGGAACATGTTGCAGAAAAGCACATTTACAGCCTAATGCGTAAGTAATTAAACTTACAGGGATGGCATAACACTAGCAGTGTTTGGGGGTTTTTTTTTTTGAATCAAAGAGCATTGGCATCTAAACCCCAATGTTGATGTCTTCTGAATCTTACAGCGATCATAAAGCCCAATTCTATAGAGAGAGACACTGAGGAATTGAAAATGTGACTTGAAGATCACCCAGTGAGCTGGGGGCAGCCAGGTCACTGGACAGTGCCTTCGTATCTGGCATGATACTTGCTGCCTTTTTTTTTTTCTCTGACATTGGGGGAAATATTAAGAAGTTCACCCATAACTTAGTTACTGGTAATTCTAGGAGTGCAATGTTAATATCTTTGAAATGGTAGCACAGTATCCTCTCAGTTTCCTTATTTGTACTAAAAAAAGATAGATGACAATTAAGCTTGTGAGAAAGTAAATCCTAAATTAAATAAAGCATATGAGAATTAAACATATTGTAAAGTACCTAGCACCTGTAGGAAAGACTTTTCCTACAACGAATTTTAAGTGGAGAGGATTTTAGTGAAATGTTATACCTTCTTAACCTTACCTTTTGTTGCTGAATGTGATTATTTTTCAGTTAATTCATCCCAAATTAATTTATATACATTTTATGTATAACTTAACCTGTGAATTTATCATTTCCTTATAGCTATCAAATTTGACATAGGTGGTTATACTTATGTAGAAGTTGTTTGCAAATGTATATATTTGACCACATAATGAATGTGTGATTGAACATGAAGAGTTGGTGGAAACAACACTTACTGAAAACCAAACGATCGGTCAAAGAGTAGGAGGAAGATGGATTAATAGAGATAGACCCTGGGTTTGGGGTACATGTTGAAATTAGAGAGAACCTTGAGTAGAAGAGCCTCTAAGAACCTAAAATTTAGAATTTCAGTTTTTAAACATGACATTTAAAATTTTTCTGCAATGCCTAGCATTGCAAATGTAACTCACATTGCATGTTTGAAAGTACAGAAATCATTGTTGGCCAAGTGAGATGGTGTTTCCATTTTTAAAAAGGTGGGGATAGAAGAAAACAACTTATATAATTTTACAAGCTGGCTTAGATGAAAATTATGCCAAGTTTCATGGGTATTTGGTTAGTAAATTACAGGTCTGTGAGAGATGAATTAAAAATGAGCCGTTTTGAGTCAGTAGTATCTGTCCTATTCATTAAATGATGGAGTTCATTTGTATATGTTTTGTCTAGAGGAAGTATTTGTATCCATTTAACATATTTTAATAAGATTTTTTGTGTGACCATAGATAACCTAAAAGAAAACTGACTCTGTTGTCATGTTTAGTCAGGGTCACATGGTTAGGCAGTGTGATGTCTTGCCTTTACCTTTAGTAAGGAAAAGTACCTGCAGTTGTAGCATTTGGGAAAGTGAGTTTCTGACTCTGATCTCAGTTACTAGAATTACTAATAACATGTCTTTCAGAAAAATTCCAAGAGCCTCATATATGGGTGATTTGGGGGAAAGGGAAATGATGGAGGGAGTTAGAGAATGTTTCATTCCCCAAATGTAAATCTTTTGAATCGTGAACTTAATGGGAAGTATTTATAGCTCACTCACTAAGTACCATGAATACTGTTGCTTTTAGAAAGCTTTACTTATTTTCAGAACCTCCATCAATTGAATCATTTCCGTTAGTGTTTCAACAGATACGCACATATCTACTTGCTGGATTGAGCTCTACTGCACTGGATTAAAAAAAAAAAAATCTTTACTGTACAAATACTTGGTTTGCCCTCTTGGGTTGTTCTTTTCTTGCCCTTGTTTACCCTTCAGTTTTTGGGAGAAATAGTGATAGACAGTGAAACCTTGACAATCAATAAAATGTTGTATCATTTTTATAACCCATTTTCTCTCTATTTCAGCTTTACTTTTAGAAGCCCAGTCAACACCATTTCAGGTCACACCTTCAACTATGGCAAATATTGTGAAAGGCCTGTACACTCTCAGACCAGGTAAACATTCATCATTTCTTTAGGGGTTGGACTTGTTTGTTTGTTTATGGCACTTCCAGCCCTATCTGCGAGAGGATAGTGTTTCTTTGTGTTTTCTGAGGCCTGATGGTATTTGGATTTGTTATAGCAAAAAAATTGAGTAGATACTCATCATTGTGAAATGTAAACTCAGGACCTCACTTGGAAATCTTTCTATGCTAGTGAAAACCAACTAGTTTGGGGAATACAAGAAATAGTTTGTAGGAGACACTTTAGATAAAGTAGAATCTTATGTCTGGCTTTAATCTCTTTTTTTGTTGTGAGGTTCTTCTTCACTTCTACCCCATATTGCAAATATGCACGGGCATACACATTCACAACTCCATCTTGTTAGGCCTATTATGTAACTTACAAGGAATCTAGAAGTGTTGGTAAAGTTACAATCATTTCATAACGATAGTTTGAGGAGAAAGATAGTCAGAATAGCAGAACCAAAAATCAAAGATCACTGTATTCAAAGGCATGGTTTGTAAATTATCTTAATGTATCTGTCTTATAATAAAAACACTGTGGGACTTCCCTGGTGACGCAATGGTTGGGAATCCGCCTGCCAACGCAGGGGACACGGGTTCAAGCCCTGGTCCGGGAAGATTCCACATGCTGCAGAGCAACTGGGCCCTTGTGCCACAACTACTGAGCCTGTGTTCTAGAGCCCGCGAGCCACAACTACTGAGCCCTCATGCCACAACTACTGAAGCCCACGCGCCTAGAGCCTGTGCTCCGCAACAAGAGAGGCCACCGCAATGAGAAGCCCACGCACCGCAATGAAGAGTAGCCCCCGCTCAACGCAACTAGAGAAAAGCCCGCGCACAGCAGTGAAGACCCAACGCAACCAAAAATAAATAAATAAATAAATTTTAAAAAAACATTGTGAATTTAAAGGACTCTCAAGATGCTTTTGTATGTTTCTTTCTGTTTTTAACCCAGACCCTCAAACTTAACATACAGTTGTCTAGCCAATTAAAAAATGTCCATAGGAGAGAGATTGCAGAAGTTCAGGGTAGAAAATCGTTTTTCAATGTAGAAACTTAAGGTTTGCTTTTTTGACAGCAATTATCTTTTTATGAAATTCTTTTGTCATTTGGGGATTGAATGAAATAAAATGTGATCTAAAGAGCTTAATGTAGTACCTGATAATGTAATGAGCATGCTAATATTAACTGTTGTTACTACTATTCATTTGGGTCCAGTGGTTATTTTATTTTAATTAATTGATGTCTGGATAGTTTACTTACTTAATTTAAAAGATATATCAGAATTTAGCTTGCTAAAATGGAAACCAATTAAAAACTGATACTAGGGGTAGTCTGTGATGCCCAGAAGTACCATCTTTCTCAGGCTTCTTTCAGCAGTTAGTGACTTCTAGAGGAGTCAAATGTAATGTTACTTAAATTTGGATCAGTTCTTGCTCTATTCTTCATAATTTTTAGACAAATTATTCCTATAAAGTAATTATATAAAGTTGCAAAAATATTGCATGTGTCCAATAAACTGATATATTTCTTTTTCCAGTTTCTTAGAATTTTGAATTTCATTTTACTAAATGTGATGAAAATAGCTCATGAGTTTTTCTTTTAGTGCTGGGTTATGAATGATTTTTTTCTTTTTCTTTTGGAAGACATCCAAATACAATATGACAGATTTCTAAATTCTCCCTCCCAAGTGGGCAGCTTTATCAGCTCTGGCTTTTATCATAAGTAACAAAATTGCAGAATAAAACCAGTCACTAAGGGTAGAAAAACTTGTAGATACTTCTTTATCTAAATGCTATTTTTATCCAGGTTTGAGCTCTTGTAATAGGTTTCATACTACTTGTGAGGAGAAATCTGTATTTGAGAACTGTCCTTTTGAAAAGGTGAATTTTATCACAGACTAACCTTTTGCTGTCCTAGCTATTTTCTGAGATACTATTAAACATATTTTGATGTTTACTTGCCTTGCTCGTACCCATTGTGTTCCTAGTTTGTTAAAGCAGATTTATTCACTTGACAGATTAAGGTTAAAATATTTTAAAAGTTGAATTTTAAATGTAAAAGTTTCTTTCATTGCAGTAGTTCTTAAGTGCTGATTTTTGTATAATGAATGCATCTGAATCACCCAAAAAAGTTTGTTAAACTGTAGATTCCTGGGCCCTAATCCTTGGAGATTCTGATAACATCTCTTATTTAGATGTGTTTCTACCTAGTCTTTAGAAGCTCAGTCTAGGAATAGTTCCCATCATCCCATCCTGCATTTCTTCATTTAATACACACACTTTTCATTGTTTCTTTATCTTTATTTTAATGATTGCCTGGAGTTCCACAAAATGTCAGACTGGTTTGACTCCTTGCCAACTCTGACTGGTGGGTTAGTGGTTCCCCAGGGCACTGAATTGAGACTCTTTCTAAAGCCATATTTGAACTGAGCTTGAAGGAGGGACACTACTGAGAACATTTTGACATGAGTTTGTACAGAGGGTGAGTGGATTGGCCTTGGTGGTGTTTGTGGTATTGGGGTTTTTTTTGTTTTTTTCTTTCCCCATCTTTAATTTAGCTATTCTTTTGGGCATTTTTTTTTTTTTAACTTGCCAGTGACCCAGCATTGCATAGCATTAAATGTGTTTTTTTCAGATTTAGAATTATTTACTTAGATTACAGGTTTTAAAATGAGCATGCTGGATTACATAGAGCATTGACATTTTATGGATTTTGAGATATATATATATACACACACATATATATATATACACACACACACACACACACACACACACAGCCAAGATGTTTTCCAAAAGGGAAAACTTGAAAGGGCTCGATTAAAAGAATCCAGAGGGCATAGAGATGGGCAGTATTTATATTTAGTGTTCACTGACTAGGGGAAGAGTATCTGATCTGTTAAAACGCTTTATAATAAAGATACTAATTTATCTTTGTCATGTCTGATGCAGATATTTTCCTTAGACTTCTCTTTGTCTTTTTATTTTGATGAATGAATGTTTATTTTTCTGTAGATTATTCTGTTGATCTTTTATCTTTTCCTTAATAATTTGATAACCATTTAATTCTGTTTTCTTTCACTGTTATATATGTTTAATTTGCTATAATTTAATATGAGTCAAAGTAGGTTTATATTTTTAAAGTACTTACCAGTTATCTCTCCCATCTCCCTCCGCATTTTTGTGGTACTTTTTTTATATGTCTGCTTACTACCACATGTACTATTCTATTCTTAGGCTAGTGTATTGTTTTAATTAATGCTTTATAGGGCTAAGTATTTCCACCAAATCCCTTCCCTCCAAGCCCCCTCCTGCTCAGAATTCTTTGGTTATTTCATTCATGTTTTCTTCCATATTTAGAATTTTTGATAAGGTTCCTTCAAAAATTCTCTAGGAATTTTTGTTAATGTTGTTAAATCATAAAAAATATAAAAATATCCACTTTCTGTAAATTCTATTTAGAAAGGAAACTTAATCTCTTTATCAGAAGGGGTTGCACTAGTTTTTATCCCCATTTTAAGTTTGGTTTAATACATAATCTTGTTCTTCGGGAAGAAAACTTTCCCTTTCCTATTTAATTTAATTTGTCTATACGGTCTCCTTAATGAATCTTTTCCTTCCCTCACAGAGTGGGTTCAGATGGCTCCGACTCTATTTTCTAAATTTATTCCAAACATTCTCCCTCGTGCGGTGGAGTCTGAACTTTCTGAATATGCTGCTCAAGATCAGAAACTTCAAAGAGAACTTATACAGAATGGTTTTGCAAGGCAAGTTTTCTTTTCCTTTTGTGACAAAATATGTCCATTTCCTTTGACTTGGCAGGGGAGGGATGCCAGCATTCTTAGAATGGGAGACAGCTGTGTGAGAGTCAAGGTGGTGTTGCTGGGAGAGGTGGTGAGCTCCCTTCTGTGGAAGTGCTGAAGCTGGGTTTTGACTTTATGGGAGCTGCTCTTCACTTAAGTGGAGTTTGAAGAAGGGATTTCTCATTGGGTGGGCAGTTAGGCTGGGCAGCCTCCAAAGAGCTCTTCCAACTTTGATCTGCTTATACTAGTTTTGAATATTTGGAAAAACCTTGTAGAAATTTTATGATTGGTTATGATGTACATTTATGACTAAACTAGCAAATGATTTTTGACTAAACTAACAAATGATATTGTAACTAAACTGGTAAAGAGCCTTCAGATTCTGTTTTTCATATTTCCATTTTTCCCCTAAATTCTAGCTGTTTCTTCTTAAAAAGTAGGTTATCACTTACATGTGTCCACAGAATTTGCCTCCCTTGATTTTTTATTTTTTTTTTATTTTCTCCTGTTCATTTTTTATTTTTGGCTGCGTTGGGTCTTCGTTGCTGCGTGCGGGCTTTCTCTAGTTTTAGCAAGCGGGGACTACTCTGTTGCAGAGTGCAGGCTTCTCATTGCAGTGGCTTCTCTTGTTGTGGAGCACGGGCTCTAGGCACGCAGGCTTCAGTAGTTGCAGCACGTGCGCACAGTAGTTGTGGCACACGGACTTAGTTGCTCCGCGGCATGTGGGATCTTCCCGGACCAGGGATCGAACCCATGTCCCCTGCATTGGCAGGCGGATTCTTAACCACTGTGCCACCAGGGAAGTCCACCCTCCCTTGATTTTGATATAAACACTTTGCTAATTTTTCTAAAATTTGCAATTCAGTATCATGGCTTTATCCCAGAAAATCTTTCAAAGTGCATATTTTCAACCAAAATTATGTAAAAATTTTGTGATTCCCTATGGGAAAGCACCCTGTTCTGTCACCAAATCATTAAAGGGTACAGTAGTACTTTTTTTGTTTGTTTTTGTTTTTTTGTTTTTTTAATATCTTTATTGGAATAAGTAGTGCTTTATATTTTCATAATCCTGGCCCTCTACTTAGCACTTTTACTTATCTTCTCTTATTTGAATCCCTCGCATTAAAGGAAGAAAGTTGTGGAAAGGAAGACACCTGGGTTCCTCACTGAGGCATAGTTGTGACCACAAGGAGTGGGTTGGGTATTGATTCACTTACCTGGCTGGGGCAGAGGATGGACACTGTCTTTCATAGACTCTGAGGCCATGCTCAGTCTCAGAATACCAGCCTTGATCAAGATCACTGTTCTAAGTTTCTAATTTCAGCACAGGTTAGGAAAGAAAGCAGATAATTTGTTCTCTGTTGGCCCATGGATTGGCATTTATTCCCCTTTTGTCCTGGTGGCATCTTTATTCATGTGGTAGAGGGGGCACTGAGTAATCCATGGTTCATTACCCTCCTCACTGGCAGCTCACACTGGAAAGGCTCAGTCAGCCATCACAGGGAAGCTGTGTAGACAGGCCTGCTAACCGTGCCTTTCCTGTGGCAAGGAAAGGCCAGTGGGAGATTCTGCATGTAAACAGCTGACTTCTCTCCCCAATGTCCGGTGGTCAGGGGTCTCCTGACATCAATTGTAGTATTTCTAACAATTATTTTCATACACCGAATGAGGCCATTTAATGTTATAGTAATTTTACTCGTTCATTTTTGAAGAGCTGATATATTTATTTATAGGGTTTTTTTAAAAAGGTATAAAAAGTACATACTGAGAAGTTTTATTCCCACCTGTCTCCTTGTCTGCTCCCAGCTTTTAGGCAACTGTTTTAATTACTGTCTTATGATTCCCTCCAGTGCTTATTTTATATACAGATATAAGCGAACGCAGTATATATTCTTATTTTTATTCCTTTCTTACACATTCCATTGTGTAGATGTACTATAACTTATTTAACCCGTCCCCCGTAGACGGCAACCTGAATTATTTCCAGTCTTCTGCTGTTACAGAGAGCGCTGCGTGCGTAACTTTGTACCTGTTGTCAGTATGTTTGGAGAGTAACTCCCTTAAGTTAGATTGCTGGGTCAAGAGTAAATGCAGCAGTAATTTTGATTAAATTGCCAAATTACCCTCCATAGGGGATTGTGCCATTTTGCATATCCACTAGCAAAGTTTAAAAGTGCCTGTTCTTCATGGCCTTGCCTATGGAGTATGTTGTTACACTTTGAGTTTTTGCCAATCTGGCAGGTGAAAAATAATTAGTCAGAGTTGGTTTCATTTGCATTTCTCTTATTATATGAGTGAGGCTGAGCATATTTTCATGTTTGTATTTCTTTTCCTGTAAACTGTTCTGGTTTTCTCATTTTTCTATTTGATTGTTAGTCTTCTTTTCTTGGTTTCTAGGAGCTCTTTCTATAGTGAGGAGATTGATTGTTTGCCCAAGATAAGAGTTATTTTTCTCAGTTTCTTTTGACTTCGCTTATGGTGGTTTTTTGTTTTATTTGAAGTCATGCAGAAGTTTTTTACTTTATGTAGCTAACTTTATCAGGTTTTTTTCTGTATGGCTTATGTATTTTGAATTATAGTTAAAAGTTTTTCCTTAAATGTTTTTAAATAAATGCAGAATAGACTGAGTATACCTCTTATGTTTTTGCCTAGGCTCACCATAATTTTGAAGTCTTTTATGCTTTTTTTCATGTTTTATTTGAATGTTTGCTTTTAATTTTAGAGATGAGCTTACTGATGCCTTTAACAAATAAACAGCCTTCTGAAAACTTTTATTTCTGTGAAGCAGTGTAGGAAGATAGCTCTTGTAGATTTCTCTGAACACCTTGAATTCACCTTCCAGAAGAGTGTGTGGAACTATTTAAACATATCCAGAGATATTTTTGTAATCCTAATTTTGGAACTGGAATAAGAGAACAGGGTGCAGGACTGTTTGGTGTGTAGTTGCTTGGGATGACTGACTCCATAAATAGTCTCATTTAACATTGCCTTTGAAGGACTAGCCTAGCACTGTTCTGACAAGGCCAAGTTGGTCATATTCAGGGAAATGCCTTGGATTTTTGGTGTAAATGTGAATTTTTGTTTCTCTTAGTGGAATTCTTTCATATGAAATTTAAATGCTAGTATTCCAAAACTTGATAAAATTAAAATGTTTTATTTTACAAACTGAATTGAACCATTTCTAGAATTAAGCTAACAAATTATTATACATTTACTGTGAGGATTAAAGGCTGCCTCATGACTTATTCTGATGGGTGCTTTGCACAGAGTAGGCCCCGCTTTACCTGACATTCTGGACTCGTGCTGGACTAGCTCAGACGGGTCAGAAAGGGTGTGCCCGCACCATATACTTAGCAGCTGAAGACATTTTGCCTCTGCTTCCAGCACTTGTGTATGGACCTTCCATATTCTGCCCTGCCAAACTTGATGCTGCCTTTGATCATTATTTGGCTAGGATTGTTTTGGAAGAAATGATGTCCACTGATGCAAAAATATAGTCTAAGCTATCTAACAAAAATTCTGTTACTGGCTGTCCTGATATGAGCAGTCATTTTATGGTTTGTGTCTAGCCTATCACATGATTCCTGTTCAGCTTTGCGAACTATTTTTTTATTCAAGGCTGTGTTCCGTTTATGTGATGTAGGGAGTAGGCAGCACACAGCTTTAATGTGGATGGCACAGAGAAAGTCTTTGAAATGTTTTGAAATAATATGTGAATATTGTCAAATATATCCTCTTTTGCAGTTAATGGACAGATTCTTGTTTGGGCTGGAGTTTATGTGAAACATCTTTAGGTTCATGGAAATATAGTGTGGGGTTATTTCAAAGCTAAAAGTAACATACAAGCTAAGAGCAATATTTTCAATATTTTCTTTTTATGTGTTACCTGCATAATTGAATTGCTTATTGGGGGAAGGGCAGGTCGGTGTTTGTTGTCAGAGATTACATTATGGAAGATGAGCTCATTTGGGAACTTCTAGCGTGCAGGCCCTCAGATGGAGCATCCTCATTCAAACCAGCCTATGGGCCTCTTCAGAGGATATGCCAAATAGCTTTTAAAGGCAAGTAAAATGTTCTTGCTGAGTGATTGTTACCTGGATTTCTGGAACAAAATAGAACGTTGTTAGGAGTATTATTGGTCTTTTAGCTGAGAGGGTCACTCCAGGATTGGGGCTTTTTCATTTAGTAGCAGGGGTCTGGTTTTGAGGGCAGCTTATAGCTTTCTAGACTTGTGGCATTATTAGGTAATATCTCTGGCAGCCTCTCGCATGCATACACCACATTTACATTCCTTGTGCCTCCTGTTGTTTTCACATCTGCATTTTTCTCCTGTTAATTTTGCATGTTCCATTTTAAAAAAATTTTTGGGGGGTGGGAATGAAGGCTGTCTGTAGAAGTTGAGGTTCCAGATACAAGATCCATCCTGTATCTTCCTTTTTCGCTCAGCATTAACTTACTTGTTTCAGGATATTTGGTGAATGCTACTGTGATGATACTAGTGTAAGACTCTCAGCGGGCTTTGGCCAGATACTGTGTTAACAATAGAGGTGTTTAAAAGCGGTATTAAGGTGGATCTGTTTAGGGCTCTTTAGGCTGTCTAAAGCTAGTTTGTGCTAAGTTTTTCTCTAAATGCTCAGCCTAGAGAAAAACCCTGCAGAGACCCTTTGGTGTGTTCTCTTCCTGCCGGTCCTTAAGACTCCTCACCCAGCTCAGCAAGAGGTTTCTGTCCTGGTCTTGAGTGTAACCAGAGAAAGAAAGTAGGAAATTTTGATAATCTGGAGGATTACACAAAAGCGTGAAATAATTACTTGGGCTGCATTTTAGTCCATCTGTAGAGGCTATTTATGAATTATTTACTTATTTGTTAATTCAGCAAATATTTTGTATTTTCTACTATGTGCTAGACGCTGCTCTAGGTACTGGGTGAACAAGACAGGCAGAGTTCCTGTTTTTATGGAGCTTATGCTCTGCTGTTGGGAGATAAGTAACAAACATGTAAACAGATTATTTCAAGTAATAGTAAATTCTAGGCAGAAAATGAAACAGAGTATGGGATAGAGAGTGAGTGACCAAGGCATGCACAAGGGGCTGTCCCAGCTAACTTGGTGATGTAATGCCCCTGAGGAGGAGAATTCCAGCTAAACAGTAAGGCGATAGCCATGTGGCTAACTCGGGGGAAGAGTGTTGCAGGCAGAGAAAGTAGTAAGTGCAGAAGTGCTAACATGTCCAAGGGACAGAAGGAGAGCCAGAGTGGCTGAAGTATAATGAACAGGGGTAGAAAATGAACTTGGAGAGGTAGGCAGGAGCCATATCTCACAGGACTGGGAAAATGAATTTTTTTTATATATATAAATTTATTTATTTTATTTATTTATTTTTGGCTGCATTGGGTCTTCGTTGCTGCGCGTGGGCTTTCTCTAGTTCCGGCGAGCGGGGGCTACTCTTCACTGAGGTGCGCGGGCTTCTCATTGCAGTGGCTTCTCTTGTTGCGGAGCATGGGCTCTAGGTACGCGGGCTTCAGTAGTTGTGGCGCACAGGCTTAGTTGCTCCGCGGCACGTGGGGTCTTCCTGGACCAGGGCTCGAACTCATGTCCCCTGCATTGGCAGGCGGATTCTTAACCACTGCGCCACCAGGGAAGCCCTGGGAAAATGAATTTGAATTGATTTTTTTTAACTATGATGGAAAGCCACTGAAGGGCTTTAATCAGAGGCATGAAATAATCTTATGTATGCTTTTACATAAGATTGCTCTGGCTCTTGTCTGGACTAATACTAAGACTCTTGCAGTGGTGTAGGGGAGAGATGATAGTGGTTTGGATTGGGATTGTAGCCGTGGGGCTGAGGAGTGGTTGGTTTTGGATTATGTGCTGGGACAGAATGCTCCAGAGTGAGAGAAAGAGAGGAATCAAGCATGAGCTAGGATTTTGGCCTGAGTAATTGGACGGGTGGTGGTGTGATTTATTGAGGAAGTCTGAGGAAGGAGTGGGGATGGAGTGCATTCTGGCCGTGGTAAATTTGCAGTACATGCAAGTCATCCAAGTGACAGTGGCTGGGAGGCAGTTGGACCTACAGGTCCGAAGTGTCAGGAGGAAGTCAGAGCTGGAGATAGAAATCTGGGAGCCATTGGCATATGGATCGTATTTCAAGTCACAGGACTGATATGACTGCTGTCCTAGGTGAAGGAGAATTTTACATGGAGAAGAAAAAGTGGCCAAGGACAGAGTGTTGGGCAGAGCTTGGAGTGTCTCAGGAAGGAAGAGGTCAACTGTGTAAATGTTGCTAAGAGACCAGGGAAGAAAAAGCTAGTGGATTGGTTATTATTACTCATTACTTAAGCATTTTAGTCATTTGTCTGAGAACCTGGAGAGACAAAAATAGGATTTACAGACAGCATAGGACTTAATCAGACCTCTATTTTATTATCTCTAAAGTAGAACTAGAACTTCTGTGGGTGTTTAAGAAGAACTGGTTATTCTCTGTAAAGGTTCACGTTCTTCTGTCTGCAAGAAGGGTATTCATGTCCATTAAGATTCTGAGATTTTTCAAAAGCTTTAAGCAGCTTTTGGTCCCGTAATACGGCTTTTAGCGGAAGATTTTGAATTTTTCTATTCCATATTTGAAATTTGCCCTGTTATATGCAGGTCACCAGGGATGTCGATAGTAGAGCCAGATGTGTCTTCAAAGATGTTTTAGTCAATCGATTTCTAGGACCCAGGGTAAACCATCTTTATAGATAGTCCTTCCTTCATTTAATAGCTTTCTATATTTAAAAGATAGCACCTTTTAGCTAAGAATAGTCATTATAAATGACTCAGCTACTGCTTAAGTTTAATGTCTGTTTTAAAATAAGTTGTTAGAATTGAAATACCTGCTCTACTTCCATTGTCAATTATGCCAATTCATTTCTCCTACTTTGTTGTGTGAAGCTGTCAGTCAGTTCTGTTGACTCCCTCTTCTTTTTTTTAATCCCCAGAGGTGACCAGTCCCGGAAGAGAGCTGGGGATGAGTTGGCTTATAGTAAGTAATGATGTTCCTTACCATCCTTGATGGGTTTGTGATGTAAGGCAGCCACTGGCTATAATGATATCCAGTGTTCTTGGTTGTGGTCTCCAAGGGCACCGTGTGCGGTCAGGGTCAGACTGTTCTGTAAGCTGTGGCAGCTCTGAAGCCCAGTTGCTGGTGGCAGTTTTCAGGCAGTTGTCAAGAGGCTGCCAGTTCTTTAGTCTCCACTAGAATGAGATAAGGGCCCAGACTCAGCTCCTGATGATTTGGTCCCCTTTCACTTCATTCAAAACCACATGGTTTTGAGGTTTTCTCTGATCTCCTTTTGGGGGATTGGGAGAGGGGTGAGAAATATGTGTCAAATAAACAGATTCCTACCATTGTCAAATGCTGTCTGCTGTTGATACTTTAACGATGTTTTTTTCAGACAGCTCATCAGCATGTGCAAGTTCCAGAGGGTACAGATAGTGAATGTATTGAATGTACTTTCCTTCCTGAAAAGAGGACACACTGGAGCTGCAGAGACTGTATTCAGAGCACAGCGGGGTCCTGCAGACACTCAGGAGCTCTGTCACCAAGCTGTTCTTGGAAGAGGATGTTGGAGTTCTTACTTTGGTTTGTAATTTTAAAAAACAAAAAACTAACAAACAAAAACAAAACAGTTGCTGCTAGACTTGGGGATGATTTTGAAATGGGACAATCTTCTAATGACTTTATCTACAGATTCCGTGAGGAACAAGCGTCATGAAGAGTGACCCTTGCTAAGTGAGATCCAGCAGCCAAAGTCAGCAGCTTCCTCCAAAAATATAAGAGCAGAAGAATCTTTTTTATTTTTTTTTTAAAGCACTTGTTTTGTTCATTTGCGGACCTGGCACTTTGGCATATTGGTTTCACACAGCAAGATATCTTTTGCTTTAAAATCAAGCAGATCATTACAATACAGTATTTCTCACCCCTAACCAAAACAAACCCCTTTAAAAGAGTTGGTCTTTGTTTCGCATTAGAAAGTCTTCTTACAGGAAGACGCTAACTCTGCTTCCAGTGTAACTTCTCCCCCCACCCCCGCCCGCACCATCAGTTCACAATCCTTTTCTACTCTGTGCCTTGAGCTTTGTGCACTTTGCAGCTCTGTGACCATGTTGTCAAACTCACAAATGCTTCCTGAAAAAGTTGATGGTATCACAGACTAACTTGGCAAGATGTCAGGTGTGACTTCATAGCAGGATGCTCAATAAGTGGGAAAATAGAAACATGTTGCACGTTGGTCAGATTTCCTCCTGCCTCACCGTGGCTTGTTCATGTTAATGTTGGGGACCAACTCTCGTAGACCATTTCCATTCCCTCCGTCACTTAACATGCTCTCAGCGGCTGCTGGAGTGTTGGCATTACGCTAGTTTAGGGCTGGCCGGTACTTTAGCACTAACGCTCCCTTTTTAATGTTGTTGAGAATTACCCAGTGGTAAAAGCTGATTCCTGTGATGCTCTAGGAAGCAGATATGGTAATTAAATTCAAACATAGTCAATGGTGTGGGAGTCCTGATTGATTTCATTTTTAATGGGTGAGATAAGTACTTTAAAAAAGTTTGCAGTCTGCATCTTTTAAAACATCATATTCGAGTATAATAGAGAAAAAGTAGCACTGCTGTTTTAAGGCCCCCTTCCCCTGTGGCCAAGCTATATTTTCTGTTTCCATACACCCACAGTGCTACTTAGTTCCTTGTAAAAGACTCTGAAGCTTATTCTAAGTTGTTTATGAAAGGCAGAGTAAAATAGAAAGATGTGGCAAGGGAAAAATGTTTTTCTTCTCAGTTTTGCGTAAATCTAAATTGAGCATGTGCTTGACCCTCTTTGGCTGTGTCAGCTATGTTAGACTAATATTTACCTCTTCAGAGGACTAGGGGCAAAAAAAGAAGACACATCAGGGGTGCCGACCATCACGCTTCTGATCTGCAGGTTGTTCATAGAGTTGTCTCTGCCAATTCACTTGGTCCTTTTTTGGGGGGAGCAGGCTGGGGGGCGAGTTTGAAGTGTTAGGAGCAAGTCAGTCATATTATAGAAGAAGTCCTTTGTAACATGAGTATTCAGAGAAGTAAAAGTAAGGTCATCAGATTTATTTTTTTAAGTACTTATCAACCAGGGTTGGTGGATTTTGAGGAGGACTTTGAATTGGGCTCATTTCACTCTGTGAGCATCTTGGGTTATACTGAGAAACACTGAATTACTGTAAGAATAAATACAGGCTCTCACTGTGCCCTGTACAGTTTGACTTGCTACACCAGTAACATTCTGATATCAAGGAAGAATTCAATTTTATCAAGAAGTTCAATTTTACTTGATGGAATGCTTGCTGCAGGCTTATAAATAACACCTGCAACTGAACTCTTGAGCAGTTTTAATAATGTTTCTGAAAGGAATGAAATTGGAATGTTTCTTTAAATGTGGGTGAATTCTTCAGTATCCTAGTAATATACCCAAATGCTTTTTCTGGGAAGGGAGTATTCTTTGGCCAACAACGGAACTTTCCCTCTAAAAGCATTGTATTAGGATATGGATAGGCATTAAAATCTTTGGATGCTTTTTGCATTATTAAGTTAATGGAGAGATATTTTATATTGTCTTCTTTTTATTATTATGTATGTGTTAACAAAGTGGGCAGAGTAAAGTTTGCAGAAGTTAGTTTCTCTGTACATTTTTGCACAGTGGCTGCAGCTTGCTGTGGGTGAGGGCTTAGTGGCACAAAGCTGTGATTGGAAGGCACTGTAGAAAGAATATACACATCCTCCCAGTGCATTCGACCTGCTTCTTACTCATTTTGGCCCCTTGAGGTACATTGCAGTATGAAGAAACTATTCCTTTAAGTCATTGTTGACCTTGCTTATTAAATTGGGATTCTTAACAAAATTCTTAGTTTGCAACATGAGGGGAATAAGATTTGCCTCCATTTTGTATTGACTAAGCACTGTTTGCCTAAAAGTATTTTCTTCTCGTGTTTACTTGTATTCTCCCTGCCAGTGCAGTATATAGTTTCTGCACTCCAGTTAAACACTGGCTTTTTGTGGGGTCCAAATCATCGAAGGCAGAACATTGTAAAGCAGATTGATTGTCTCATGAGTCAACACATGCAGGTGGTTTGGCCATACTGACTGGTGTGTGTGTGCAGCCTGAAACCAGACCCTCCAAAGAAAGCCAGTTCACTCACCTTGGAGTGATGACACGTAACGTCAGTAGATGATTGTCGTTTTGAGAGACGGTGCTTATTTTCAAGGTTGGCCTTAAGCTTCAGTAACAGTGTCATCTCATATCCTCTGTTGTCACAGCTGCACCCTAACCCGACTGCTTTGTTTTCTGTGGGGCAGAGAGCAAAACTTAGTGTTGTGATTCTTAATCTGCTAGTTCTTAGGTAGAGTTAGTGAGAAGAAACAAAAACCTGGGTGCATGAGTTGTGCATTATTAAATTTTGTGGAAAAGTTACTTTTTTTCCTGTCCCTTTTGCAAGTTTGAGGAGGTTCCCCTCCCTTTCTTTGGGGGCATGGGATGAAAGGCAATTTGTGAGTAAGTGAGATTGCGGAAGACTGGATGCCCAGTGGTTGTGGACACCGCACGTGCATCTCCAGCACTACAGCCCCGTAAAGCTGTCACTCCCCGTGCTACATGCCATGCTTTCTGTCAGGTTGCAAATTTGCACACATAAAGAATTCCTCAGGAAGAGTTTGCACATGCATCACCTCGCAATATTCTGTACTGACCGAACAAGGGATTTGAAAGTTTTTCAGCACAAAAGGAGAACTTCAGAGTGGTGGTCTGTGCCCATGTACTAGCAAAGGTAACGGTGATCTGACAAACACGATTGGTTTCTGGAGTTAAAAAGTGAACAGGAGCACTTGTATCATAGTATTTAAATAAGCCTGTTTAATCTCCCAGGGTAACCCTTCCAGATTTTGTCATCTTCTCATTGAGACTAGCTCTATTTTCTTCTATGTTTCTTCTGTTTTATTGCAGTTTATTATTTCCATGATTATTATGCAAGAGGCATTGCCCTTGAGCTAAAATTCAATTGTCTAATAAAGCAGCTATTATTAGATAACATTGTTTTATGAATATACACTAATCTGAGATATTAAAAAAACTTTACAATTAAAAAGCAAAACAGAACCCCTACATGAGCTATCCAGTCATTGTTTCGATGTTTTGGGTTTCTTTTTCCTTTTTTTTTTTTTTTATGGTGTCTCTTTGAGCTTCAGAGTATTATGTTTACTTTAAACCAGGTTTAGGCCTCTTAAGGGGACTTGAAAATTTAAGATCGGAGTATGAATCCCTTGACTGACACCTGGAAGAGGTTTATAAGGACCTTTTTGGTTGTGATTACTGTTTTCAATAAGATTGCATAAGTTGAAGTTCATGTTTATCAGAAGTTAAAATAGAGGTCATAGGAGTTTGTGGAGAAATGGCTTTCCTATTATTTTCATTACCTTGTTGAAATTTGCCCCAGTTTCTGGCCACCAAGATATATGAAAGGACCCTTGTTCTTTCCAAAGGAAATGATTCCTCTTCTGTCCCCACTGTTTATTAACTAAGTCATTGACACTTTGCCACCTCCACTGGCCAAGACCCTATTTTGAACCTCTTTCCAGAGCCAAGTGGCACAAGTACATATACTGTTTCTACTTATGTTGGTGGAGTGGTTGTGGGAGAATTAAAGAAAATGCTAATCAGAGGTACATTCTTCTAGGACCCTAGTATATATTGTACCCCTGCTGATTGGAAGTTATCTTCATTTCTGGTTGGATTGCATTGTTTAGAAATGCAATGTTAATGGCTTACAATTCTGGGAAATTTTTGGTGTGGCTCTGGGGTGAATTCTGTGGTTTGAAAAATAAATAAATGTTTTGTATTGATTCTCACATGTCATTTCAATGTTGTGACTATGTGCTAAATGCAGTAAGACTGGATATTCTCTTAGAAGGGTATGTTTTGTTAAACAGATGGCAATTGAATTGCTCTCATTAGTCCTGTTTGTCAATATCACAGCCATGCAATTCAGACGTGATGTTGTGGGGAGCTGTGGCTGGAGACAGGAATGCTTAAGAATAAACGGGAGGCCAAATGCAGACAAGAGGCTTTTGCCGCCCACCAGCGTAGCCAGAGCAAGGATGAAGCAATGAAGTCTAGTCCCTGGTGGTCCTTGTTTGTTGGAAAGCATAGTGGAGCTTAGAACAGGGTGTTCTGTACGTCAACTCTTTTATTAATCCAAGAAAAACAAAATGGTGGATGAAACTCTTATTGACCGGGGATTCAAAGCCACTGACTTCGGCTCTGACCTTTAACTCTTGATGGATTTTGAATCACTCCTTCTGTATTAGGGTGCATACCATCACTCTAAAACATTGTGGTTAATGAAATAAATCTTGTACAGATGTCCTTGGCCTTGTTATGTTGATACCTGGTTTATTAGAACTTTGTTTTAATATAGAATATATGATTTTGCTTACAGTACATTCGTGATGCCTCATAAATGATAACGACACTCAGTATTCTGCCACGGTCAGTTAGCCCTCAGGATGAGTGTCCATCTTCACCTCTGTACCAGGGATTAAAAAAAACTCTCTGAGTGTGTGTGTGTGTGTGTGTGTGTGTGTGTGTGTGTGTGTGTGTGTGTGATGATGATGATGATCAGTGATGACCAAATTGGATTTATCTCAGGAATGCAGATTTGTTAATGTTAGGAAATCAATTAATGTGACTCATCTATTAACAGATTGATGTTGTATGATCAGATTATCTGTGAAAATCCAAAATATCTACAAGGCAAATTAGAAGACTTATGAGTTTATCAAGGTTGCTGGAACAAAATCAATATCCAAATGTTAATTACATTTTCATGCAGCAGCCACAAGCAGTAATGGCTTTAAATTTTTTTAATGTTATTAAATAGAATTTACAGTAGGAATGAAAAAGTCATAAAGTACCTAAAAATCTTAATAAAATGTATATAAGCCTTTTAATGAGAAAATGATAATTTTAAAGAAGCACCTTTGTTGACCTAAATAAATGGAGAGATGGGTAAGAAGATCATCTAGGTCTC
This sequence comes from Balaenoptera musculus, assembly GCF_009873245.2. Lineage (NCBI taxonomy): Eukaryota > Metazoa > Chordata > Mammalia > Artiodactyla > Balaenopteridae > Balaenoptera > Balaenoptera musculus. The sequence continues at coordinate 12,430,904 of NC_045800.1, forward strand.
CAACTCTTTCTCCAAATTTGTTAATAGATTAAAGGAATTCCAGCCAAAAATCCCAATGGTACTTGACAAGCTGATCCTAACATATAAATGGAAGAGCAAAGGACCAAGGATATCCAAGATATTCCTAAAAAAGGTGAAGCGTGAGGGGAGCTAGCACTACCAGAGTATAAAACTTACTGTAAAATACTGTGAGTGATTAAAACACTGTGGAGTTGGCACAGAGGTTATAAGTAGATGAATGGACAGGAATAAAGAGCTCGGAAACTGACGTACTCACGTGCAAGAACCTAATTTTTTTAAAGGTAGTCATTGCAGAGCAGTGGGGAGGAGGATGGATTATTTAATAAATGGGGCTTCAGTAATTCTTCACAAAGGAAAGAAATGAATTGGACTTCAGCCTTGCACCAGGTACAGAAGTCAGTCCCAAGTGGATTAAAGATTTACTGGATTAAAGTTAAAACTATAAAACTTAGAAGATGATACAGAAGAATATTTTTATGACTTTGGGGAAGGGAGGATAGAAAGTGCAAACCATGAGTTAAAAGATAAATAATTTAGCTGCATTGATAGTAAGTACTTTTGTTTACCAAACATGCCACAGAGTGAAAAAATAAGCCCAAACTGGAATAAGATACAGATAATCACGATGTATACATAACTGTTAAAAAGCACCAGAATGCAAATCAGTAACAAAGCAAGAACTCAGGAGAGAAATAGAAAAAAAAAAAAAAACAAGTAGGCATATCACAGAAGAAAAAAACAGAAATGGCCCATAAACATGAAAAGATGTCCAACCTTATTAGTGAACAGGAAACGCACATTGAAACCATAAATATAATACCATTTCCTAGTCACCAAATTGGCAACAGTTAAAAAGTCAGAAAAGTAGGGAGGGATAAACTAGGAGTTTGGGATTAGCAGATACAAACTACTATATATAAAATAAACAGCAAGGTCCTGCTGTGTAGCACAGGGAACTATATTCATTATCCTATAATAAACCATAATGGAAAAGAACATGAACAAGTATATATATATATATTATATATATATATATATATAATATATATATTATATATATATAATATATATATATATAATATATATATATTATATATATATATCTGAATCACTTTGCTGTACATCAGAAGTAATGCAGCATTGAAAATTAACTACAATAAAAAAATAAACGGGAAAAAGTCAGAAAATACCAAAAATTGGAGAGATTATGACAACAGGAGCTTTCATCTGCTACTCTTGGTGTCAGTCAGTACTACCACTTTGGAAAACAGCATTATCTAATGAAGTTGAACAGGTGTATCTTATAGCCCAGGATTTCTGCTTTTAGAGAAACTCATGTCAGGTGTATATACCCAGGAAACATGCCCAGGAATGGTCACAACAGCATTATTTGCAATAACCAAAAAGGAGGGAAAGAGAGAGCCAGCTGTCCATCTACAGTGAAATGAATAGATGAAGTATATGTGTGCAGTGGGATTCTGTGGAACCCTAAGTGCAGTGTAGAGCTTTGTGCATCAACGTGGGTGAGTCTCAGAAATCATGTTGAGTTAAAAAGAAGCAAGTCGGAAGAGTCCAGTCAGCCTATATTGTTTAGGGATTCATAAGTAGTAAAACTGTAGAGAAAAGAAAGAATTATTAACATTCAAGATCATGGTTTCCTTGGGGATGGGGTAGAGGGGAATGAGAATGGAGAGGAACATGGGCTTATAAACATTTGAGAATAGGAACATTTTGACCATTGTAAACATGTCAGTTCTTGAGTTAATATCTAAATTCAGCACAAAGCCAATCCAAATGCCAAAAGTATTTTACATATAAATTTAAAATTCATATGGAAGTATAAGCTGATGAGAAAATAAAGTCTTCATCGAAAGGGGGGGGAAAGAAGAGGAACTTGCTGTACCAAGAAAACATTTTTTTAATTACAATTAAATTTTTACACTGGTATAAAAATAGACAAATTAATAGAAGATCGTTTAAAATAGAAAGACTCAAATGCTTTTAAGAATTTTTAGTACATTAAAGGTGGCTTTTTGAAATGATTCTGATCATGATGGATTATTCAGTAAAAGGTGCTGATATAACTGGAGAAAATTCAGTCACACCATTTGCCAAAAAGAAATTCCAGATGGACTAAAAATGGAAAAATAAGTTATAAAAACTAGAAGATGATGCAGTTTATATTTTCTTGAGGTGGGAGAAGTTTGTTCTAAGAATGTAAGCAATGGTCTGAAAACAGAACCCTGTGTAAACCAGTCACCTGACTGCACTAGGTAGAGCACCACCCCCAGTATTTGTATATACATATATATTTTTAAATTAATGTCTGTGCACTATACTAATACGTGTAAGACAAAAAATAGAAAAGAAAAAAGATGAGGTGAAAATGTTTTAAAATATTTTTTGTGTGTATTGTGGTAAAAAAACAACCTTTTACTTTTTTTGAAAAGTTTAGTGAGAGCCATATGATTAAAAATGCTTCATTATTTTTGAAACTCCTAGTTTTAACCCTTAATGATAAAAACAACTTAATGTCTGATTCTAAGGTAAGTTTATTTTAATGCTAGTTTTTAATGGCTATTGTAGCTGAAAAAGCCACTTCATTAAGATCTGTGGATCCAGATGACTCTGCTTTCTGAAAAGCAGTACTCAGTTTTCAGTTCCATCTACTAGTCTTAAAAAAAGTGTTTGTTGAAATCTTTATAATAAATTTCCATCTTTCTCACTGTCACTAACTTGTTCTGGCTCAATAATTGCGTGTGTGGTATTTTTATTGTTAACAAATGGGTTCAAAACCTACTGAAACATCACTTTTGAATTTTAGTTCCCAAGTTCATGTGTGCACTTACGAGTTTTTATAGGTGACAGTTTTTGGCAACACATTTTCATAAAGCTGGAAATATGTCTAGCCATTTTCAAGATGCTCTTAACATGAATTTCTTTAGGAAAAATAGCTGCTTTCTTACTCATAGTTAGTATATCATCTTTACCTTGAAGGGTCGGATAGTCTTTTTTTGTTTGTTTTTTAAAGTCTGTTTTTTTTTTCATAAATTTATTTTATTTATTTATTTTTGGCCGTGTTGGGTCTTCGTTGTTGTGCACAGGCTTTCTCTAGTTGCGGAGCGGTGGCTTCTCTTGTTGCAGAGCACGGGCTCTAGGCGCGCGGGCTTAGTAGTTGTGGCTCGCGGGCTCTAGAGCGCAGGCTCAGTAGTTGTGGCGCACAGGCTTAGTTGCTCCGCGGCATGTGGGATCTTCCCAGACCAGGGATGGAACCCATGTCCCCTGCGTTGGCAGGCGGATTCTTAACCACTGCGCCACCAGGGAAGCCCTTTTGTTTGTTTTTTAAATACCTTCTTGATTGCATATTACTGACAGGGACATGTCACCACAAGAAAGGTTGGCAAATTGCAGACGTTTGTGTTTTTATCAATTAAAAAATATAACATTTAATATTGACAATACTTTTTAAAATGTTGCTATAACCAACAAACCTCTTTTGGGATTTAAATTTCTCCATCTCATAAAATGTTGTAAAGACACTTTTATGTGAGATAATAAAATCGAAGTCCGGTTGCCTTGTGGGAGCACACAGACTACAATTTTCTGGAAGAGAATGATGTCATTGTCAGTCCTCCGCATTGTGGAGTCCCACCGCTCCTTTCAGGATACCTTGCTTTTTTTTTTTTTTTTTAAACCAACCATGGGGAAATGGGGGAATAGAATAGAATGGGGGAAATAGAAAATCCTTTAGAGAACTGCAGTAATAATTGCTATAGATAAGATCTGCTGATGGATGCTAAATTAGTGGATGGACGTTGTTTAAGGAGAAATAGGATAGTTGAATAAGTTCAAAGTTATCCCACCCCCCAAATATTTATTAGTTACATTTTAACACATGTATACAAATTCTTTGATATTCCTGCCTTCAGGAGATGGAGCTTAATTACCCTTCCCCTGGGGTGGGCCGGACTCAGTGACTGACTTCTGAGTATGGAAAAGAGAAAATACTAACATCATCACAGAGACACCTGGGGGCAGCCCCTTAACCAAGTGGTCACGGTTCACATCCCGGCAATGAGTCATGTTGGTATCCTACCCCCTGATATGATGCCCTGAGAAGGACACTTCACCTCTGTGGTATTTTCTCCCAAATCCGTAACCTCAGTCTACACATGAGAAAAGTCAGACAAATCCAAATGGACTTTCTCCAGGACACCTGACTGCTCCTCTTCTAAGGTGTCGAGGTCATGAAAAACCAGGGAAGACCAAAAAGCTGTCACAGGTGAAGGTAACTACAGAGTCATAGTGACTAAACACCATGTGGGATCCTGGGGTCAAAGAAGGATGTGAGTGGAGAAACTGGAGAAATTCAGATAAAATCTGTGGTTTGGTTAATGGCGTTGCACCGATGATGATTTCTCAGTTTTGATAAGTGTACCTTGGTTATGTGAGGTTTTAACCCTAGGGGAAGCTGGGGGAAGGATTTATAGAAACGCTGTACTGTCTTTGCAACTCTTGCATATGTAAATCTAAAGCTGTTTCCCCAGGAGAGTTGTTGTTTTGGTTTTTTTTTTTTTAATCCCATGGGTTTCTCAGAATTATAAGGGGGCATGAAATAATAGTTCTTGCAGGATCTGAGCTTCTAATTCCTCTTTTAGAAGCTGTGCAGGGAGCCACAGTAATTTCAATGGGCACGTGGCTACTGGGGCTGGTGGCTCATTTCTAAGCTCTGTCATCAAAAGTCTGTTCTGAGATGAGTTAAAGTGTTCATCTTCAAATGGAAAGGTCTGAGCTTCACAAGCTGTCGTGTGAATCACTTGTGTTTTGTTCATAGCATCCTCTTGCTGTCGTTGATGGTAAATGTTGGCTTCCAATCAGGGTTAGAGAATTGGATTGACATTGGTATCACTGGCTCGACTTTGGAGAAAATGTCATTGCAACCCATCAGAGGAAGTTTTGATGGAGGGGCAGTTGGCATCCTGGGCGCCCGGTCTCCGAGCTGGAGGTCGTCCCCGGACACTAAAGGGACCCCCTCTCTTCTGGGTTCCTCACACTCTCCGCTCTCAGGCTTTCCAAGGATATCCTGGTTAGAGTCAGACCCTCCCAAGTTCCCACAGACCTGGAGTTCTCGAGTCTACCGAAAATCGTGCTAAATCAAGTGTGAAGTGGGGAATTGCTTCAGAACTACAAGTACAGCAAGAAGGTTAAAGGCACCAGACCCATCTGCTAATATAGGAAAGGAGATCAAAGAGAAGAAAGCAGGCGTTGAAAGGGCTTTCCACTATGGGGTGCCATCTTATCGGGGGTACGCGGGGGCCGTGGAAAGAGAAATGGGAAAATTCAGGTGCAAGGCAGGTGCTCTGGGGAGGGTTGATGTAAAAGCATTTTTAGGGCCCAAGACTGCCAGTCGCATTAGGCCATCTCAGGCCCGGGCCCAGGGTGAGCTCTCGTGGGCAAGAGACATGGGGGACCTGGAGACACAGACTGGCTACAGGGCAAGTGCAGACATGGACCAGGACTTCTGAGAGGCTGTGTGGTGCAGTAGAGATGACATAAGCTCTGGACTCAGATGCGTTTGGGGTCAGTAGCTCCCCGTCCTTCGTGTTGTGTGTCCCCATGCAGGTCACTTCAGCTCTCTGAGCCTCAGTTTCCTCTACTGTAAAACCAAAGTGCTCTCACCTTCACTTTTTCCATGGCTTCGATGTTTCTCATCCTCAGGTCTCAGAATAACAACATCCACTACTGTTACACTGCTTCCACTGTTACACTGACCCAGTCATCACTGCGTGCCTGGCACTGTGGGAAGTACTCTATTCCTCTGTCTCAATTGACACCTGTGACAGCTCCATTTTCCAGTGAGAAAGCTGGACCTCACAGGCGTGAAGTGACCTGTCCAAGGCCAGCCAGCTGTCACAAAGCAGCTGGTCCTTAATGATCACACGCCGGCAGGAGTTGATGTAAGGGCTTCAAGACGGAACCCTAACACAGGGCCTGGTACAGAGTGGGCGCCCGGCAGGTGCTCCTCTCCTCCTGTGGGAGCTGCCTAGATGGCAGGGGTGTCCAAGGGGTGTGAGCTCAGCCACCTCGAGACCGGACAGCATCGTCGTCATGGGTGCTGAGCCCTCAGCCTGCAGCCCGTCTCCGTGTCAGCAGCATTCTCTGCCCCTAAGCTCCGAGTGGCCTCTGGGCCTGCAGACAGAGCCCCGGCCTAGTGCCCCAGCATTTGGGAAGGGGGGACATTTGGGGCACACGGAGAGAAAGGTGCCCGACAGGTCTGTCAAGAGTGGGCGCTCTCAGCAGGGCCAGAGACACTCCCCTAGCTAAAACGACTGTCCTGCTAGCACAACCAGAAAACACAATTGAGTGGCTAATCATTGCTGTTTGGAGGGAGAGAGATGTAGGCCAAGGTCAAAGGTACTCAGGGAGGCTGAACCCTGGTGTAGGGAAACCTCTTCCCAGAATCTGGATCCAGCTGGGAATTTTGGCTCCACCATTCATTCACCAGGCAAGTCACTGAACCACTCTGACCTCCAGGCTCATCTGTAAAACAAAGAAATTGGCTCATGGTGGGCCACCGTTGTATGCGTTTGCTCGGCCTCCATTCCTCTTCTGCTGTAATTTACTTCAGAGAATTGCTCCTCCCCATTCAGCACAGCGTTTGGACAGGGCACGTGAAGGTGTCCCGCCTTCCTCAGCCTTTGGATGGGCATGTTGCCTGAGCCAATCAGCTTTCTCCCCTGAAGATGGAATTGTGAATAGAGCCATTTGAGGCCTGAAGGGGCAGGAGCTGGCCCTTCCCAAGGGTGGAGACCCCAGGAACCAGGCTGCCGTTCCGGCTGGTGAGTTCCTGGAGCTGCTGGGCTCTTGTCCTCCCGAAGGCTGGCCCTGCCTTCCACTGGGTGACCACCCTTCCTTCACCGTAAGGGGTGAAGGTCAGTGTTTGCTGCTTGCAGCCCAAGTGCCCTAAGGCCTCCAGAAGATCTCTCGGGCGCTCTTGCTTCTGTGTGATCACTTCCCTGTAAATGGGGTCTTTGTTACCCACTTTGGAGCTTTTCTGAAACAAAGTGGCGAACAAATAAATTAATACATTTAAAAGATGGAGATGATTTCTTCCTCCTCTGCATTTCCTCTCTGGAGGGAAATGGGAGATGTCTCAGTTGATCCCAAATCCAAGGTTCCCGGGGTGGAGTAACCAGGCACACAGTCCCTAAGAGGCCCCATCCTTGGTCACCCACCCGCAGAGAAACCCCGGTGTAGGCTCACCCAGACACTCACTGCATGTCTCATAGCCCTGGTCAGCACTGTTTAATAAACTGCAAAACACTTCCAGCCCGCGCTCTCCTCCGGCTGACCGTTTGTAAATTGCTTTTGCCCTGGTGCCTGACAGAGTGAAAAACGCATTTTCAGTCTCCAGGCAGCGGTAGGTGTATTTGTTTTTTTTTTTTTTTTTTTTTTTTCTGAATTTTATTTTATTTATTTTTTATATAGCAGGTTCTTATTAGTTATCTATTTTATACATATTAGTGTATGTATTTCTATGACAGCATTTCTGAGCTCACAGGGACTACCTGACATCCTGGGCTGGGTCCCGGGCGCTGGGTCCCCTGGGCTTCAGAGTACAGGTGATGTTCTGGGAGAGTGGGAGCCAGGTCGGGGGGGGATGGAGAGGGCGGGTGACAGGCACCGTTTGTTGACCGTTGTCCCCATACACAGCGGGCTCTAATGGCACTCTCATTCTCTGCCAGGCGAGATCTGGAAGGAGACCCCACTGGCCCCGGGCCTCAGTGTGTCCTGAGCAGGACACTGAATTGAAGGCCTTGGTGTCTGTTCTCGAAATGAGGCCAATTGAGGAATAAAGCCCCCTTTAGCGAGCCCTTGCCTTGTGCCAAGCACTGTGCCAGGCGCTTTGCACACTTTGTGTCACGTGTCCTCACTCTGCTACTATTACTACCCCGTCTCACTCTGCTACCATTACTACCCCTGTTGTCCACGTGAGGCTCAGACCTGGGTCCCGACCGGGGCTGTCTGGCTCCGCAGCGGCTTCCATCAGGTGGTGGCCCTGGGGAGCCAGCTGGCGATAAACCCAAGTGCCCGCACTTTCCCACAGGGCCATCACCTGCCGACGCTGCCGCATCCACGCACCTGGACACTGCCGGCGCCTGCTGTGGCGGTATCGTGGTGTCCGCTCACTTAGCAAGTGATGTTGGAGAGCTGCTTTGGGCTGCATCCCTCTGTCGCCTTCCCCAGGGGAGACACAGAGGTGTGAGAACTGGTGCTGTGCCAGCTGCCGTTGGGTTTTCCTCCTGATGTTCAGTGCACAGTGCTTGCTAGGAAGGAACATGGTTCCAGGAAGGCAGATACATTTCAGCTCTGCCACTTAGAGCTGTGACTCTGCTCCGCGTTTCCCCACCTGTAGATACACTGGGCTTGTACTAGAAGTGGGGCTAGTAATTGTCCTGGGGAAAATGAAAGTAGCTACAATTATAGTGAATGTAAGTGACTTTTTTTCTTTAAGGGAAAGCAGTTATTACATAGTAAGTGCTGGAAACCGCCGCAGTTACTATCATGCTGTCTGGCCAGAGCCCATTACTCAAGTTGCCATTTAACTTTCTCTTCTTTGGGCTAAAATTAGATTCCTGTTTTCTTTTAACTCAATAAGCAGCCACTGAGCAGCCTCTACAGATTAGATTAGACGATCTCCACGGTAATCCGAAGTGGCTCCATCTTAGTACCTCCATACCTAGGCATCCAAGGCTTCGGGAGCCGGAAGGAAGGCCTTGGGTAGAAACAGTAGCTTTCAATTATTGAGCTTGATTGTCATCAGGCAGTGAGTGAAGCACGTTACATACACTGTGGCATTTAATCCCCAAGGCGGTCCAGGAGGGAGCTACGAACATTTTCAGCCCCATTTTACAGATGGGGTAAATGGGGTTCAGAGAAATTCAGTAACTTATTCAAAGTCCCTCAGCTACTAGGGGACAGAGCTATGGTCCAACCTGGGTCTGTCCCCAAAGGCTGTGCTCTCCGTCCTGGGCCACACTGCAGACCCCAGTTTGGGAACGAGGCTCTGAGCCACCTCAGCATTTTAGGACCCTCACTAGAAACCAATGATTTACCCCCAAAATGCTGCCCAGATTGGCTCATTTGTCAGCTGGGGCGCTATTAACTGCAGTGGCTATCTTGGCAGTCTCACTGTGGTCTAACTGATCCTGATGGGCAGTTAAAGATGTGATTAATAAAACAGCGCATGAGTTAGCACTTAACTGCAGGGTGGGGAGCCTCTTCCCAAGCAAGGAGTCTGGTGGGGGCCAGGAACCGGGAAGGAAGCGATGGGGCTCTGCCCCCAGGCGGGAGGTTTGGGAGGCTTAGGGCTGGGAGCAGAGTTGGAGCTCCCGTCTGCCCCTCCTCCCCTTTGTCTGCTCAGAAACAGGGAGAGATGAGGGTGGGCATCGGGGAACCAGCAAGGACCTGAGGGCAAACGCAATTGAACAGCTGCATTATCTCCCGCTCCTCCCCACCCCCGCCCTCAGCTTCCCCAGGGAGCAGGAACCCCAGCTAGTCCCAATTTTTGGATGAGGAGCTGAGACTCAGAGAAGTACCCAGGGTCACACAGCTGTTGGGTGGCAGAGCCAAGGTGGCCAGACCCAAAGCAGAGCCCCACCTGAGCCACTCCCTGCACTGTCAACTCCGCTGCCCGGTGGCCGCCCCACGGCAGCAGAGCCCAGCCAGTGGATGTGCTCCTTCCCGAAGACCCCCTGGGCTGAGACTCCACCTGCCAGGCTGAAAGAGCTGCCAGAGCCCGAGTCCCCTTAGGTCCAGAACCTTCCATCTACCTGCCTCCCGAAGAATCAAGGCCTGGCCGCCACCCCTCTCCCCGCTCAGCAATGGCAGCGTTTCTCAGAGCTGTTCCCCAGGCCTCCTCCTGACGTTACTTTACTGGGGGCCCCTGGCCAACTGGCTGCCCCTCTTCTTCTCACTGGTGAGAAGAGGGCGTTCCTGAACTTCGGCATCGCCCAGGGGGATTGTTCCCTGCTACCCGCCACCCTGGAGGTTCTGATTCTGTATGTCTGGAGCAGGGCCCAGAAACCTGCATTTCAGCCTCACGCTCCAGGTGACTCGGATGCACTTGGGGCCCAGCCCACGTGGGGACACAGGCTAGACCAAGTCTAAGGTTCTGACTTCTGTGAAGTCTTCTAATTGAAGACTAATTCTTAAGTCATCTTTCAACGTTTCTCATCTAGGGCTAAAATTAGAATCCCAGATTTAGTTGATCTTTTTATTCAGTTCTGTCACTGTGCCCTGGGCACCCACGCTGGTGCCAGGACCCGGGGTGGGGGGCTGATGGGGCACCTTGTGTTGTAGGTTTACACACAGAGCCCCTGGTGGCAGCTGGGAGGAGCTGAGCATTTCAGCGAGGGCCCAGCAGGCAGGGTACATTTTCTGGAATTCCTGATGGTTTTCTCCCTGCGCGTTCTCAGCCTCCCCGGATTGGGGTCCCCGTCTCCAGCAAGCCCTGTGAGCTCCACTGCAGCTCAGCCCCGGGGGGCCGGTTGTCTGCTGGCCCAGTTAGAGTGGAGTGATGACCCCAGCTAGCTGGGATGGATGGGACAGGAAGGGAGGAAGCTTTGGTTTGGACCCCTTCCTCCAGAGCCCTCTGCCATCAAAGGCTTTATTACTATAGATTAATGGGCATAAACAGGATTCTTGATTTCCTCTAATAAATGGATTTTGAACTGTTGCTCTGGCAACCAGGCCTGGCTGCATTCGTTATCCAGGGGAAGGAGTGAGCTTGGTAGGATCTCTGTTCTTGCCCTTGTATTTTGCAATCTGTGAGTCTGGGGTGGGCAGAGCATTCAGTCCAGCCTGGATGAGGTAATACAGAATCTTGCAACCACTAAATTTGTTAAGGTCAATGCGCTCTCTACGCAATGCCTGAAACAGCAAGGAGACTGCTTCCTTCCCCACCGGAGGCAAAGAACTTACCTCTTGCATATGGCAGACCCAAAGCCATTAACCAAGAGATGTTTAAACTCTCATCCCTGGATGTTACTCACGCGGCCTTGGTGAATAAATTCTGGGATGGCGAGAGGAGGGTTGTTATTCAAGGGGGTCCATTGGCCTCTTGGTATGAGGAGAAATAAGGCAGGTCTGGTGTGGACTCAATGACCTCCGAGTTCTGGGCCAGTGGGCTAGGGCCCTTGAATACCAGCAGCAGTTGTTCTGACATTAGAAGACAACAGGGGGATTGTCTCTGGAGCACTGACCCCGAGAGGATTTGAGGCCACCTGGCAGAGGGAAGGGCCCTGGCCGGGAGTCAGGATGCCTGGGCAGAGTCTCGCTCTGTGCTACCCCACCCTGGGGGCTCCCTGTAGTGAGGCTACGTGCTTGAGAGGCACGCAGAGCAGGAGCTGGGGAGTGTGGGCGGCATCTACGCACCAGCCAGGCAGGACCCTGGAAGCACTGGGAAGGGGACCTTTGGCAAGCAGAGCCCAGGCAGGTGTCAAGGCACCGCACCAGCTGCTAGAATTCTCTCTGTAGACACGCTGCTGACCCAGCATGGATGATAAGACCAGGCCGAAGTCAAAGGCCCGTCAGGTGGAAACCATCTTCCAGGGGCAGGTGGACTTTCACCCTTATCGCAGCTGCCGCCGTTTCTTGAGCGCCATATTACACACGCTCTCTCTTTGCCTGCGTGTTCTTGGCTCATCCTCGCCGTAGCTCTGTGAGGCTCAGAGAGGTTAGGCACTGGTCCAAGGAGGCACAGCAAGCGTGGTGCAATCTCAGGTGGCCTGGCTCCAGAATCTGCACCCATCAAGGTAGTTGTTCATTCAGCAATTCTTTGTTGAGTGTCTTATTTTTTGCCAGGTACTGTCCTCGAAACCCATGGGCGTCCCAGAGCCTCTGAGCGTACGTCTGGGACTCTAGCGTCAGTCCCACCCCACCCCTCTCATCCCATTCCCTGGAGAGGTTGGCAGTGTCCCTCTGCCGGCATCACTCATGCGCCACACAGAGATGTAAATGGCCCTACTGCAGTTTATGGAACACGGCAGATGAATGGTCTTCAAAGGCCTCCTGTCAGGCTCAGACGGGGAAATTGCTAGGGAAGACCTGATTGCCCCACCCCCAGCTGCCCTCTGAGCCAGGCTGCCAGACAGGCAGAAAACCAGCAGAGGCAGGTCTGGTCCCTGCAGAGGCCGGTGGATGGGCTTCTCATCTGTTCTGGTGGAGATTCTAAGTCTCCCCCAGGCAGTATTTGGGCTCTTGCTTGTGGGGCTGTTGAGGACTCTCATTGTCTTAGCCTGACTCTTGCTTAACCCTCCCCAGAACAGCCTCCCACTCGCCTAGCTCAGGAAGAGACACAGCAATGCCTGATCTGTGTCAGGAGACAGACGACCCCCAGAGCAGACTGCACAACTCGTGCCCCTCCCTCCCTCTGTCCTTTCCTCCCCCCAACCCCTCCTTTTTCTCTTTTTATTTAGAAAAAAATTTACAGGAAAGTACAGAGAATAATTAGATCAAGTTTCTAGAGCAGTGCTGTCCAATAGAACTTTATGTGAAGGTGGGAAGATTCTAGATTTGCACTATCCAGTATGGTAGCCACTGGTCATGTGTAGCTATTGAGCCTTTGAAATGCGGTTAGTGCAAATGAAGAACTGAATTTTTAATTTTAGTGAATTGAAAGTCAAATGTCAGTAGCCAAATGTGGCTGGTGGCTACTGTATTGTGCAGCACGGCTCTAGAAGCAAGGAAAGTACTGACAACGGGAGGGCCCCATGTTCTAGGAGATTCTGAGCCATTCTCAGTATTTTAAGACCCTGTTGGACACAACTTGTTTGTACCCAGTAAGGCTTCACAGGCTGAGGTCACACCAGTTCAGTGCCTTTGAACAGATGGTAGGAGGGCAAGGCAGTCAGTAGCCAGGGTTCAAACACAGGCCCCACTACTTCCTAGCTGTGTGAACTTGGACTTATTACTTGGCCTCTCTGAGCAGATTTCCTCATCTGTAAATTCAGGATGGGGGTGGGGGTGGGTATTACTAGCATCTGTTCCTAAGTGTTGTTTTGAAAATTAAAAGAAATAATTTGGAAAAGTACACTTGAACACTGGAAGGGGCCAGGCTCACAGGAGGTGTAGACATACTTCTCCAGAGTTGTCCTGGCCACAGCTCAGGCAAGGAGTGCTAGGAGGACACTCAGTGCTCCAGGTACCTTGCAGGTATTCCTTCTCTTACTCTGCCCCACAGCCCTAAGGCATAGCTACTGTCTTTGGCTCCACTTGGCAGATAGGCACAAAGAACAATAGGCACAGAGAGGTTAAGTAACTTGTCTGAGGTCACACAGCTGGGAAGTGGTGGAGCTGGGCTTCCAGCCCGGGTTTGGTTGACCCCTGAGACTGCTCCACTAACCGTTATGCCAAGCAGTCTGTGATGGAGGGGCTGCTTCCAAGTACATCCTCAGGGGCGGTGGCTCTCCGAGTGTGCTCCCTGGAGTAGCAGCTGCAGCATCAGTTCAGAATGTGTTTCCAATGCAAACTCGTGGGCTTTACCCTAGAGCAACAGAGTCGGATCTGTGTCAGGAGACAGACGACCTGGGGGTCGTCTGGGGGTGTGGCCAGCAACTGGCATTTTAAGAAGCCCTCCAGGTGAGGCTGGGGTACTAGAGCTTGAAAAAAGTAGACGCTCTCGAGGGGCCTTCAAAACCCTGGCTTTGAACTGTGCCGGAGCTCGCAGCTCTGGCTCTCTCCCCTGGTCCCACGTGACTCCCTCTCCCAGCCCGGCAGCCTCCCTCTGGCCCTGGCTGCTCCCTGATCTATGTCCTTTCCAGACCTACTCATGGGCCTGAGAGCAGGCCAGGAAGTAAGTGGTCAGGGAGTGCTGGCCCTGCCTCTGTCCCCGCTGCTGCTGGCGCAGCTCCTGGTGGGGTCTCATTGATCTGCAATCTGCAGGGCTTGCTTCTTGGACTGTTATCCTGCCAGTAATTAGTCCCATGGAAAGCGGTGTGGACAAGCATGCAACTCGTGGGTTGTTTTGAAAGGGGCGCATCTCCCTGGCTGACGGCTTGTTGTGACTGACTGTCAGCTTCAGATGATAGAAATCAGGTCCCCGTGAGAGCATCTACCACGGCTTGGAGCTCCCAGATCCCCAGGAGGACAAGAGGGGAGGGAGAAGATGGAGAAATATAGGCCCCAGACAGCTGTGGAGCTGGAAAACAGGGAACCCAGACCTCACCCCCAGCCAATGAAATCAGACCCTCTGGAGCTGGCACCTGGGCCCTGACGGTTTTTAAAACCTCCTCGGATGATTGCTTTTTTTCCCCCTTAGCTTTATCTAGATATAATTGACACACAACATTGTGTAAGTTTAAGGTGTGCAGTGTGATGGTCTGATGCATGTACATATCACAAAGTGAGTACCACAATAAGGGTAGTTAACGAGTCCATCACTTCACATGCTATTTTTTGTTGTGGTGGCGAGAACATTTAAGACCTACTCTCTCAGCAACCTTCAAGTGTACAATACAGTATTGTTAACTGTAGTCACCATGCTGTACACTAGATTCCCGGAACGTATCCATCTTATAACTGTAAGTTTGTACCCTTTGACTGACATCTCCTTTCCCCCATCTCTCGGCCCCTGGCATCCACCAATCTATACTCAGTTTCTACGAGTTCAGCTTTTTTAGATTCCACATATAAGTATCATACAGTATTTTTCATTCTCTGGCTGACTTATCTGACTTACTTCACTTAGCATAATGCCCCCAAGGCCCATCAATGTTGTCGCAAATGGCAGAATGTCCTGCTTTTTTTATGGCTGAATATATTATATATATTATATAGTATAGTATAGTATAGTATAGTATATAGATATACATATATATCTCACATTTTCTTTATCCATTCATCTGTCAGTGATGGATACTTAGGTTGTTTCCATGTCTTGGCTATTGTGATTAATGCTGCAGTGAACATGGGGATGCAGATATCTCTTCAAGATCATGATTTCATGATTCTAATGTGTAACCAAGGCTGAAAATCGTTGCTCTAAATTAGCATTTCTCAAACTTGAAGACAAGTCGGACTATCCCGGAGACCTTGTTTAAAAATGCAGACCCTGATTCAGTGAGTCTGGAGTGGGGCCCAAGAATCTGCCTTCTAAGAAAACTCACCAATCAATTTGCCAAATGACCGATTTGTCTACATCATCAGATTTCCTGTTTGATTTGGTAAAGGCAATATTTAGTAGCTTATTATAGGAGAGTTTGCTTTTGCTTAAGATATTTCATCAGCAGAAAGACTATCACCAGCATTGCGTTTGAGATTTTTAGCATTTATGCTAATTTTTCATGTAAGATATTTTCAATTCCTTCGGATGATTTGGTATTTGGCAAAATGATTCTTGGTGAATGGGCTGCTTTTAGTGTCCATGGAAGAGTCTCTCAGCCAGCCTTGGGGAGAGGAACCACAAAAATAGGTCTTTGGTTGAGCCCCCGATTGCTCTAAAACCCCCCAGATTTATCAGCCTCTGCCTTCACTTCTTATACGTTGGAGGGCTCTGCTGCTAAGTGTTTGAAAACAGAATCTTTTTAATCTAAATGCTGCATTTGGCAGTTGAGAAGCATGAGGCTCAGAGAAGTTAAGCAACTTGCCCAAGGTTGCACAGCCAGGCCATCAGACCAGAGAGATGCTGCAGGCCCTACATTATCAACTCAGGGGCAAAGCCTGGCCTGTGGCTAAGCAGGCAGACTGCCCAGACCGAGGGTGGGGCCTGGGAGGAGTTTGAACGCAGCACCCTCACTCCCCCTACTCCCCTAGTGGCATTGACTGTCTGCCTCTGAGGGTTTCCTTCTCCATCTCCCTCCGCGGCAGTGGCAAGAAAGGGGGATCAAAGACTTTTTCTTAAACTTGAACACGTCATGGCCTTTGGAGGTCAGAGAACAGAGGCCTGCGTCCGCTGCTCCTCTGCTGCCTGTTCCCTAAAGGAGAAGATCCTCCTGCAGTGATGAAGGACCATGTGCTGGACTGAAGGCGGCAAGGGCACGTCAAAGCAGCAGTGAAGGCAGCGCCCCGGAGCCCAAGGGTGAGCCTCTCACCTGGAGGAGAAGCCCTCCCTCCTGTGGGGCTGGGCTGCCCCACCTCATCATGCGGGAGCCTCCTTGGCTGGGGAGGGGCTGCTGAAACTCCACCCCAGGGCCAGCGTCACAGACTGGCCAGACAAGCCCCGCCCTGGAAATCAGGAGAAGGATTAGATCCTGCAGCCTTCTCTGTGCACCTGAAGATCCCCAGTGCTACTTGTGACCTGGGAGGGAGGGTGCCAGGCCCCTGGATCAGCCCATCAGACAGTTGGGGAGCAGGACATACCTTTGGGGGTTCCTGTGGTCCAGGCCTCTGCCTCCGGGTGGGTCAGTAACTTTCATGTCCATCGCATAGATGAGGCAGCTGAACCCCAGAGCTGATCAGGATTGGAGGGAGACAGACCCAAACCTGGTCTCCTGCCCTCTGATTCGGGGATGGAGGGCTGGGGCTGGACTAGTGTCTCCTGGTGTCTTTCACATCTCGTCATCCCTTCCCCCTCCCTGGTTGCCACTGGATAGCAGAGTGAAGATCAGGCTGGGGACCTCTCCAGCAGATGCTCCATCTGGGCACGAGAACTCAAAGGGGTGTATAAAGACCCACACCAGGCAAGTCTGCCCGATGCCCTGTGCCCTCCGAGAGCTGACAAGGAGCGTGGGGACCCCCCTCAGGCCACCACGGCCTGATCAAAGTGTCAGACATGGTTATGTAGAGCAGCGTTGGGGCGTGGTGACAGTGGCTGCTCATTCCCACCCCAGGGAGATGCCCTCGCCCACCCTCAGGACCTCCTCCACCGCACCCATCCGGCCAGGCTCTACTGCACCATGCTTGAGAGCGGGTGCGCTGGGCTCAAAGCCACCAATGCCACCACCTCCTCGCTGGGCAATTTCCCCAAGCTCTCTGCATCTCCTTTCCCTCATTGAGGAGGAGGACAGCATTAGGACCTGCCGCACAGAGATAAGCTGAGCATTAAGTGAGAAAGGCTCAGGATGATGCGTGGGCACAGTAGCTGTGCAGGGAGTGGTTCTTTGTCCTCGCGCCGTCTTTGGGAACCGGGAGGAAGGGGAGATCTTAGAGGCAGCCCCAGGGGAGGGAAGGGAGTAGGGCTGCCGGCTCAGCTACATCACAAGGACTGAGGGACTCAGCTAGAGGGACGCCCTGCATCCCATGTTTCCTGGCCTGCTCTTCTTCCCCCGCACCTTCCCCACACCGGGCATGCCCTCTGGAGGCTGCAGGGTCCCTGTTCCCAGCTGGGCCAGGCATAGGCACAAGGGCTTTGAGAGCAGGTGGCCTGGGAGCTCGGCAGACCTGCCTCGGCATCGGGCAGATTGGGCCTCTCATGCCCTCTGACTGGAGGGGGGGACTTGTGCCTGGAGGAGGAGGGGAGGGGTGGGTGCTGCAAGCAGCCAGCCTGGGTGGTGGTGAGAACGCTCTCCCAGCCCTGATTTGAAAAATTGAGCTGAAAAAGAGTCAGACCTCTTGTGTGACTCAGCACCATTATCCCTATCACGCTGAGAAGGCACCAACCTCTGCCTGGCGAGTTCCCAAGGCAGCAGCTTGAGAGTGACGGGCGTGCTGAGGGAGGGGAGAAGGGAGCCCGCAGGGCAACTGGACAGGGAGCCCCTCCCTGGCCGCTGGAAGGAGGCGCTGTGACGGGGCTCTTATCCAGGTGGTGCCTTCACTTCTGTGCCCGAGGCTGGTCCTGGCCCTTCCTGGGTCTCACTTCAGCCAGGCTCAGGATCCTGACCTCAGGGAGCCCCTGCCCCAAGACAGAAAGAAGGCGTTGTTTTGACACATCAATAGCCTCGATTTCAGAAACGCTTAGTAGAAGCTGAACATAGGCATTAAAAATGACAAGGTAGCCCTTACGGGGAAGGACCCCACCAGATGTCCACTCTACACTATTAAGTGAAAGAAGCAGTTTATAAAATGGTGTGTGGTATATCTTAGTCTGCTCAGGAACCACAGGCTGGGTGGCTTATACAACAGATAGTTATGTTCTCACAGTTCTGGAGGCTGGAAGTCCAAGATCAAGGTGCTGGCAGATTTGGTAGCTTTGAGGACTCTCTTCCTGGCTTGCAGATGGTTGTCTTGTCACATGATCCTCACAGTTTGGGGCTGGGGGGAGGGGGGAGAGAGAGAGACGGTCCTCTCTGGTGTCTCTTCCTATAAGGGCACTAATCCTATCAGAGCAGACTCCCCTCCATGACCTCATTTAACCTTAAATAGGGCTTTAGAGGCTTCACCTCCAAACACAGCCACACTGGGGGCTAGGGTTGCAGCATGCGAACTTGGCGGGTGGGGGGACCCAAACATCCAGCGCATAACAAGGAGCAAACCCTGGGCTCCAACCAGCTCCTCTGTTCGCATGTGGGGTCACTTGGGTGTAGTGACGTGAGCTTTTTGAGGTCCTCAGTTTCCCCTCCTGTACTCTGAGGGAGATTGTACCTTTGCCTCTCACTTTCTGGGACTGTTACAAAGATGAAGAAGATGACCTCGAGACTGTGAGAGGGCCTTGGGAATGGTGAGGTGCCTTGGAATGAGAGGTAAGGAGAGCTGGGAGTGGTATTAGGGAACCCCTAACGCTCAAGACCGCCTCAGGTGGGGAGGAGGTGATTTCCAGAGATGCCCAGAGCTCCAGGTCTCAGCTGCAGCACCTGCACCGACCAGGAGCACGTCCGCAAATGCGTGTAGACTAACTTGGTGCCGTCACTCAGGGGAGTGGAAGTGAGTGTGGGCAGGAGGGAGGGTTGCCATGGTGACAAGGCACCTGGAGCCCCTGCTCCCCACCCTGCTCCAGCCTGGAAAGTCGGCTTTTTTTCTCGCTTTTTGAATTCTGAGGATGAGATGGAAGTTTGACTTGCTCTGCCAGTAGGTAGCTGATTAAAAGCATTAAACACTAGCAAACTGAACAAAACAGGCCCAATTTGGCCCACAATTCAGCAATTTCTGACCTAGGTTATCAGAGTTGCTGGTGGGACTGGGCTTGGGAAGGATAAGGGAGCTGGAGAGAGGCAGGGGTGGGGAGCTACTTGTGTCCAGTGGGTAGAGGCCCAAGATGTAGCCAGACATCCTCCAACGCACAGAACAGCCCCTGGCCACGCACAGCAAAGAATTAACCAGTCCCAAATGTCATAGTGCCAAGGTGGAGAAACCCTGTTGTGTATTGGGCTGGATGATTCTTGTTCGGGGCTGTCCTGTGCGTTGTAGGACATACACACACACACACACACACGCACACGCACACACACACACACACACACACACACGTGCACACACGAGTTAGGGAGCCAGGCAGAAGAGGACTGTCCCTTCACATTTAGCCTGATGCCACCTCTTCATCTGAAACACATTCAGGCCAGTTCCAAGCTGCCCGCTCCGTGTTCAGAAGGCAGTTCTCTGATGGAAGATGTTTGTATAAGTGTAGCCATCCCTGCTTTTTCCCAGGGTCTCTGGGAGAAGAGCACAGCCTAAATACTGGTTATTATCATGTTGACAAGATTGTATCTGAAATGTTTTACCCCGGGTATGATCAACTGGGCTCTTCAAGAGAGAAACAAGCTCATTTCATTTATGCCTGAAGCTTCCCATTCGGAACCCAGTTTCCTTCCCCTCCCCGCTCCCCGCCAGGAGGGTGGTGCCTCCTCACTGAGAGAGGGGCGGGCGCATAGGCCCGGCTGGCTCAGCTGTCTTGGGCTCTGAGTCCCTAACAGCTTCCAGGGCTACTTCTCCATGAACCTGAGCTCTTGGAGCGTGTCTGCCATTTATTATTTGATTAGTCTCTCCAAGGGCATCTTAATTTGTCCTTCCCAGTCACGTACTCCAGCCAGATGGTTTGAGAAATTACATCCCTGGGCCTGCTATAATAAGACAATTATTCCAGCAACGTGCTGCATCACAGCAATAAGTCCTGAGCTTGGTCATGGCCTTAATTCCCTTCTGGGGTGAGAATGCACGGACATTCTGAGAAGCTGTAGCTTTCAGACGACCGGTGTATGGCGGTGAAATACAGGCAGGGCCTTGACTTTGGGGGCGATGCTTGTTCCCTTCGACTTGCTGTGGTCTCTGGAGTCACGGGAACAGTGTGGGGAGCCATGGCCTTTGGAGCCCACAGAATGGAGCTGGAATCATAGTCTGCACTAAGCGCGTGCCCCTGGGAAAGTGACTTAACCTCCCTGGGCCTCCATCTACTCATCTGTGAAATGCATGTGGTTATAACAGTCCTAAAAATGAGCTGTTTATTGGCTGCTCAACATCTCTTTCCCTTTCTTTGGTAACAGCCCCTTGATTTACTTTTGGGGAATTACCTCCCCACTTTTGGGGAATTACCTCCCCTTCTTTGGTAACAGCCCCTTGATTTACTTTTGGAGAATTACCTCTACTCATCTGTGAAATGCATGTGGTTATAACAGTCCTAAAAATGAGCTGTTTATTGGCTGCTCAACATCTCTTTCCCCTTCTTTGGTAACAACCCCTTGATTTACTTTTGGGGAATTACCTCCCCACTTTTGGGGAATTACCTCCCCTTCTTTGGTAACAGCCCCTTGATTTACTTTTGGAGAATTACCTCTACTCATCTGTGAAATGCATGTGGTTATAACAGTCCTAAAAATGAGCTGTTTATTGGCTGCTCAACATCTCTTTCCCCTTCTTTGGTAACAGCCCGTTGATTTACTTTTGGGGAATTACCTCCCCACCATGTGAAATCTCCGAGGGACATAAGTCAAGGTGTCCTGCACTCCCCCGGCCATGGTGATCACGTGACCAAACCAGGCCAAAGTGACTCCAGATGGGGACACCCTCAGGATGACCGGTGCTCCTCATCCTGGCAGCCAAGCCCTGACAAGATCCCTGCGAGAGCTGCTTCCTAGACCCCTGGATCTGCCTGGGTTCCAGGTCCTCTTTTGATCCCATGTCTCCAGCCTTCTTGTCACTTCCATGAGCTAACCAATCTCCTTCCAATAGACTCCTTTTTGCTTTCATTCTTCAGGGTTAATTTCTCTTGCTTGTAACCAGAGAACCTTGTCACCCACAGGCTTGTTGGGAGATGAGAGAGCCGGTCTCTCACATAACTAAGTGCCTGCCTCAGAGCCTGGTGTTGGTGGGTACTCAGCCAGGGGACACTCAGTCTCTGCCCAGGAGAGCAGAGTTTCTGGAAGTGGAGGAAACAGCCTGAGACGTGAGGTGGGGGGCACCCCACGGGTGAGGATTTGTCTGCTGCGAGGCTGTTTCCCTGCCTCGATTCTCCTGCTTTCCTTAGATCCTTTTCTGACTCCTTAAGGTGAGGGGAAAGCTCAGGGGAGGGTTTGAAGAGGGACCACGGATCCTGAGGTGTCCCTCCCTCCTGCTCTGGAGGGGGCAGTGGGCTCCAGGGGCTGGGGTTCCCATCCGCCTCCCCCCAGGCTGCTGAGCCTACGCAGGGTGGGGAGAGACGCACCACCAGGAGAGGAAGATGTGATGATTTTGAACTGCATCTTCATATGCGGAGATGAGTTGCCTGAAGCCCCATCAATTTGCCTAAACCTCGGAGAAGCAGGATTTGCTGGGCCCCACTGGACAGCAATCACCAGATCCAGACATGTCAGCGAGAAACAAATGTTCATTGAGTTGCATTAAATGTGCAAAACCACTTCAGCATCACCCACCTCCTTTTCTTAAAAAAAAAAAAAAATCTATTTTGTGAGAAATTTAAATTGCACAGAAAAGTAAGTACAAAAAGAATATACCAACGACCATATTGTCACCACTTTAATAGCTGTCAACATCTTATCCTATTTTCTTCCACGCTTTTTTAAAAAATAGTGAACGTTAGCAGTGATGCCATCTTGTCGGGTCCCATCTCTCCCATTTTTCACTCTTCCACGCCCCGGTTATGTCGAGCGAGATTGCTGTGGACCCTTCTGCACTGCAGTGAGTATACATTTGTGTGTCCATAAGCAGGGTCAGTGCTTTTTGTGTGTGCATTTTAAAAAATGAAATAAGTGGTATTGTTCTATACATGTCGTTTGTCTTCTTGCTTCTCTCACCCAACATTTTGTTTTTGAAATCTGTACTGGTGTGTGTGACAGGTAACACACATGCTCCCTTTTCATTTCTGTAAAGTATTCACTGTATAGATAGAGTGCTTTGTGCAGCCCTCACGCTGTAATTTCCCCTAATTCCGTGTCCCCGTGCCTGTACTTGTCTCTCTGAGCATGTGTGTGAGTTTCCCCCAGAAGGGTTCAGGGTGTGCTTCTCCAGCTTTATGAGATCCTGCCAAATGGCCACCGTTGTTTTATTCCCTCCCTCCCAGCTCTCCCTTGCTGCTCCCTCCTCCAAGCTCACAGGAGCTTCTTGGGGTCAGATCCAAGGGCCACTGACCAGCCTCCCCTTCTCTGATGACCACCGACCACGCCCACCTTCCTGGTTTCTCTCCCCCTCATGCCCACTCTTGCTTTTCCTGCTTCCTTGGCTGGCTTCTCCTCCCCCCTCTCCCTGTCCCAGGCTCTGCCCAGCCTCTCCAATCTGTGTTTCTGCCAGGACTCTCATGCTTGCAGAGAGAGGCGGGTGTGGCTGAGATGTGTCTTGTCTGGCCAGCATGATTTTCTTGAAAAGTTTAGAATCTGAACCCCCAGACTTCTGTTCCAACCTCCATCTAGGATAACTTCCTCCATGGCAGAGACTGGAAAGCTAAGATCTGAATTTCCCAAACTCCCTGCGGGTATGGCTCTAGAAGTGATTCCCATTGACTGTCAGATGCACTTGCTGACACTTGGATTCAGAGCTGCATTAAGCATCTGTTTGCTTTAGCAGATCCCAGCAGGCACGGTGTGGCTCTGCGGCCAGCAGTGCTGGGGGCCGCTTCTGACCCCTGACCACTGGTGGTGTAGACCTCCAGCCAGCAAGTGCTTCTTGCAGCTGCAGCTTCCTGACTGTAGCAGAAGTAGCAATTCCCTTCCCTTGGTGGACCAGTTCTGTGCATTTTGGGGAATCTCTTCTCAGACTAGAGATCATTTTTTCTTTCATCCGTTCCGATGACTCTGTAAGCACTTGATTCCTGGCATTAAATTCATTGCTGCTTCAACTAGCTATAATGCTTACTGTTATCTGCAACTGAACCCTGACTAATAGAACCCTAAAGAAGCGGGGGTTTGACCCCTGACTTATCCTTTACTTTCCCTGAGAGCACATTCTGACTTCAGTTTCATTCATTTATTTATTGAATCACCCAAAAAGATGTATTAAGCATCTACTAGGTACTTATCACTGTGCTGAACATGGAAGACACAAAACTGAAACAGTACAGTACCAACCAGCACCTATTCCAGTCTTTGGGAACACCATTCCCCTGTCTTTTAAACTAGAAACTATGCATATAGCGGTGGCTTCTCTTTTTACTCCCCTCATATCCCTATGGTCCCTCTGTAAGATCTGGCTTTGTGGTGCCCTTCCTTAAACCGTTGATTTTATTCCACATGACCCGAGGCCCTACCCCATCCAGGCATATCCCTGTGCAGATGAAATGATAGACAAGCCCCCGAGAAGGAGTTTGTTAGCTGAGAAGGTCACCTATGTTCTTGAGGTTTTCAAAGAGCAGAATTAGCATCTGCCCCCCCCAAAGCCCAGGGATTTAAGTCCAAGAGAGATGATAAATTGCTGCTTTTTCCCAAGACAAAGGGCCTTATCAGCCCATCTGACATAAACAGCTGCTTCCCCTGCAGCTGAATTGGAATTACATCTGGGAAGGTTTAAATCAAACAGACCATTTCTTTTTGTATAAATGGACGCTCTAAATGTTGAGATCTGTCAGGCTCCGAGAGGGAGTGGAAAAAACACAGACTATCTTTGACTTTAAATAAGTCAGGGCTGCTGCAGAGTCATACATGCTTTCTTGTCTTTTTCCTTTTCTGAGTTGGAAGGGAGCGTATGAGTTATTTAACCTAGACTTCAAGATAAAGGGTATTGCCAGAGATAAAGAGGGGCCCTTCATAATGATGCAAAGATCAATTCTGAGAAGACATAGTCCTAAATGTACCCAATAACAGAGCTTCAAAATACAAGAAGCAAACCTGACAGAACTAAAAGGAGAAACAAATGAATCTACTATTCTAGTTGGAAATTTTATTACCCCCTTCTCAGTAACTGATAGAGCAAATAGACAAAGGATATGGAAGATCTGAACAAACCTATCAACCAACTTGACCTAATCGGTATTTGTAGAACTCCCTACCCAACAAGCAGAACATACATTCTTTTCTCCTGCAAATGGAACATTCACCAAGTTAGACCATATACTGGACTACAAAACAAGTCTCAATAAATTTTAAAAGGATAAAATCATATAAAGAATGCTACCTAACCAAAATGAAATTACACTCGAAATAAAAAAACAAGGTATCTAGAAAATCTCCAAATACTGGGAAATGAAGCGACACATCTTTAAAAAAATCCATTGATCAAAGAAGAAATCATAAGGAAAACCAGAAAGTATCACAAATTGAATGAATGGTCACATTCCTTTTCATTTTCAAAAGTAGAATGACCAACTGTCCTGTGTCCTGAGAAACTCCTAGTCCCAGGCAAACCAAGACAGTTGGTCATCCACTGAAATGTTTGGGTTCAGACTATAAGTTATGTGTCACCTTAGATACAGGGCTTTTCTCTCTCTGTCTTTTTTTCTCAGCATTATTGAGGTATAATTGGCAAATAAAAATTTTATATATTTAAGGTGTATGAGTTGATGCTTTGATAATGTATACAGTGTGAAATAATTACCACGATCAAGCTAATTAACATACCCATCGCCTTACCTAGTTACCTCTTTCGGAGGGGTGGTGAGAATTCAAGATTTCTCTCTCAGCAAATTTTAGGTATACAATACAGTATTGTTACCTATAGTCACATTGCTGTACATTAGATAGCCGGACTTATTCATCTTATAACTGAAAGCTGGTATTCTTTGACCAACATCTGCCCGTTTCTTCTACTCCCACCCCCAACCCTTGGCAACCATCATTCTACTCTCAGCTTCTATGACTCTGACTCTTTTATATTCTACATATAAGTGAAGGCACACAGCGTTTGCATTTCTGCATCTGGCTTATTTCAATTAGCATAATGTCTTCCAGGTTTATCCATGTTGTCACAAATGGCAAGATTTCCTTCTTTTTTTTAGGCTAAATAATAGTCCATATAATATATAATATTCCATACTCTATATCTCTCTCCCATTTTCTTCATCCATTCATCTGCTGGTGAACATTGAGGTTATTTCCATATCTTGGCTATCATGAATAATGCTGCAATGAATATGGGAGTGCAGAATCTCTTTGAGATCCTGATTTCATTTCCTTTGGCTATTTACCCAGAAGTGGGATTGCTAGATCATAAGGCAGTTCTATTTTCAATTTTCCGAGCAAGCTCCGTACTGTTTTACATAATGGCTGTACCAATTTAATTCCTGCCAACAGTGCACAAGGATTCCCTTTTCTCCTCATCCTCCCCAACACTTATCTTTTGCCTTTTTGATAATAGGCATTCTAACAGGTATAGAGTGATATCTCACTGTGATTTTTTTTTAAGATTTATTTATTTTTAAATTTTATTTTTGGCTGCATCGGGTCTTAGTTGCGGCACGCAGGATCTTGGTTGAAGCATGCGGGATCTTTCGTTGCGGCGTGCAGGCTCTTCCTTGCGGCACAGGCTTCTCTCTAGTTGTGACATGCAGGCTCCAGAGCGCGTGGGCTCTGTAGTTTGCCGCATGCAGGCTCTCTAGTTGAGGCGCGAGAGCTCAGTAGTTGTGGTGTGCGGGCTTAGCTGACCTGCGGCATGTAGGATCTTAGTTCCCTGACCCGGGATCAAACCAGCCTCCCCTGCATTGTAAGGCGGGTTCTTTACCACTGGACCACCAGGGAAGTCCCTATCTCACTGTGATTTTGATTTGCATTTCCTTGATGATTAGTTATGCTGAGCACCTTTTCATATACCTGTTGGCCGTTTGGCCGTTTGTATGACTTCTTTTGAGAAATGTGTATTCATATCTTTTGCCTATTTTTCATTTGGATTATTTTTTTAAATGTTTTGCTATGGAATTGTATGGATTCCGTATATATTTTGGACATTAACCTCTTATTAGATATATGGTTTGCTAGTATCTCCTTCCATTCCACAGGATGCCTGTTATTCTATTGAATATTATCTTTGCTGTGCAGAAACTTTTTGGCTTGACACAATCCCATTGGTCTATTTTTGCTTTTGTTACCTCTTCTTTTGGTGTTATATCCAAAAAAATCATTGCCCAGACCAGTATCAAGAAGCTTTTCCTCTATGCTTTCTTTTAGTAATTTTATAATTTCAGGTCTTATGTTTAAGGCTTTAATCCATTTTGAGTTGATTTTTGTATACGGTGTGAGATAAGGGTCCAATTTCATTCTTTTGCATGTGGACATCCAGTTTTCCCAACACCATTTATTGAAGAGATAATCTTTTCCCCATTGTGTATTCTTGGCACCCTTGTTGAAGATCTGTTGACTACTGATGCCTGGATTTATTTCTGAGTTTTCTATTCTGTTCCATTAGTCTATGTGTCCTTCGCCAGTACCACACCGTTTTGATAAGTCTTCTCTCTTTTTACAGAGGTGGCTTCAGTGGTATAATGAAAAGATTTGGTTTCCAATCCAAGCTCTCCCATTTGTTAACTGTGTAACCTTGGGCAAATTACTTCACCTCATTGGCCCTCAATTTTGTCATCTTCCAAATAGTGGCTAATATTACCTACTTTGCAAGGTGTTTTTGAGAAGTAAATGAAATAATGTGACTCCAGTGCCCAGCACACAGGAGTTTAGTAAACAGTGTCTATGATTACTATTACATCAGCTTCCTAAATACAGATGTTTTGCTTGTTCGGCTATAAGGCAGGAAGGGACCTTAGAGATGAGTCATTCGTCCAAATGCCCCATTTGACATTATCATCATCATCATCATCAAAATAGCTAATATTCATGGAGCATTTGCTATGAGCCTCTCACTGTGCTAATCGCCTTTTATGTGTCTTGTGAGGAAAGTAAGTCCCAGAGAAGGGCAGTGCTTTCCCTCGGTCACACAGCAAGTCAGAAGTAGATGTGGTGTCAGCTCCCCAGTTTCTTTAGTGCAGGGAATCTATCTACACTATCTTGGAGGGTCTCCTAGCTTTGGGGAGCATCAGAAAGCAGAGGGCTGAGGGGGCCGTGCAGGTTCCCGAAGCCCTTGTGTGGGCCCCATCCCTTTCTGACCTTCTCCTGCTGCATGTTCAGAAATGACTGTCTCTTTGGGCCGCCCTTTCTGCCACACCCAGCCCAAGCCTGGGGATTCTCAGGAGTGAGAGGGAGTGCACTGGTCCTGGGAGTTGCTGTCGCCACAGCAGATTCTTTTCTGCTCCCCGATTCAGTGCAGCTGATTTGTAAGCCAGCTCTGAGCCCCCTGCTCCCCTCTGAGCAGTGGCCCTATTGCTCAGAGCTTCCTTCTCGCTACAGGGAGGGCAGAAGGCACAGACCCCACTGACCTGCAGCTGGCTCTGTTGTGACCTCCCTGTTTCCTCCCATCCAAGGCTTGTCACAGAGTTTCCATGCTGGCCCTGTGAAGGCAATTATGTTTCCATCCTTACCGTGGAGGGGAAAAAAGAGCCTGAGTGAGGCCACTCTGACTCAGCAAGGGGGAGCTGGGGCCTGCGATTTTCTGCTTGTATTTCCTCCCTGAAAGGGTAGCAGGGTGAGATGCAGAGCTTGTTTCCCTGGTAAAAACATGCTGACCGCCCTCATGCTTTGCTGGATGGCAAAATGCTTCTTCTTTTCCTTTTTTGCCCAGAATTGGCTGATCCCCACGACTCAGGTGCTCCAATTGCTCCCAGGGTACAGAAGCCCCTATAACAGCATGGCTGGCAGCGGGTCCACACCCACGGCTTTATCTTGCATCTGCACAGGAGAGGGCCCAGCAAACCTATTCATAAACCCATGCGAATCTTCACCTGGTTGGGTGACACCACCTCAAACACAGCATGTCCCAAAGTGAAACAATCATCTTCCCCTAAGTGCACTTCTCTTTCCATCACGCAAGTCAGATCCCCTGGAATCTGCCTGCTATCCTTCCCCTCCCCTCGGCCATCATCTATTTTCACAATAGGATTGAGTACATATCATGTATGTGATGTGTATTGGGCACATATCTAGTACACGATTGTGATATTGTGACATAACTGTTGATCAGGAAGATATCCATTATATAGCATGATCGAAAGGCATCAACATTACCGAGTAGAAATAGGAGCTCAATTGATAAATTCAGGAGAAACTCTGTGGTCCAGCCAGATCTTGAGGAGAGTAGGATTTGGAGGAGAAAGAAAAGAGAGAGGGTGTGTGTTGGGCGGTGGGGTGGGGAGGGCGGAGTCGGCAAGAAAAAAGCAGGCTGGGCCTCAGCCCCAAGATGCATTCGAATCTAACACTTTTGAGTTTCTGGGAATGTTTGGGTGGGAGCTGAGACAAAGTCCGGCAGTTAAGAACAAACTGTTGAGCTGCCAGGTGTCAAGATGGTCAATTAGAAAAATGAACCAAACTGAAAGTACCAATCAACGTTCATTCACTAACTGTGATGAGAGCACAAGCCAGAAAGGTGCTGGGTGAGTGCAGACTGGGGGGTGAGGGAGACGTCTTACCACTGAGCAGCCTTGAACAAAAGGACCAGGGGAGCTGGATGGAGAGAATGTGTCAGCTGAAAGCCCTCCCCTCCCAATAAGGAGGCCTCTGAATGGAGGTACATTATGAGTATGCGCATAACGTGTATTAATTCATGCTAAAATTTAGGTATTTGCACCAAAACTTCCTGTGGTTGTGACTTGTTGAATTTTGTTGAATTTTATTTTTTAGTATGGCTCTCCAAACTCCTGGGGATGGGAGAAAAAATATGGTAATTATTTGTAATGATACTGGGAAATATCTAAATGTAAGGTCACTATGGCCTTGAAACTGAAACATAATAATCAAATTGTGTCTTTGCCTTTTACGGGTTGATTCTTGATTTGCACAGTATAAGTCAATATGGTGGAAGGCATATCAGATATGGAGGTTGTTTTGTAAACTTTCTGGGTGGAAGTTTTAAAATTATTTTACTAGGCAAATGGGGTAGACTGATACCAAAACCCCCCTCAATCTCAATGGCTTAATACAGTAAAATTTCACTTCTTGCTCATGTCACAGTCCAATGAGGTCTCATACTGGTTACTGGAAGTGGGCAGCTGGGCTTAGTCTGTTCTATTCTGTTATTTAGGGACCCAGGTTTCTTCCATGATGTGGGTCTTAAATCTTCTAAGATCTTGTCCTCTTTACATTCAGCTGGCAGAAAGGAAATGAAAGCTCATGAAGGAGGATTTTTAGAGCTCAGACCTGGAAGTGGTGTTCAACAATTCTTCCCGCATTCCATTGGCCAGCACTTAGTATATTTATTTTGGTCCTCCTCCAGGGTTCCTGGTACATAACCCCTAGAACCCTTGTAATTTCCTAAGTGATAAGAGCTATAGGGGCATCTTTTGTTACAATGTTTCACTTTTGTTCCCAGTTCCGGAAATAGCTCCGGGGCAATGAAGGTAAAATGGGTGTCTTTTATTATTCATAACAATTCTCTTTCAATCACACTTGAGTTCATATTAATGAGATGACTTTTGGAAAAGCCCTAAAGATGAGGGCTGGGTGCCAGGGGAATCAACTATGTGATTAGAGGGCTGAAACTTTCAGCCCCACCTCCTGGGAGGAAAAAGGGGCTGGAGATCAACTTAATCACCAGTAGTCAATGATTTAATCAACCACACCTTGATAATGAAGTCTCTGTAAAAATCCCCGGTTGGTGGATATGTGGAGGTGCTGGGGGTGGGCTGGGGGTGTCCCTGGAGAGGGCATGGAAGCACGAAGCCTTCACCCCCATGCCTTGCCATATTCATGTCTCCCATCTGGCTGTTCCTGAGTTATAATAGACGTGTATAATGTTCCTTTCATAACAGACCTGTAATCTAGTAAGTGAACTGTTTCTCTGAGTTCTGTGAGCTGCTCTAGCAAATTATCAAACCCAAGGTGGGGATGGTGGGAACCTCTGACTTATAGCCAGTCAGTCCGAAGCACAGGTGATAACGTGGACTTGTGAATGGCGTCTGAAGCATGGGGACGGTCTTGTGGGGCTGAGCCTTTAACCTGTGGGATCTGAGGCTAACTTCAGGTAGACAGTGTCAGAATGGAGTTAAATTGTAGGACGAGTAGCTGGAGTCACAGAATTGCTTGGAGTGGGAAAATACCCACGCGTCTGGTCACGGAAGTGTGAGCATGGCAGAAGCAGCATATGAGAGTAAAGGAGAAACAGAATTTTTTTCCTATTCAAAAACAAATTCATATATGAAACTCCAGTGGAGAAAATTAGAGGAGGCTTTAAAAACAACACTCAGGAGCTAATATTTTCTGTTGTTCTCTCCCTTTCGTTTTTATCATTTTTTTAAGTGTATAAAAACATTAAAAAAAAAAGACACTGGGTGCTCTGTACCTTAGGGCTGTTTGGTATTTCCCTGGGGAGAGGCTTGAGTTTCTCTATTCAGATTCTCAGTTGGATCTCAAGTGATGCCCTAGGGCAGGGCAGGGCCACACCTACACACTTTGCAGTCAATTCCAGGAAGCTCAGCCAAGAGTCAAAAACAGAAATTTGCAAACCCTGCAGGAAACACAGTTATTTAAGCACAAATTCTGTTTATTTAGCTAGGAGATTAACAATACTTATGGGGGGCTTCCCTGGTGGCGCAGTGGTTAGGAATCCTCCTGCCAGTGCAGCGGACACGGGTTCGAGCCCTGGTCTGCGAAGATCCCACATGCCGCAGAGCAACTAAGCCCATGCACCACAACCACTCAGCCAGCGCTCTAGAGCCCGTGAGCCACAACTACTGAGCCCGTGAGCCACAACTACTGAGCCCGCGAGCCACAACTACTGGAGCCCAAGCGCCTAGAGCCCATGCTCCGCAACAAGAGAAACCACCGCAATGAGAAGCCCGCGCACCGCAACGAAGAGTAGCCCCAGCTCGCCGCAACTAGAGAAAGCCTGCGAGCAGCAACGAAGACCCAACGCAGCCATAAATAAATAAATTAAAACAAAAACAAAGAAAACAGTACTTATGGGGAAGGTGGATTTTATTTTTTTTTAATAAATAAATTTATTTATTTATTTTTGGCTGTGTTGGGTCTTCGTTTCTGTGCGAGGGCTTTCTCTAGTTGCGGCAAGCGGGGGCCACTCTTCATCGCGGTGCGCGGGCCTCTCACTATCGCGGCCTCTCTTGTTGTGGAGCACAGGCTCCAGACGCACAGGCTCAGTAGTTGTGGCTCACGGGCCCAGCCGCCCCGCGGCATGCGGGATCTTCCCGGACCGGGGCACGAACCCGTGTCCCCTGCATTGACAGGCGGATTCCTAACCACTGCGCCACCAGGGAAGGCCGGTGGATTATTTTTAACAGGGTGGTGCAAATGTAGAAGGACGCATGAAAAGGAGGAGGGTCGCTGAGTAACCTGTCCAGCGCTTGCTGTGAGCCTCTTGCGCGGAGCTGGTGGCCAGCCCTGAGGCGGGCAGTGCTGCAGGGTCCCCACTAATCGTCTGGGACCATTCCTGGTGAGCTGGGCCAGAAGCAGCTGTGGGGCCGAGTCCTGCCCAGCTCTGAGCATGCTGTAGGGAAAGCTGTGTCCCACGTCCCTGCTGGAGAACTGGAAGCCCATCCTGCTTTTCGATGGGGAGCTGAAACAGCATCCTCTGGAGAGAGAGCTCAGATCCCTTTGAGAGGGCAGACAGTCAAGTCTCCTCAATGCTGCACGGAAGCCCCTTGTTCCGAAGGTCAGTTTGCCGTGGTTCTTTTGCGCCACACCCACCGACACTCCGCCTGGGGGGATCCTGAAGGGGCCCCAGTGGAAGGACTTCAGGGATGAGGACGAGTTCTTTGTAGAAGAGCTGACACAGAGTCGGCGTCCGTACAATCGGCTGTATCTCTTCCCGTCCTGAGCGACAGGTGCTTTTAAGGATATACCTCTTGGCATCACAGAAGGCCCCGAATTGCTGTGTCAAAAAGGGAATTTGCGTTTTTGTCCTGAAAGAAGCTTACCTTTACCATGAGCAACACAGCACTTAAGAAACCATTGCAAAAAGTGGCCCCACGTGGGTGGGTTACCAGCTACACAGAACAAAGGGAGAAAGAAGCAAGTCAAAGCCCTCCATCTGCAGTGGGGGAGAAGGGGCTCCTGGATGCTGCGATCGGGCTGGATAGGGGAGTGTCCCTCTGCAGAAGAAGGGGCCTAGGAATTGGTTATATAGCATAATAAGGGGAATTACAGTAATGGGGATGGCATTATTTTATCGGTGTTACGTTTTCATGCAGAGCAACATGAGGGAAAAATGAAACAGGAAGGGCAGATGGGAGAAATAATTACCTCTGAGCTCCCTTTTTTGACAGGTAAGTTTAGAATGCCTTTTGTCAAAAGGGGGGGAGTGCTGTGTACAACTTATGGGTGAGAGGGGGCAGCTGTGGTTTGTGAGGAGTCAGGTTTGCCAGTAGATACAGGAGATGAATTAGCAAACTCAGGAGGAATGCACTGGTCCATCAGATCTTGAGGGGAAGGAGAGAGGGAACCTGGAGGAAGTGGAGGTGAAATGAGAGGAGACGGTCCTGGTGGGATGGCGGCACTGGTTTGCATCCTGCCGGTGGCCAAGGACATGGCACAAATCAGAGCAAGTCCCAGAGTTAATGGATCCCGACGCCGTGCTACATCGTCCTGGCAACAGGTCCCCATGTTATCACTTGGCATCAAGTGAGGATAAACAGGGAAGTGAGCTGTATTTAGGGGCAGGGCCCCACGTGGGTGGGTGTCTCCACTTTGGGAGGACTGCCTGGGCACAGGAATTTGGAATGGTTTGTGGAGTAGACAAAAGAGGGAATCATGAAGGCGATTAATAGGTTAGGAGCCCGTGTGTCCAGGAGAGAGAGGGAGCACCTTCCTGGGAGCTGCTATTTCCCCTGTGGACCCCGATAGAGGCCATGGAATAAATATCAGGTCATGGAGCCCCACCTGCTACCTTGTGTGTGTTTGGAAGGAAACCTAGCATTTGAGGAACCCAAGATGGGCAAAGGGTGGGCATGTGTGCTCTAGGTGCCCCGGGGTAACATGTGGAACAATCCAGAAGGCTGCTACATAGTCCCCGTCCCTTTGATTCCCCTCTTCCCTCAGCCGCAGCCACACTCGGTTGTGGGAAGGGCTGAAGGGCTGGTACTGGGAGTTAGTGGCTCTCCCACCCTGCTTGGGTTCTCCTCCCCTCTCACCTGTACCTCTGCAGCAGCCTCCCAATGGGCACCCCAGCTCCTACCTATCCCCCCTTCTATTTTCCCTCCGTACTCCCACTGGAATGAGCTTCATGCCCCTACTTAAGACCTGTCATTGGGTCCCAGTGCCTAGAGAATAAAGCTCCAACTCCTTAGCCTGGCTTAAAGGTTCCTTCCAGATCTGGCCCTGCCTCCCCAGCCTGCCTTTTCTGTACATCTGACCCTCTTCGCCCAAACTCTGCTCAGCCACCTGCACCACTGGCACTTCTGGGCTGGGTGACTCTGATCTTCCAGGTCTTTATGTTTCTTTCTCTCTCAGTCTTTCTCATCTTCCAAGTCTCATTCCAAGCATGTCCTGACCCATCCCCTCAGGTTGGAACTAGCCACTTCCTCCTGTGGGCAGGGCCAGGGTGCATCTGGGCTTCAGGAAGAGTGGGATCCAGGTGCTTGGACACTGTCAAGACTCTCTCTTGCTCCAAGTTCTTAGCTACTCTCTGCCACTCAGCTCCATTCAGTTGGGGTCTTATTTCACTTAGTGGGAAACAGGCCTGCCCAGGATTCCCTGTGATGGAGTTCATTCAGGACACACTACCCCAAGATATGCATCCTTGGCATATTGAATATCTTAAGCTGAAGGAATTAAAAAACAAAAAAAGGACAGAAGCAGGAAGGTCACTCTGACCCCTTCCACCTTCATTCTTCTTCCCTGAAACAAATAAATCTCCCAAGTGGAAGGTACCCTCCCTGCACCAGGAGTAAGGAGACATTCTTATCACCCGACACAGGAATTTGGGGCTGAGAAATCTGTACAAACAAACCTTGTTAAACCAACCCTTATCTTCCTAGCTACTTCCTCACGGTTTATCAGCCCTAACCCAAGCCTTTTTTCTTGTCAATTGTTCACAAATTTATTGTTTCTTTGTCTAAAAGGTATAAAAGCTTCTTGCTCTGGACACCTCTTTGGGTCTTCGTTCTCTTGCGAAGGCTCCCATGTACATGTAAAAATTCAGTAAAATGTGTACGTTTTTGTCCTGTTGATCTTTGTCAGTTTAATTTTTAGACCCAGCCAGGGACCCTACGAGGGTTGAGGAAAATTTCTTCTTCCCCTACGCCTGTGTTACTTCTTAAGGGCTCAATCTTAAGAGGGCGCAATCGCTTTCTCAATTTCAATTTGGAAAGTCTCAGGAGAGAATTCCGATTGGCCTTGCTGGGTCAGCTGGTCACCTCTGACTCAGTCAGCCGTGGTCAGTGGGAAGGGTCATTATTATTATTCATAATGTCATCTAAATATATGTAGCTTTTTAATTAGTCCACTACTAACTTACTTCTAATGACCTTGATACCAGCTAACACAGTGAGTTCATTGAGACTTGACTGAAACTTCTCGCATCTTTGTATCTTTTCCACCTGACCTGCCATCAGGTTAATTCACAGACAACCAATTTGCTGAATGGCCACTGTCAATCCACCACATTGACTGAAAAATTAAAATAGAAAGATGAAACATGGTAGTTTTAATTTACTGATTTTCTTTCTGTCTTCACGGAAGTATTTTAAGGACTATTCAGTTTGTTTTTGCCTTCAACTCCCTGTTAGCAAAGCCAGAGCCTGAAGAACAGAGACTAATGATGAGGGAAGAAAGCTGGGGACCCCAGAGGAAAAGACAAGAAGATGAGGAATCATGAATATATTTATAAGAACATATTCCTAAGACTATAGCCTTAAGATGATCTATTCATTGAATAAAATTAACTCATTCAAAAATATATTCAAGGAAAATACATGCAAAAGGAATAGTCTTGAATAAAAGAATTCTGCTTGCTATATTCTTATGAATAAATATATGTCAATGACAAGTGTATTTGTAGGAACCTTCATATTCAAGATAATCTTATTAATGTATTTTCTTGGACCCCGTGTAACAGGGAAGAGCCAAATCGATGTGTTGGATCTGTTTCTTTAACCTTTGCTTTCTGCTGCTTTTGTTTACTAAAAGGATACTGTCTGTACATAATGGCCTGCCTCAGGGAACCCCGCCCCTCTGCCTGAAAGTTAAACCAAAGTGCCTTTGTTCAGGGAAACATCCGGACCCTTTTCCACCTGGGGATGGCTATAAGGAAAAAGAAATTAACACATCCCCTCCCTAAGGCTGGCCATTCCAGGGGATATTTGCAAAACTTATGGCCTTTTTACTTTACTTCCTCATCTCCTCCCCCTCTCTGTGCTGTAAAAGAAACTGGCATCCAAACCCCAGAAGATGGTTATTCTGAGACATTAGTCTGCCATCTTCTGGGTCTGCCGGTTTTCCAGATAAAGTCATATTCCTTGTCTCAACACCTTGTCTCCGATTTATTGGCACATTGGCCTGTCGTGTGGCAAGCAGAGTGAGCTTGGACTCCCGTTAACACCCTCAGTCTCTCCCCTTCTCTGCCCCAAGCCTTGTTAATTGCTACTTTGTTTCTTTAACCTAAAGGACCTCAGTGCCATGAACTTTTCCTCCTAGATGTGCCTTCTTTTTATCGTATAAACACTACTTTTCCCCCTGTGTTTCTTCCAGGCTGGCTCCAGGTCAGGCTGAGTGTTAAGTAAATAAGTGAGTTCGTGGGACAACCATCTCCTTAAACTCACACCCTGTTCTTCCACTAATCGTCCTCCTCTTCCTCATAATTATTATTAATGTTGTCCAACAGGTGTTCATTTTCTTGGTAACTACCCCTCACAGTGAGTCAGGCTGGGCTTGCAGCCAGAAAACCCCCCTCCCACATTTTTCTCTGAAATTGCCACCAGCCTGAGGAAAAGATTCTCTACCCTAGAAATGGGGGCCTTGAAAAGTAATATGCTTCTCCACATTTGTGTTCCCTTATCTTTGAGTGGGAAGAAACAAAACTGAGATCTGACCTCATTTGAAAATGAGTGTTTGTGCTACTGGTATTTTAAAATTGTTTAGGAAGCATTGGTTTTTAAAATTAATTAATTAATTTATTTTTTGGCTGCACTGGGTCTTCGTTGCTGTGCGCGGGCTTTTTCTAGTTGCGGCGAGTTATGGTGTGTGGGCTTAGTTGCTCCGCGGCATGTGGGATCTTCCCGGACCAGGTCTTGAACAAGTGTCCCCTGCATTGGCAGGCAGGTTCCTAACCACTGCACCACCAGAGAAGTCCCAGAAGCATTGGTCTTTTTACACAGTTTGGCAATAGTCTTAAAGTGTGTAGAATGTGCTCGTTACCAGTTTTATGTTAATCCCAGCAACGCCATGTCTTGATGGCTTGAATCTGTGTGTGCCTACCATACTTACACATTTTCCTTTTTAATTAAATCACATCATGGCATCGTTGGAGATCTCCAGGGCACGTTCTATGACTTAATTAGATTTTTATTTAACCACAGAAAAGAAAAGCATATTATGTTTCCAGACAGTGTTTTCACCTGAACTTGAGAGTATTTCCCATTGTGGTCTAGAATCAGAGTGTGCTTTCATCCACGCTCTCAACCTGCTTATATTATTCTGATTTTTGTTGCTCAAGGTACACGTCAAAATTAGCCTTTAAATACTGGTTTAATCTTTGTCATAATTACATTGCTCTTCACCCCGGAGGCTTTATTTCTTGATTGTGTGCTAAAAAGCAACAAGGCTTCAGGAAATAAAGATACATCTAGTTAATATTTTTAAAAGAATCCCATGATAGTAGAAGGCGTTATGCGTGGATTGAGTTAGACGGAGGTGGCTGAATGTTTGGGCAGGTGGCTGACACTGGCACTGAGATGCTCCAGCCGGGTGGATCTGGCCTTGAGCAGATGGGCTGGGCTCTTAAGGGAAGATGGGGAGAATTCTAGAAACCGAGCTTCGAGTTTCTGCCCCTCTCACACTCTTCATCTGTAAACTGTGGCTAGTCGGAGCTAATATTTACTGAGTGCTTACTCTGTGCCAGGTGCTATTCTAAGCGCTTGAGTCATTCAATCTTCTGAGATGGGTACAAAAATTACTATGTCCATTTTAGAGACAGGAAAACTGAGGCCACCTAGAGATTAAGTAACAGCCCATAGTCACATAGCTGGTCTGTAGTGGAGCCTCTATTTGACCTCAGCAGTCTGGCTCCATAATCTACACTCTTTTTTTTTTTTTTTAAATTGTTGAAGCCTCCTTGCTGAGCCCCAGTTTTTTTTTTTGTTTTTGTTTTTAAATTTTTTAAAATTTATTTATGGCTGTGTTGGGTCTTCGTTTCTGTGCGAGGGCTTTCTCTAGTTGTGGCAAGCGGGGGCCACTCTTCATCACAGTGCGCGGGCCTCTCACTATCGCGGCCTCTCTTGTTGGGGAGCACAGGCTCCAGACGCGCAGGCTCAGTAATTGTGGCTCATGGGCCTAGTTGCTCCGTGGCATGTGGGATCTTCCCGGACCAGGGCTCGAACCCGTGTCCCCTGCATTGGCAGGCAGATTCTCAACCACTGCGCCACCAGGGAAGCCCCATAATCTACACTCTTAACCCCAAACTGTACAGCATGAGAGCAGTTATCCTTTCAATTTATGAAGGAATTAAATGAGGGATTTAAAAAAAATTAATTAATTGATTTTATTTATTTTTGGCTGCATTGGGTCTTCGTTGCTGCACGCAGGCTTTCTCTAGTTTCTCTTTAAATGTCTCAGGGAAAGCAAAGCCCACCTGCTCTCTGCTCCAGGTTGGACTCCTCCCCAGTAGTGTGTTTCAGCTCAAAGGCCATTTTCAGTGAAAAAAAAAAAAAGGAAGGTGAACAGACATTGTACAAATCCATTCTTTCTCCTGTAAAGTCAATGCTCTGCCTTCGAGGAATCGAAGGAAAAAAGGCAAAGATCAAATTTATAAAGCAGACAAGATCCTGTCTCACTCTATCTCCAGGGAGAACTTTTTTTCTTGTCTCATCCCCACTGGCTGGAACCAACATCGTGTCTTACCGGTCTGCTCCTGTTCACGCTGCTTCAGCTGATTTGGGAAGTTGTCAGTCTCCTTCATCTGGATGTAACTTAACCAGAACCTACCACATGCCGTGGGGAGCGGAAGGATGAATCATCGTCCCTGGCTGGTCTCACGGGAGCAATCAGCCCAACAAATGAAACCCGGGGGAAGGAGAAAGCAGCGCGTGCAAGCGAGAGCGGGACCCAGAACTGGAGGGGCAGCTGGAGCTGCAGGAGTTGGGAAGAGGAAGAGGTCAGTGTGGGCTTGAAATGGGGAAAAGGGGTCCATTTTTTCTTGGTTTTATAAAATAAACAGGATTTTAGAAGATAAACATGGTTGAGGATGCCCTTACTTATGGGGGGGGGGCGGGGGGGGGCGCGGGGAGCAGGGCACAGCCCAGGCAAAGGCGATGAGTTGGGAGTGAACAAACTTGGCCTCTGAGCACAGCTCATTTTCTCTATTTTTATTACTGTGTCTGCACAGCCAGCGTGGTTTTCAATTTTGAATGAAGAGACAGATCAGAAAGTTCTGGAAAACCAGATGAATTGGTTCCTCTTTCAGGTGGTCATTAGTGTCACGAGAACTCCCTCCACCCGGAGGAAAAAGCACTGAGTGTGAGTTCCAGAGAGCTGGGGCATGGCCTCGCTGTGCTACTGAGTGGGCGATCTTGGCCTGTCCTTCAGCCTGGCCTCAGTCTCCTCACCTGTAAAAACCCCTTTTACCCTGAGTTCCATGTTTGTCTTTTTTCCTGGGCTCCTTGGGAAGCACCTGGGTGCCCTGGATGGATTTTGCGGTACCAGAGCTTGGTTGAGTGGAGTCGGTGACCCAGGGACATGGTGCTGTCAGCAGTGAGACACAAAATGCTGTGTGGGATCTGCAGCGGGTGAGACATTTCCCTTCAAAAGACCAGGACAAAGTCAGGGGAAACTCTAAACAGTTCCGGTCTTTTCAGGGCCTGATTACTGGCCTGAGCTACATAGAGGGGTTTTCCTAAATGGTACTGGTGTATCTGCTCAGATGCAGAATGAGGGATATGATTCTGAGAACCCAACTGAAGGCAAGATGGAGAAGCTTCTAGCACAGTGCTTCTCAAACTGAAACGTGCACACCGATCACCTGGGACCTTGTTAAAATGCAATTCCGATTCGGGAGGTCTGGGGTGGGGCCTGAGATTCTAATTCTAACAAATCCCAAGTGAGGCTGCCACTGCTGGTGCATGGACCACACTTTGAGTAGCAAAGCCTCCAAAATAGTTAAACCCATGTCTGACAGATCAGTAAATAGAACTGAAAAAAATAAAACAAAGAAATGAAAGCAAGAAGGTCTCAAGTCCTAATATTTTCCCAGGATTGTCAGCTGCTTGAGCATTTGATTTATGGCAGGACAGTTTCTAGGAAAACACCTTATTGCCTTGTGTCCTGTGTGTTTTCTGTTTTTTGGTAATGAGGAGACTTGCATAAGAAATATCTCAGGGACCTCTCCAACTATGTTTAATTTTGTGGGTTTGGTTTAAGGGAAAAAAGCCCAGCATATCCCTTAAGTGTGTTTTTGAAATTTGTGATAAGAAAGGGAAGTAGCGGGGAGAACAGTAGACAGACTATTACGATTGTTAAAAACTCTTGCATGCAAAAGCGTGATCGTAACCGGCAGAGCCTTCACACGGCCGGAAAACGCATGAAGAGTGAGAATGAATACGTAATTCTTTTGATTGGATCTGGTGAATCATGAGAATCAAACAAAACGCAACTTCCTAAACTCTGAAGCCTGCAGCAATTACACAGGCTGACTTTCCTCATGCTGCTTACGTCTTGAGAGCTGAAATGTTGTGAGGGGTACACATGGACTAAATTATTTCCTTCAGAGAATCTTCCCTCAGGGAAGTTTGACTCCAAGGGCCTAAGGTTATTTCCTAGATTTGTAAGACCAGTGGGTGGAGAGGAAAACTAAAGTGAAGCTGTAAAAGGATGTCCAGGTGCATTGGCTAGAAGGTAGACCATCTTTCATTAAGGAGGAACCAGGGACAAGTGGTGTCATCCAGATGTGTGGACAGATAATGTCATCCAGGTGTGTGCAGACAAGTGAGTGATGGCATCCAGGTGTGTAGATAGTTGACATGACTCTCTCAGGACCACAGACTTGGGCTCCTGGACTCTCAGAGCTTGTGGAGACCTTTGGGATTGTCTAGTTCTCCTTCCCCAACCTGCTTTACCGATGAGGACACGGAGATCCCGAGTTGGGTAGGGCTTGCTCTGGGTGACTCCGGCAGTTATTTTCAGTGCGGGAATTTGCACCCAGTGTCCTGATTCGTGGGTCCAGGAACATAAGGCTTTCCTCTTATATCTCTTCAAGCTGTCTGCTCCTCCTCATCCTAGCTCACTCCTACAAAATCCTGGCTGGTGATGGTCCCTCCACCTGGTCCCTCCACCAGGACTCCATCAGGTCCAGGGGTCCACTGGCTGAGATTTTGGCCTCAGACATTTTATTCGTCATGGGGTTATGAGCTTCAGTGATGTACCCCACGGGTGCCTCATTTCAACAACATATTAAAATAGAGGTCCCTCTGCTGAGCCCAGACCCAAGTGGAAAGCAGTACCTTACTTAGGCCAATGTGTGCACTTTACACAGCTCCTGCCGGCTGAGCCAGTGTTCCCCCAACCACGCCCCCGCCCCAGGAGAATTTGTCCTTCCCAGCAGTCACCGTGAGGCCCTTGTTGGCCATGGGCTGTAGGAAGGGGAACATGCAGGAAAAACCAGGTTGGGGTGTTTGGGGGTTTTCCCAACATCCATGAAAAATGCTGCATTTCCTTTCCACCCTCACCTGGCCATTATAAGAACTCATGCTGTAGTTAATAAGCTGTTACAATTCATGAAGCAAAAGAGAGTCCCCTGCAGTGCTGATAAGTTTGAGTTGGGTCATATCTTGTGACTTATAAATTTCCCTTTGCTGAATGGCCCCTTGGAGAAATCTCTCTAAGATGGTATATGGGAACATGTTTATTTTATTTTATTTTACTTTAATTTCTCTGAATTTGAATCTCGAGTTTTTGCGAAATAACTAATGAATATAGAGCAATATAAGAATACGTTGGTCAGCTAGAAAACATCATCACTGACAAGGTGCCTTATTCTCAACCCAAATATAAGTATATGGAATCTTTTTTCTAGCATCATTGAGATATAACTGACATACAGCCTTGTGTAAGTTTAAGGTGCACAACTAGTTGATTTGCTATACTCCTATATCGCAAAATGATTACCACTATAGTGTTAGCTAACGCCTCCATCACGTCACATAATTACCCTTTCTTTTTTGTGGTGAGAACAAATTTAAGATCTAGCCTCTTATCAACTGTCAAGTATATAATACAGTATTGTTAACTATAATCACCATGCTGTACATCAGACACCCAGAATTTATTCATCTTATAGCTGGAAGTTTGTACTCTTTGACCAACATCTGGAACATCTTTATTATCTTTATTATAGTGAGGTTTGTAATAACAAAAAGTGGCAAACAACCTAAATGTCCATCAATACTTTTCTCCAGGTTCAGATATATGCATGTAAATGCACAGAGAAAGGACACGTATAACCTCTGAGGGAGAGAGTGGGATTTTAGGCTTCTCTGTTTTATGTCTGTTAAACAGGAGAATGTGTTCAGATGCTACTTATGTCATTAAAAGTAACTTGAAAAAGATGTGATATAGAGGAACCACTGAGCTAGTACAATACAATTGTCTTCCAGTATCTGTCATATAAGGAGAGTGTGAGGGCTGAAATCCAGTGTTGGGCTTCTGTGGCAGAAAGCCAGGCTGCATTTGGCAGCTGCTTCATCAAGTTTGGGGAAGTAGGGAGCCAGGATTACTAATGGCAGATTGTGGGGCAGTGGTTCTCACACTTGAGTGTGCATCAGAAGAACCCGCAGTACTTGTGATAGCTTCTTTTTCCCAGGTCTCACCATCAACAATTCTGATTTAATGGGTCTGTCTTTTGGTCCATCAATCTGCATTTTTTGTTTGTTTTTGTTTTTTGGCCCTGCCTCCGGGCTTGCGGGATCTTAGTTCCCCGACCAGGGGTCAAACTCCGGCCCAAGGCAGTGAAAGTACTGAGTCCAAACCACTGGACCACCAGGGAATTCCCGCAATCTGCATTTTTAATAAGGGCCAGAGTTGATTCTGATGAAGGTAGTCTTTGGGAGGAGAATAATACATTTCTGTTCTTCCCCCTTTGCTGAGACACTGCTCATGATGTCCTCACAGATGAAAGCCAGGGCTGTTTCCCTGGTGACAAGGACCCACTTGCTAAGATAGAACACAGGGAAGGCACACCCATCCTAGACATTCTAACTGCTAGACTGCCATCCCTAAAAGCTGTGTGTGTGTGTGCGCGCGCACACGAGCGCACATGAACAATGCACTTGAAAAACACTGCGAGGACCATAGCAGTTCTGTGCTTTGTGTAAAAAAAACACAAGAAGGGGCCATCACGTTAGACAGCGACACCAGAACGAACTTAGATATGTGTACGTAATAATTCGGAGGTGGACGGCAGTTAGGCTCATCAGTGTGTTTTGTCAGGAGACATATATTAATGGAAACCCAAATGAGGGGCTTCTATAAGGTCATGGTTTCCATGTAAATGTGACCACAAAGAGCCCTTCACTGCTAAATGGCACAATGCAGATGTGAGATGATTTTTACCATCCATAAAAGCCATTTCTAGTCAATAATGAAATGGGATAGGAATCAAAATGGGAAAGCAAATTGTCTTGTCCCTGCCTTAGGAAAAGAATGTAATAGAAATGGCTTTCAAGTGTTTTGTTTTGGTCTCCATGTTTATCTATCTATCTATCTATCTATCTATCATTTATCTATCTATCTATCTATGCACTTGTATATATTTTCTACTTCTAATAGACTAGGATTAGGTATGCCATCCATGTTGCTAATATCTGGCTATTGGTAAGAGTCCAATCAAAAGTTGAAAAATAA
Organism: Balaenoptera musculus; assembly: GCF_009873245.2. Classification (NCBI taxonomy): domain Eukaryota; kingdom Metazoa; phylum Chordata; class Mammalia; order Artiodactyla; family Balaenopteridae; genus Balaenoptera; species Balaenoptera musculus. The sequence continues at coordinate 12,474,247 of NC_045800.1, forward strand.
AATGGGCTGAGATCCTGACTTGGGCAGGTTGGCCAAGCCTTATGTCTTTTTTTTAAAATTTATTTTTATTTTATTTTATTTTATTTTTATTTATGGCTGTGTTGGGTCTTCGTTTCTGTGCGAGGGCTTTCTCTAGTTGCGGCAAGTGGGGACCACTCTTCATCACGGTGCGCGGGCCTCTCACTATCGCGGCCTCTCTTGTTGCGGAGCACAGGCTTCAGACGCGCAGGCTCAGTAATTGTGGCTCACGGGCCCAGCTGCTCCGCGGCATGTGGGATCCTCCCAGACCAGGGCTCGAACCCGTGTCCCCTGCATTGGCAGGCGGATTCTCAACCACTGAGCCACCAGGGAAGCCCCAAGCCTTATGTCTTTTAAGGGGGTTTTTGTACAGAGTGTCACTAAAGAAGGTGGCCTGACTGTATCCTGGATCTTCAGGAATTCAGTGAAGTCCAGGGATGGTTGCAGTGAGACTGCCTGTGGCAAGAGACCCTAGATAAGTCAAGGGCAGGTACTACAGCTGCCCTAGAATGTCTCAGAGAGTTCAGGTCCAGCAACTCAGCCAGCCTGGACCTCCCTGCAGCCCTGGATAATCACATCAAAAATAGGCAGCCCTGGCAGCATCAGTCATGGACCTCTTGGGATATTGTTAAAGACATACATTTCAAAGACATACACGATCAGAGGGAGGAGGAAGGAGCTGTGCCATGCAGCAGCCTCACCCAGGTGCTCCACACCAGGGCCTGCTAGGGATGCAGGGATCACTGGGAGCACCTCCCCTGGGAAGAAATGATGCTGAGCGGTGGCTGGGGAAAGAAGGGGGATGGATTCCTGACACAAAGCTTCAGCCTGAAGAACATTTTGATAATTAGAAAGACATAGTGAACACTCACTTCTTGTTCAGTTCCTGCCACCTGAACACTTAACATTCATAATGGTCCCTAAGTTGTTGTGTATGTTTGACATAAACATAAGAAAGGGGACAGGTTTAAGCAACCTGTGCAATGTTGATATGGTTGAGTAACAAATGTTGTGAACACTTTGAAGACTCTTGTGCATTAAAATAAATATGATCTATAAGGGTAAACACAGTTCTAATTTACTAAAGCAATTAGTAAATTTCCCAGTGAGCATTCATGTCCCCCTTTCACAGCAGGTGGTGGTAGTAGCATTTATCATGATCATACAGCATAGTGATTTTTGTAGACTTCTCTCTTACTAGACTGCAAAATTCTAGACAATGTTGTCCTTTTCTTGGGGTCTCTGATTCCTCTTGCAATATCTCACCCTGGGCTTTGCATGCCTGGTAAACAAGGATGAAATGAAGGAAAGCCTTTAGACTAAAAACTAGCAAATTCTTCTCATTACAAAGACATCTTCCAGAGTAACATTCAAGTGAAAGAGTTGGAATTGCACGCCAGAAACCTCTTGACAAGAGGTGGTGACATAAGGCAGGACAAAGGGTTCTCCCAAAGTAGCCCCCATTACTGTGAGCCAGCTGTGTGCCAGTTTGTTCACACGTATTGGATCTTCTCAACGTTCTTCAGAGATGGGCATTATTATGAATTTCTTATATTTTCCAAAACTGGGATTCTTCTGGGATTAGGACAACTCACGCTTAGTAGTGGCGGCGCCGTTACACAAGCCCGAGAGCTGTATGCTCTTCCTTATTTGGACTTTGGGACCATTTCTGTCCTCCTGTTGGCAATCAACTTGTGCTTATCGTAGGGATTTCTTTTTGTCTTAAACATCATCTTTCTCCATTTGCCCTGTTGCTATTTTAAGAAGCAGTAAGAGGACAAGCTGAGAAAATTCAATGTTTTTGAAACACAACTCTGGGGTCTTGCTGTCTGAAGAGAGCCAACTACGAAGGCTGGTAGCACTCCCAAGCAGAGTACTTTGGGAATTTTAAAAGTGCTGTATTGGTGTAGGGCACTGCTTTGCAACCAGGGGTGATTTTGTCTCCTATCCCCACCACAGGGGATATTTGGTAACGCTAGAAACATTTTTGGTTGTTGCAACTAGGTGTGTGTACAACTGACATCTAGAGGGAAGAGGCCTGGGATGCTGCTAAACATCTCATAATGTAAAGGACAGCCTCCCACGACACAGGATTTATCCTGTCCAAAATGTCACTAGTGCCGAACGTGAGAAACCCTGCTATAAGGTGTTGCTACATTTCTTATATCTTTGGAAGCTGTTTTTTGGGGGGAGTTTTTCTCATAAATTGGGGCACAGTTATTACATATATTAGGGTAAACTAAATTAATATGCTCTAAAATATACATAATACTTTTACATCCTTAATTCTCTCATGTCTTTTTCTGACATTTTCATTCAAAATGATGGAGAAGCAGGGTAGCAAATTAAGAGAGCATATGGGTCTCCTCATAGCTTTTGGTCTTTAAAACTGATGTTCAAGACTGATAATAGGGTACAGTGAATATTTGTTATAACTCATGGCTGGTTGTCATCTGCTCTTGTTTGGAGAAATTCCTTATCATCTTCCATCAAAGTGGAAGTCAGAACCCAAATTCCCAGCATATTTTGCAATTAGAACTCAGGTATGGGATCCAGGCTCTGCCCCTCAGATACACCTGAGTGAAACTTTCATTTAGAAATGAGGGACCTGGACCTCCCTCATGGTCCAGTGGCTAAGACTTTGTGCTCCCAATGCAGGGGAAGCAATCCCTGGTCGGGGAACTGGAGCCCGCATGCCTCAACTAAAAGATCCCGCATGCCTCAACTAAAAGATCCCGCATGCTGAAACGAGGATCCCACGTGTTGCAACTAAGACCCGGAGCAGCCAAATAAATAAATAAATATTAAAAAAAAAAAAAAAAAAGAAATGCAGGACCTGAGGACACCTCAGGAAATGGGGGCCCCATTTTGTTGGACACAGTGGCTGCAGAGGTGCCTGGCTTTGGGGAACAGTGATGGCTGCAAGATCGAGTTCCTGATGCAAAATGACGTTGGTGGAGGTGACAGCAGCGGCAGCAACTTTGCATGTGGGGTGGAGACTTCTTCATCAAGGATGGTTTTGGAAGCTGGGTCTTGAGGCTGATCCCGCAGTCCTCTCGGCAGTTACAGGGGTGAGCTGCCATTCTCTTCTACTTAAACCAGCCAGAGTGGGTTCTGTTGTTTGCAAGGAAGAGCTCTAACTGATGCACGAGGTTTATCAGTGGTGAAGTTCTTTAAAACCTAGAGTCCTTTAAAAAGTCTCCTTTCATCTAGTAACATTGTGCATATTCAGTCTAGAACCAAAGACTGAAGGTCCTCCTTTCTTTCCAGGCTCTAGGTGCGGGGCTTTAGAACTTCTGGGAGCAGGGAAAAGACCGGGCAGAGGGAGATCACATCAGGCAGCTCTTCCCTGAGGCAACTGGAAGGCTTTACATTCTGGGCCTAGAAGAGGTTAAAAGAGAACAGGAAGGATTGAGGGCACCTGCTCCACTCCAGCCAAGAGCAAGCAGATTAACATTTGGTTTGCTGTGACAGAAGATTGGCTTAGAGAATACTTTTATGTTTTATTTTAACATATTGATCACCTTTTCAATGTGTGTTGGAGGTGGGGAGCTTTGTGTTTGAAAACATCTTTTGTGTTTATTTCATTAAGTGTTTGGATACTGAAGAAACTTGTCCAGAGATGGGTGTAGGAATAGACCAGCCAGGATTGATGCAAATGTGCCCATCAATATAGAGTGCTTGTGTGCACCTCTTTATTCTTAATACCCTGACTGCTAACTCAAGGTATTATTTCCTTATTTCTAGCTGAGTGGGTAATTCATGTATAAACCATTATGAAAAAAAAAAAGGAAAAAGAAATTAGAGAAACAGCTCTAATGAAATATATAAGTCTGAAAAGAATTGGAAATCAAGACTCCTAGAGATTGCTAACTTACTAAAGCCACAGGGCTTTTCAGTTTTAACATTGGGTTTTTTAGAGTAGCAGCACCCTGAGATTATTTTCATAGTTCCTTCTGCTAGCTGACTCTGTTTCTAGAAAATTCTGCCCCAGACTGTGAGCTCTTTGAGGGCAGGGAGTGTGTCATACTCACTCATCTTTCACTCAATGCACCTTGTCCAGGACTTGTCACATATAGATGAATCACAAATAGCTGTTGAATTAGCAGGTTTTATTATTCCCTTTTCTCATGTGGCAGGGAAGTTTCCTACCACACCCCAACTCCTCATGTTACTCTGGGGGGTTACCCACTCCTTTCCTGGGGAGATAGCCTAACTTCTGGATCGGTGAAGGTAGAGAAAAGACAAGACTTTGTTAGTCTGGTTACAAAAGTTATGTAATTAGCAGGAATCTACACTGTAAAAGGAAAGTGTATTTGACTTGTAGATGTTCTACTCTGAGACCTTGCCAGCAAGGATCACCACTGTCATCTAGTGATTCCCTGGGACCCGTCCAAAGTCTGCCCGAAATAAGTATGGCCTGACAGGTGACGAGTGAGAAAAATAAAGGGCTGCCTTACCCTATCCTCTGAACTCCACGTGTGTGTGAGATCATCTAATAGTAAGTTTTCTTTCTAGCAAGTTTCTGTGCCTTCTCACCCTTCCAGAGCTAAGAGCATGGTCAAGAGCTTTCACACAAGGTTGACTAGAGAAAGCCCAGAGGTTGCCTAGGTATCCAGGCCCAAGAGTGGGGACCCACAATGGGGCTCAGATTAAAATGAGACAGATGCAAGATGTATACCCTGCATGCTGCTTCAGAGATGATCTGGGTTAGAGAAGACAAGGCCATTTGGGGCTCCCTTCTGAGTTTTTTTTTTTTTTTGGCAGCGCAACGTGGCATGTGGGATCTTATTTCCCCAACCAGGGATTGAACCCGGCGCCCCTGCAGTGGAAGGGTGGAGTCTTAACCACTGGACCACCAGGGAATTCCCTCCCTTTTGATTTTTGATGGGGTGAGAAGAAAAGTCCAACCAAAGAAAGATGATTTCTGGTCAGAATAATAGCATTGAAGCCTCCACTCTGTGTTTGGGCAAAGCTGAATTGAAGAGTTAAAAAACAAGTAGTGTGTGTGTGACAGAGCTGGAAGCAATAATTAGTATGTCTGGAGTATGAGATGAAATAAAGCATTTTCCCAAAGTCGTCTAAGGGAAGCATATGGGGTTTTCTTCGTGTTTGCTTGTGATGCCGTGTCCGTTCTCACACTGCCTGTCACTGGCTCTCCTCTCCCGTAGGTGGCCAGCCTGCCACACTGAGTTGGCTCAGTCTGAGAAGCCAGGGGGTGCCTGGCTTTTGCAACACACACAGGGCAGGCTTAGAAGACAAAACTCATGTCTGGGGGAGCATCTATTCTGTCATTGCCTGGACGTAAGTTTCAAAAACTGCTCTCTCCTCCCTAGTAATTAAAAATATGACGTCTAGTGGTTTCTCATAAGTTTGGGCTCATTGCCAAGTATCAGCATGCACTTAGCTGTCATAAAATCTTCAGAGACCTTAAGCAGTTTTCTCAGACTCCTAACTGCAGTCTTTACCTCTGTTGTCTCTGTCTTCTGTTCTCTACGTCCTGTTGCTTATTGTCCTCATAAAGCATAATACCACCTCCTGAAGTTCATACAGCCCAAGGTTTTGTCTCCTACATGGGATATAAGCAAGGGACATTTGGGTGAGGCATAAAGATCTGTTTATTTATTTATTTATTTTTAAAATTTTATTTATTTTTATTTTTGGCCGCGTTGGGTCTTTGTTGCTGCGCACGGGCTTTCTCTAGTTACGGCGAGCGGGGGCTGTTCTTCGTTTCAGTGCACGGGCTTCTCATTGCAGCGGATTCTCTTGTTGCGGAGCACAGGCTCTAGGCACGCGGGCTTCAGTAGTTGTGGCGCACGGGCTTAGTTGCTCTGCGGCATGTGGGATCTTCCCGGACCAGGGCTTGAACCCATGTCCCCTGCATGTGGGATCTTCCCATACCAGGGCTCGAACCCATGTCCCCTGCATTGGCAGGCAGATTCTTAATCACTGCACCACCAGGGAAGTTCCTAAAGATCTGTTTAGCTTAAATACAATAAAGGTAGAGTTGTAACCAAATTTGTTAGAGCTTCCTGTAATAAACCACTGTGGGGGAGGGGTTCCCTATATTTATTCAACCCCATCAGAACCTACTTGTATTTTTCAGTGCATCTGTCATGGATTCAGAGGCAGTAAAGTACAGTAGTGGAGTGTTTGCTTGCAGAATCAGGCAAATCTAAGTTGAGATTCCAGCCCCACTGCTTATTAGTTGTGCCATTATGGTTAGTTACTTAGCCTTGAAGTACCACTTTCCTCATTTGTAAAATAAGCATAATAATAGTTTTGAGGGGAATTTCCTGGCAGTCCAGTGGTTAGGACTCCACACTTTGACTGCCGAGGGCCTGGGTTCAATCCCTGGTTGGGGAGCTAAGATTCCACAAGCCCTGTGGCGCAGCCAAAAACAACACAATAGTTTTGAGGGGATCAAATGTGATAATGTGTGTGAAGTACTTAGCACAGTGCCCGGCATGTAAAATGCCCTCAATAAATGGGGGCTATTTTTATCCATTCAATCAAAAGGGACATTTATTTGGTATCTGCTGGGTTCAGGCATGTTGTAGGTACAAAAATGCTTCAAGACATTGGCTCTTACCTGTAAAGAGTTTACATCATGGTTGGTGGAGGCTCCGGAGGAAACACTTCCAGAATTTCAAAGGTAGAATGTAATAAAGGACAGAAATATCATGAAAGGGAAAAGGCTTTGAAGACAGGGTAATCTTTGAGTTGGGCCCCGTAGGATGTGAAGAATGTAAGTTGCGTGGGGATGAAGCAACCAGTATTCTAGAGAAAGGGAATAAACCCCAAGAGAGATGTTGGATGTTGAGGACATGTCTGTGTCCAACAGTCTAGTGTGGCCTGAATATAAGGATTGAGACAGAGGTGGGAAGACAGACCAAAAAAAAAAAAAAAAAAAGAGGGAGGATCAGAATGGGGGGCATGGGATTGGAAATGCCATGCTAAAGGCTCTGGTCTTTGTTTGATGGGCTATTGAAGACTTTGGGGGTAGAGGACGTAATACAATCCTGTAGTTTGCTATTTACTATGTGAAGTACTATCTTTCCTTCATTTGTCCTAAAAGTCTTTTGTTTATTCATGATCTCTCAGGTTTCTGGAGCACTCTTAGTACAGGAAAGTCTGAACATTAGTATGGTTTAATTGTGATGTCTTAGCTGAGAGGGACACTAGCCTTAACTCCAGTGAGGACCAGAGAGAATAGCGATCTAAAATGGGCTATTCTATTCTGAGATGTTCACTTTCTTTCCATCTTGCAAAAGCTCAAAACATTGAAACCCTTACCAGATTTTATCAGGAGCTTGGCAAATGGTCAACTTTCTTCTCTGGAGGGTACCCCAATATTGAACTTTCAAATACTGACATTTACATGGCCTCTAGTTGTTGATAAGTTTGTCTTGTTACTATTTTTAATATTATATAATCAATGATATTGACTAGAGTGATGGCTCTAGTTATAGGCCTAACTGCACATCCCGAATCCTTTTCAACTATGTTACCACAATTTCCTCTGCTAAAGATATTTTTCTTAAAGAATTCTTTTTTTAAAAAAATTTATTTATTTCATTTTTGGCTGTGTTGGGTCTTCGTTGCTGCGGGCAGGCTTTCTCTCGTTGCAGCGAGCGGGGGCTACTCTTCGCTGCGCTGCGCAGGCTTCTCATTGCGGTGGCTTCTCTTGTTGCAGAGCACGGGCTCTAGGCGCGCAGGCTTCAGTAGTTGCAGCTCGCCGGCTCGGTAGCTGTGGCTCACGGGCTCTAGAGCGCAGGCTCAGTAGTTGTGGTGCACGGGCTTAGTTGCTCCGTGGCATGTGGGACCTTCCCGGCCCAGGGCAAGAACCCGTGACCCCTGCATTGGCAGGCGGATTCTTAACCACTGCGCCACTGTTAAAGATATTTTGAAGCAAAAGAGTGCCTCTACTCTTGGGTACATATAACCCTGTTGGTGAACATGATGAGAAAAATCACTGGGTAAGGGATTAGGCAGGCACAGATTGTATTTTATTTTGAGGTTTTTTTTTTTTTAATATCATACTTGCTTTAGCTAAAGTGATTATAACCCAGAACACGTGGGTTTAGAATAAATACAGGTGCATAATATTGGATTGCTTTTGTTCCAGTGTTGACTTTTCTCCCTGTATGAGTGGTGAATCACTTAAATTTGGAGAGTAGAATCGTTTTACTTCTTTCCAGCCTAACTGGAATATCTGCAGCCAGAAGACAAAGTACAAGGGCTTATGAGAGAGGGCACAATGAAGCTCCATCCTCTGGGAAAAGGAAAGAAAATGTGAAGGGAGGAGATAGCTTCAAAGGAGGGAGGCTACAAAGTCTCCTTCCTGCCTTCCCCAACTTGGTCCAGGTTAAATTTACATTTCAATGATGACTTAATACTACTAAAGATTGTATGTAACTTTTAAGTTTTTCAAATGTTTGTTATCCTGGTAGAAATCCTGCATATCTGTGTGTGTGTGTGTGTGTGTGTGTGTGTGTGTATGTGTGGTGAGGCGGCCTAAGGGTGTTTATTTAAGGAAGGAGAGGGTAGGGTCTCAGAACTGACATTCCTTACTGGTATTGTCAGGCAGATACGGGTTAGAGCTTGGTAGCCCAGAAAGAGGGAGAGAAAAAGGGAGTAGCAGGGAGCAGGTATTGAAGTGTGCCTGTCTAAGGTAAATGGCACGAAGGCTGCATTTTCTGACCCAGGGAGATAAAAGACAGCGCCGTCCTTGGCATTATGTGCGGTGACCCGTAGCAGGAGAACAAGTCACCACCCTCCGACCCCCAGAGACCCCGGCCCATCTTCCTCCACTCCGCCCTACAGCTCTTGAAGTCTGCAGCTCCGACCCAGGAAGCAGGCGGCGAGGCAGCTCTTTGAACCAGGCCAGGGACCAGGTTCCTTCTCCAAATGCATAGGACACAGAGAGGGGCTGCACTCCCTAATCGTCCGCTGGCAGGCACTCACGCGCGGCGCAGCCCGGGCCGTGGGAGCTGTCCGTGGTGCTGAACACTTTCTTGGGTTTGGTCGGACCCGCGACTCTCGAATCGCGTCGCCAGCCTAGGCGGAGGGAGGGCTCAGTGGATCCCGGGGAGCGCGAGCGCCCGAAGGCCTGCGGCGAGCTCCAAGCTCTAAGATTTAGATCCCTGACAGAACCCTCTGTGCGACCCTGTTAGCGCAAGCCAGGACTCCACGCAGGATCCAGCGCTTAAGGGCGAGTCCCTCATCTTTCCCCTGCATCCCGTCGTGGATCTCAACTCCCACCCACTTCCTCCCCTGCGCCTTCCTTGTTCAAACAGCACCAGGTCCTGCCGAGAGCCCGGGGCTTCACGCCCCTCCTCTCCCTAGTCCACTGCGCTCTCCTCCAGAGCGGGACTCTCCCAGGGCGCGGCAAGCTCCCGCAGCAGAGGGTCTCCCTCGCCCCTCCGGCCCAGGTTTCCGGCCGCTCCTTCCTCTTCTGTTTCTATTCTCCCCACACTATCCATCCCTCTAGTTCTCTTAAGCACCAAGTCGGGAGGTGCGTGCTCCGCCCCTATTTTCCGTACAAGGGCACGATGGAGTGGGGGGCGGGGCGGAGGGGAGGCGCCGCGAGCCCACTGGGAACGCTTGAATCTCTTCAGCTCCGCGGAGAAGCGGAGAAGCTTGCACGGCCGTCTTGGGTGGAGGACCTCTAGGGACAGCCAGAATTCTTCCCCTCGTTCCCCGGAGCGCTTTTCCATCCGCCAAGCCCCAGTCACCAGGTAGGACTGTGCTCCTGGATCTGGCCTGTGGGGACAGCGAGGGCTCTAAATACAGTAGAAGGCATTTAAATAACCTGTGCACATCTAACTCATAGATTTAATTTTACAGAGGTAGGGGTGACGGCACTTACAATTTTGTTGTTATTTATTGTGGCCAGTCATTCCAGAGAAATACTTGGGTCACTGAAGTGTGTGTGTGTGTGTGTTGGGGGGCGCAGCTGGTGTAGGAGGGGGCGGAGAGAGAATGGGAAGTGACGGACTTTGATTCTCTTTGGACAGGTGGCCATGGCCTCACTGCCGACTCAGGGTCCCGGGGCCCCTGACTTCTTTTCTGGGCTGCTGCCGGCGGCTTCAACGCCGGCCAACCAGAGCTCCGAAGCCTTGGTGGGCAATGGGTCGGCGGCTGGTCCGGGCGCTCAGGCCATCACGCCATTCCAGAGCCTGCAGCTGGTGCATCAGCTGAAGGGGCTGATTGTGCTGCTCTACAGCATCGTGGTGGTCGTGGGGCTGGTGGGCAACTGCCTGCTGGTGCTGGTGATCGCACGGGTGCGTCGGCTGCACAACGTGACCAACTTCCTGATCGGCAACCTGGCCTTGTCGGACGTGCTCATGTGCACCGCCTGCGTGCCGCTCACGCTGGCCTACGCTTTCGAGCCACGCGGCTGGGTGTTCGGCGGCGGCCTGTGCCACCTGGTCTTCTTCCTGCAGCCCGTCACCGTCTATGTGTCTGTGTTCACGCTCACCACCATCGCGGTGGACCGCTACGTCGTGCTGGTGCACCCTCTGCGCCGGCGCATCTCGCTGCGCCTCAGCGCCTACGCGGTGCTGGCCATCTGGGCGCTGTCCGCGGTGCTGGCGCTGCCGGCCGCCGTGCACACCTACCACGTCGAGCTCAAGCCACACCGCGTGCGCCTCTGCGAGGAGTTCTGGGGGTCCCAGGAGCGCCAACGCCAGCTCTACGCTTGGGGGCTGCTGCTCGTCACCTACCTGCTCCCCCTGCTGGTCATTCTCTTGTCTTACGTCCGGGTGTCGGTGAAGCTCCGCAACCGCGTGGTGCCGGGCTGCGTGACCCCGAGCCAAGCGGACTGGGATCGCGCGCGCCGCCGCCGCACCTTCTGCCTGCTGGTGGTGGTGGTGGTGGTGTTCGCCGTCTGCTGGCTGCCCCTGCACGTCTTCAACCTGCTGCGGGATCTCGACCCGCGCGCCATAGACCCCTATGCCTTCGGGTTAGTGCAGCTGCTGTGCCACTGGCTCGCCATGAGCTCGGCCTGCTACAACCCCTTCATCTACGCCTGGCTGCACGACAGCTTCCGCGAGGAGCTACGCAAGCTGTTGCTCACCTGGCCCCGCAAGATCGCGCCGCGCGGCCAGAGCATGACAGTCAGCGTGGTCATCTGATGCCGCTGCGCCAGGCCTGGGGGAGCTCCATGTCCGCTTGTCTCCAAGGATGCCTACCCGAGGCCGGACTGGAGAGCTTCTTCCAGAGCTAAGCTAATGCTAAGCCAAGAAGGGGCAAAGCTTCCAGCCCAGCCTTCTCGTCCAGCTGTCTTTCCTTGTCCTGTGTCTTTGTAAAATGCCAAGTGGGCTTTGTTGAGAGTCTTGTGCTTTGCTTGGAGGAGGCCGGGGCGAGGAAAGGAGGATTTATTATTTCCTCCGTTTGCCCTTGAAGGCCAAACAAAGCTCTTTCTCCTGGTTCAGAACAGTATTTCAGAACCGTAGCTGTCTTCCTTGCTTTCTCTTCTGCTTGCTCAATGGGGAGATGAAGGAACAATGAACAGGGGGTTTAAAATGGCTTTGTTGGGGTTGGTAGAGCTTTTCAGGTTGCCTTTTAAAAGGGGCGCAGCCGAGATACAATTGCTTAGTCAATTTGAACCCATTAATTTCTGGGATTCCAGGGAAATATGTACTACAAATCTACATCTAGGATTTCAGCACTTCCTGAATAAGACCTTTATATGCCAAAGGGGTTTTAATTTTAAATCCACTTGAATGTATAGTACAAAAATACTTACAAACCACCTTTCAAGAGGTTTTGCTACTGTTTTCCCTCCTCCTTATCCCCCAATTTCTATTTGAAAATGATGAGATGAGTTAGTCAATGAAGATACAGATAAACAGGAATAAAGGGGAAAAGGTTCAAATCGTTTAAGGGGATACATAACTGCATAGGACAGACATCCTATCCGTGTGCATGTTTGTATATACACACCCAGTGTTTGCCACAAGGCAGGCACTCAAATATTTGATTTTCTGGATACTCAGTGTAAGCTGTGTGCCATAGCATGCTCTTTCACGATCTCGCAACAGATCAACAGCTGTCAACTGACTGCTCAGCACCTGCTCTGTGGTGACACACTTGGAACACAATCAGCTCAGAATATAAGGACTGGGAGAAGCTTATTTAAATCCAGAACAGAAAAATAAACTGCCACCTACAGGATGCACAGATCAAGCACTTAATTCCTTTCAGGGTGAAGGGAAGAGGTGAAGACTGTTGGGCCATGATACCAGGCTGCTAATCCTTACCTTAACATCCCAAGAGCTCATTAAATGAGGAGAAGAGCCCTGGGACAAGGGTTTCCACATTGATGTTGCAATAATGACAGTGGCAGTGAAGGCAGGAGTCTTGGGAAATGACACATGATATGCAGCTGTCAGATTAGCCCTTGTGGCATATAAGCCATGGACTGGTGTCTGCAGCCATTCAGTTACCAACTGGAAGATTCCAGTACTACTCCAGCACTAAACAGCAGAAGCAGTGTTTTCCCATCTCTCCCCTTCTCTTACTCTCAGTGAGCTCATTCACTCGTTAAAGTGTGCCCTGAAAGGAAGGGAAAGAGGGGGTGATTTGGGGATGACAAGGATTATATCCTTTTACCCTGATGTCAGTAACCACAATGGAAGAGTGGTTCCATTCATCGCTGGGCTATTTAGCAATATGAGTCTTTAGTACTTATATGAGTAGATTTTTCACAGCATGGGGAAGGGCAGGAAAAGGCTGGAGAAAGGAAAAGGCAGGTGAACTTGGGAGATGCCATTACCTCTGGCAATGGCGCTAAAACTAACTTTCAGCTTCGTCTGTGGATTTAGAGAACAAAGAGCCTGTGCTCTAATAATGTGGCCCACGCACATTATTGATGTCACTCCCCCGCCCCAAATGAGCTCATCTCCCAGCATCCCAGGGACTGGTTCCTGTGCTTCCAGCAGCTCTACTGTTTGGGAGACTCAAGGCTAGACATTTCCTGTTTCCTCAGATCATTCTTTGGATGGGTGTGTGTGGAGACGGGAGGGATTGGGGGAAGGGGTGGAAGTAGGTGGGGGAGGAATCTGATTAATTGTGGTCTCTTCACTGGAGGGTTTAAGTCACTGGTTCTCAGCCCTGGCTGCTCCTTGAATTACCTGGGGAGCTTTCAAAAACCATCAGTGCCTAGGTCCTACCTATCCCCAGAGAGTCCAATTGATTTGAGATGGGGACTGGGCATCAGCATTTTTCAAAGCACTTCAGGTGATTTTAACATGCATCCAAGGTTAAATGTCTTAAGAATTATTTTCTTTCTAATGAACCTCAGAAACATCTGAATGAAGCTTTGGGAATACTCTATTAGCCTTTAGACAATACCTGGTGGAGCACATAGAGGTAAATCCTATAATCAGAATATATAGGTATCCATTCAACAGTTTCCTTACACATCTACGTGTAAGGCTCTGTATGAGTCCAATCAGTTTTTGTTTTTTTGAAAGTATTGTCATTCAGTTTTAGGTCAATGGCGTTATAAAGTTATACACCATGAATTATTCCAAATCCTGGTTGCTGGCATGTTAAAAAAATTGAAATGTTCCCTGATAGTTTGATTTAAGTCAACCGTGAGAGGAAAGCGTCCCCATTAATTACTAGAAAAGCTCCCAGCAGTTTCTATCATGCCTACAGCTTAAGTTAAAAAAAAATTTTTTTTTAACATTTATGTGGACTTTATGGAGAGCCTAAAGAGGCTGGAGAATTGTGTTTATAAACATCTTTACAAATTATGCAAGTTGGCAACTGAACAGCAACTAATTAATTCTTACCCTATCTGAAATCTATTTGGGACTTGTCTGACTACAAAACGAACTGATCAAACAAATCTCTCAGAAGTGAGTCCTAGAGAAATCTGCAGAGGGTTGAGGTAGAACTTTTAATTTTAGAGCATTTTTTTTTTTTTTTTTAATTTTATTTATTTATTTATTTATTTATGGCTGTGTTGGGTCTTCGTTTCTGTGCAAGGACTTTCTCTAGTTGCGGCAAGTGGGGGCCACTCTTCATCACGGTGCGCGGGCCTCTCACCATTGCGGCCTCTCTTATTGCGGAGCACAGGCTCCAGACGCGCAGGCTCAGCAATTGTGGCTCACGGGCCGAGTCGCTCTGCGGCATGTGGGATCTTCCCAGACCAGGGCTTGAACCCGTGTCCCCTGCATTGGCAGGCAGACTCTCAACCACTGCGCCACCAGGGAAGCCCTAGAACTTTTAATTTAATATAGTAGTTCATTTTAGTTAATACCAAGTATCCAGCCCTTTTCCTGCAAGGAGTCGTAAAGCTGGGAATGGAGCCAGCCTGGTACTTGGCACTAGCCCTTTCTGAGGCTGATGGGAGGTTCTGTACTCCTCTTTGCAAGTGTTGTCACCAAGTCTTACTTTTGGCAGTCAACCAAAAGATTTATCTCACTAAATCGGCTGGGGGCTGTTTCAATATGTGTTGGCCACAGTTACCTGGAAATAGCAACTGTGAGAGATGCTAAGGTAACAATACCAATTGATGTAACGTTCCTGAATATTTTTGTTCTTGTGGATTTTCAGTTTTCTCTTCTACTGGGGGTGCTAAGTTCCAGGTTTATTTCCTCAGGTAGGCTAGTTCACCACCTCTGTCCTGTGGCTTGCATTCCTGAACACCTAGTAGTCTGGCAAATATAAGGCACGGAGCTGACATCAAGGGGACCCAGGCAAGAGTGTGGCTAGATCTGGGAGTGAACCCAGGGTCCATCCGCCCCAGATGAAAGGTTAGGAGCACCTTTATTCCCCAAGGTAAGTCCCTGATTGATTTCCCCTCAGGCACTGATGTCTTTGTTATGTGCATGAGATGTATCTGTGGCTGACTCACTGTGTGAAGCTCTTCAGGCTGGGGCTTGTACTGTGTTTCACACATTGTGGGTTCTCAATAAACATTAAATCAGTAGAACAGTCTCCAGCTGTGGGATTAATAAACTAAGCCAGCTACACACACAGTGTAACCACACAACCTTAGGATGGCCAGGATCAAAGCAAGGATAAATCATGCCAAGGAAAACATGCTACTCAATCTAAATTTGTCAATTCCAGCTAATTCCAAGAACGAACTGTTCATTTGGGGCCTGTGACCCCCTGGCCCCAATCTAAGTAGTGATAGCATTTCTGTACATCGCACCAAGCTCTGTGTTCTCCAAGACTGCAGGTGTCTAAATCCGATGGTCCATCAGAGGGAGAGTGGAGAATTTCATGCTTAATTTCTATATCATCATAAATCTGAATCATTTAAATGTTAGCATTTAATCACCCACTTCCACCTACGACTTGAGAAATTTAAAAACATTGAACACGTGGGTCTATAAACAAAATTTAATCATGTACATTCCAAAACCTTCATGATAACATCGTAAACAGAATTTTCTGGTACATCTAAACTAAGACTTAAAAATGGATTATGCATACCTTTCCAGGGATTTTTTTTTGCAAAGTGAGAGAAGACAGTATACAGATGTTGAAAATGTAAAATATTTATTTGGATGGATGAAAGTTGCAATCTTGATTTGTTAAAAGACTGTACATTCTCAGTCAGTCTTTGGAAGTAGAAAGCCTTATTTTGAAAATTGAACGTGTACACTTCTAACAGGTTTTGAATTGTTCTTCTCTGTTTTCCGAGTCAATTCCTCTTCATTTCCCACTGTTTCTATGCTGCCTTTTTTTAGTTCTATTTTTCCTTATCATCTATAAATACCTCTGATCTGAAGCTCCCTCCACCCCAGTGAAGGGGAGGTGGTGGGATTCAAGCGTCTATTTTCTGGTGAATCATGTTGGGGAGACACCCTGGTTAATCCCCTTGTGGGGGGCAGGCTGCAACAAATGAGGCAAGGGCAGCTGCTTGTTGAATTTCCTGCTCACTGTGGGGTCTTGGAGCTCATACAATTAATATTTCACAGACAAGCGCCAGGCAAAGGTGGATAACAGGAGTTTGCACAGAATCTCCGCAGGGCCCCAGACATGATAAATCTCATGCAGAGCTTTCAAGAGGGCCCTAATAACGAAAGGTCAAATGTGTTTCATTTTGATGTTTGGGGCTATAGCGAGGAAACCTGAGCCAGAAAAAGCAAAGGACAGTCTCCTCTTTATATATATATATTTTTAAAATTTTTATTTATTTTTCATTTATGGCTGTCTTGGGTCTTCTTTGCTGTGCACGGGCTTTCTCTAGTTGCAGCGAGCGGGGGCTACTCTTCATTTTGGTGTGCGGGCTTCTCATTGCAGTGGCCTCTCTTGTTGCAGAGCTATGGGCTCTAGGCGCGCGGGCTTCAGTAGTTGTGGCACACGGGCTCAGTAGTTGTGGCTCATGGGCTCTAGAGCGCAGGCTCAGTAGTTGTGGCACACGGGCTTCGTTGCTCCGCGGCATGTGGGATCTTCCCGGACCAGGGCTTGAACCCGTGTCCTCTGCATTGGCAGGAGGATTCTTAACCACTGCGCCACCAGGGAAGCCCGAGAATGGTTTTATCTGACCTGCACCACAGCACCTGGAGGTGAGTAGGGCAGGGGTTATCCTCATTAGTGAAGGCAGCAAGGGAAGTGACTCACCTGGTCCAAGGTGAGCAGTGGGGACCTGGGATTCAAATCCAGATCCCCTGGTTCCAAGTTAGGCCCTCACCCGCCACGCCATGCTGCCCTTAACGGTTTAGAAGGCCTGGTGGAGGATCACCCCTCCCTTTGCCTCTGCCTTCAGCCAGCTACGGCACTTCTCAGCATCACTGCACAGCTCTTAGAAAACACAGGGCCCGGTCCCTACTTGAGACCTACTGTATTAGAGCCTCTTGGTGTGGAACCATATATTTAAAAAATGGTGTTTGGGAATCAGTTAAAGAAAAGTGTTGCTCTGGTAGACGTGTTAAAAAGAAAAAATCTTGCTAGGAAACACATCCCTCTGTTGTTGAACTGAAATTCGTAGTCAATCGGCTGAGATCGGGGAGGGTGCTTCTCAGGTGCCTTGAACATGTGAGGTACTGTCTCCTTTGATTATTTTCTGCGTCCAACTTCTAGCAAGAAATGAGGACTCTATCAGGGTGAAGGCAGCCCCACAGGGGCCTCAGTGCACCTGTGTTTTCTCCAGGTCCCTCGGAGCTCCAGGTGGGCCTGGGGAGGTGCCCACAGCGGGCGCTCAGGTCCTGCCGCCCTGGGTATTCCAAGCAGCAGGCGTGGTGGCAGTCGTGTTCTTCCGTGAGATTCCCGCTCTGTGCCAAGCTCACCGCAGCCCTGCAAGGCTGGCATTGCTTGTCCCAGTTTTACAGGTGAAGAAACTAAAGCTCAGAGAAGTCATTTACCCAAAGTCGGTGAGTGGCACTGGCATTGAATCCATGCCTGTCTGGTTCCAAAGCCCCTTCCTGTCACATTGTCTTGCACCACACAGGTGACATGATAATGACAAATAACAGTATGATAATAATAACTATTGCTACATTTTATGGAAAGTTTTCTTTGTGCCAGGTAGCCTAGAATTTTATAGCTAGATAGTAACACCGTGAGACAGGAGGCATGAAAATCCCCACCTCCTGATGGAAGGAGCTACAGGGTGTTCATGGCCATTTGCAGTCTACCTACTCCGCATTTTATAGGGCAGGAAAGTAAGTCCCGGAGAGGCTAGGTAGCTCGTCCAAGATCACACGGCTTGTCAGTCAGTCACAAAGCTGAGACTCAAACTCAGGCAGACTGCTCCAAAGCCCGGATTCTTTCCTCACTAAACTGTGCTCGCTCTCAAGAAGCAGGTGTTTCCCGACAGGGTGACAGGTTGTCCTGAACATGCTCTCTCTCTGCCCCCATTAGCGCTGTGTTTGCCATATTCTCTTTTTTTCAATTTTTATTGGAGTATAGTAGCTGGTTTACAATGTTGTGTTAGTTTCAGGTGTGCAGCAAAGTGAATCAGTTATACATATACATATATCCACTCTTTTTTAGATTATTTTCCCATATAGGCCATTAGAGTATTGAGTAGAGTTTCCTGTGCTATACAGTAGGTCCTTTTTAGTTCTCTATTTTATGTATAATAGTGTGTATATGTCAATCCCAATCTCCCAGTTTATCCCTCCCCCACTTCCCCCCAGTAACCATAAGTTTGTTTTCTACATCTTGTGACTCTATTTCTGTTTTATAAAAGTTCATTTGCACCATTTTTTAAGATTCCACATATAAGCGATATCATATGATATTTGTCTTTCTCTGTCTGACTTACTTCACTCAGTATGACAATCTCTAGGTCCATCCATGTTGCTCCAAGTTTGCAGTATTCTTTGACACTCAGATAACTGTTCTCTTGTTGTGCAGAGGCTGGCTTTGAGACAAAGCCCAAACCCACAGTGGGTCTTCCAAGCAAACTCATGCCCTCTTTGGATGCTGACCAAGTGAGGTCTGAAATTTTATCATGGGATGGAATTCCCTTGTTTCCTTCCTCCCTTCCTTCCTCCCTCCCTTCCTTCCTTCCTTCCTTCCTTTCTCCCTTCCTCCCTCCCTCCCTCCCTTCCTCTCTCCCTCCCTCCCTTCCATCCTTCCCACCTGCCTGCAAACATTTATTGCCCATATTTTTGTTCTTCTGATACTGGTGATTTTCTACTTGGATGCGAGGATGGAGGTTGCTTTGGCTGCTTGAATGGGTGCCCTACTAAATACAAAAGTACAAGAGCAATTTGTCAGGCCATTACTACTCAGGTGCTCATTATGCTAATCAAGAGGTAATGACACTCTGGGACTGTAGCTGAAGCCTGAATAGAAAACAGCCTTCCTGGATTAAGAGAGGAAAGATGGTGGCAAGGAAGTATTTGTTCATTTCTCATGCTTATTGTCAAGGCAGTTCAGACCTGCGTCTTAATGAATCCATTCATTAAGGGTGATTTTGTTTTGAGTGCATTTAATACTCACAAAGCATACTCATCACCCTTTCCCCCAGTCAGCACACCTGCTCAGAGAACAGTAGCTTGTTATGCTCTCTTTCAACAGCAAACCAGACTCAGTGAACAGGCCAAGTGCCTGATACCCACAGCAGATGAAAGAGACCCTAAAAGGGGCAGGCGTAGCCTTATACATCACGGGAACAAGGCTTGTCTCTGGATTTGATTGCAACCTCTCACTCTGGGACAGTCCAAGAACTGCCCACATTACAGAACTCTGGCTACAGCTGTGCCAGCTGTGACTTGGAAAAGACTAAGGGTTGCCCACTGGCTGGTAGTGCTGCAAAAGAAAATACCCTATTCCAGTGGGCGAGAGACTCTGAAACACATGTAGAGTCCAAGACCGTGAGAGGGACCCCGAGGGAGCATCTGGGCTCATCCCTGCCTTTAACAGTTAAGGTAACTGAAGTCCAGAGAGGGTGTGGGGCTTTTCCCAGGCCACACAGCCTGTGTTGGTGGCACAGCAGGGATATACTTCAGTGATTCTTTTTCAATTATGTTAAAAAAGTTTTTTTCTGATTTTATAAATAATACAAAAATCTTATGGTTAAACAATACAAAAAAGTATAAAGAAGAAATGGAAACATATTAGTGATTTCTTAAGCTCTATAAGCATGTCACTGAGTTTATGCAGAATCAGGCTTATTTCAGACACATTAAGAATAAAGTAGCCAATGGGAATAGAGCAACTGGCAGGCAATTGAATAGCTAATATCCACTGATTAAAAAAAAAAATTTATTTATTTATTTGGTTGCGCTGGGTCTTAGTTGCAGCATGCATGTGGGATCTAGTTCCCTGACCAGGGATTGAACCCGTGTCCCCTGCATTGGGAGCACGGAGTGTTATCCACTGTGCCACCAGGGAAGTCCTAATATCCACTGATTGATGGGTTTTTTTTCTAAAGAATTTATTGAAAACACACACTCACTCACCCAGCCTTTACAATGACAGCAGATCAGTTGGGATCAGTTCCAGGTAAAGCTTATTTAAGGCAAAGATGTTGTTTTATATCCCGTGGCACTATTTGGGGCATCCTGGAGCCCTGCACTGACTGTAGGATTCTGGTAGGTGTAGAGAAAGGTAAGGGCATAGAAGGACTCCCATATGTTGAGTTCCCACTATGCAAGTGTTCTGTGAAGTGTTTACTATTAATTCTTATCTTTACAATAACCTTTGAAAGGTGGGTATTTGTGCATGTGTTTAACATAGACTAAATATTTGTGTCCCTCTCCCCAATTCATATGTGGAAATCTAATCCCCATTGTGATGGTATTTGGAGATGGGACCTTTAGGGGATAATTAGGTAATGATGGTGGAGTCCTCATGAATGGGATTGGTGCCCTTATAAAAGAGGTCCCAGAGAGATCTCTTGCCCCTTCTGCCATGTGAGAAGATGACCATCTATGAATCATGATGCTGGCTCACCAAATATTCCAGCCCCTTGATCTTGGACTTCCCAGCCTCCAGAACTGTGAGAAATAAGTTTATAAGCCACCTATGATATTTTGTTACAGAAAAATGAATGGACCAAGACAGTTTTTTTTTTTTTTTTTTTTTAATTAATTAATTAATTAATTTATTTATTTATGGCTGTGTTTGGTCTTCGTTTCTGTGCGAGGGCTTTCTCTAGTTGCGGCGAGCGGGGGCCACTCTTCATCACGGTGCGCGGGCCTCTCACTATCGCGGCCTCTCTTGTTGCGGAGCACAGGCTCCAGACGCGCAGGCTCAGTAGTTGTGGCTCACGGGCCTAGTTGCTCCGCGGCACGTGGGATCTTCCCAGACCAGGGCTCGAACCCGTGTCCCCTGCCTTGGCAGGCAGATTCTCAACCACTGCGCCACCAGGGAAGCCCAAGACAGTGTTTAATATGAAGAAACTTAGGTACCAAAAGGAAAGGGAGTTTAACTTGCCCAAGAACTACAACAAGAAGCTCATAGAAGGAATAGTCTGGTTGGGGGCCAGTAGTCTGAATGCTACTTTCAGTCTCTGTGTCCCTCAGCTCAAGCTTAAAATTATAAGGAGAGGACATCTGATGGACTTGGTTTTGTTCCCTGGTCAGAGAGCGCAAGGAACCTGAGTGTAGTCCTATCAGTCTGGAACCATGGAGAAAGAGCTAAAGGAAGTGAGAGTGCCCTCAGAAAGGGGGAGTGGAGGCTGGGCAGTCCCAAACACAAATGTCCCTAGAATAATCTTCTTACTACAAAGAGAAGAGTGTCTTGACCCTGTCAGATTTTTTATTCACTCATTCATTCACATACTCACCTGCTTATTTATTTATTTTTGACACTGGCTAGGTTCTCTGGGTGGTATGAGATGAAACATGGTCTCTGTCTTTGGGAACTTATAATTGTCCTTGGATAAGAGGACAATCATGAAAACCATGATAAAACCATAGAGGAAGGGGTACAGGGCCCCAAATTAGAGTCGACATATCCCAATTTTAACATAAGTCAACCTCCTTTGGATTTAAATAAAATTGACATGGACATCTATCCCACATTCTGGCCAGTGGGCTCTCCAAGATTTCTGAGAATTCCTAGGGCCTGTGTTCTAATGACCACTTGGTTATATGGTTCTGAGTTCCTACCCCAAGTGAACTCCTAGTTTCCCTTGAGCCTTATCTCCTGTGGATGTATTCTTCTCTCTGCTTAGGGTCAGCCCTGTGTGGACCTCAGCACCTTTTTATTGATTTATCCTCAAGCCTCACACCTAAGGAGGACTTATACCCTAATACTATAAAGTACTTAAAACATCACAAAATCCTTCAGCAACCCCCAAAATGAAAATGTCCTATTGGTCTCATTTTTCCCCCTTGGGCTCCAGTCTCCAAACTATTGGTCAGCTCCTTTCCATCAAGATTAACCTCACATCTCATTATTTCTCTCTTTTGGGGAATCTCCTCAACTTAGTCCTTTAGCTGTCTGTATTAGTTTGCTAGGGCTGTGTATTAGTCAGCTCAGGCTGCCATAACAAAATACCATAGTCTGGGTGGCTTAAACAACAGGAATTTATTTCTCACAGTTCTAGAGTTTGGAAGTCCAAGATCAAGGTGTCAGCAGATTTGATTTCTCCTGACGCCTCTCTCCTTGGCTTGCAGATGGCTGTCTTCTTACTTGTCCTCACATAACCTTTTCTCCGTGTGTGCACATCCTTGGTGTCTCTTCCTGTTCTTTTAAGGACACCAGTCATATTGGATTAGGATCGCACACTTACGACCTCATTTAATTATCTCTTAAGGCCCTATCTCTGAATACAGTCACATTGGAGGTTAGGGCTTAACGTATGAATTTGGGAGGGAGACACAGTTCCGTCCATAACACTCCCCAATTCCTACTTACCTTGGAGCTCATCTTAACATATTCAAAGATAGTGTCACAGGTTAAGTTCCCTGAGAAACACACTCTTGATACAGAGATTAGCATGCAGTCTGTTTATTAAGGAGTGCTTTGAGGATCAACAACCTGTGGGAGGAAAGGGAAGGGAAAGGAAGGGAAGGAGGTAATTGGTCAGAAGGAGAAGTTGAGCTGCAAGGCAGTCTCAGTGGAGGCCTTAGCCAACCGTATGGATGTCTGGTCTAGGAGACAGGAAGCATGGAACCCTACCCTGTGTCAGTCAGTCATTGGATGTGGGCTGCCATGGGAAGGAGGCATGACCTTGAATGAGTTGGCTCTTTTGAGGCAGTCCCTGAAGGGGCTGGTGGTTCCTGCATCCAATCAGGCCATTTAACACCACCTGTGAGTCCACATAGATTGTAACCAGGGTCAACTTCTCTTTCCACCCAAAGTGGATGGTCAGGTATACTGCCTGAAGCTCTATTCATACCTCACTATTGTCTTTCAAGACCATTACTAAGAGGGGCTATAATGCAATCACCATCTATTTTTGACTTCTACAAACATACTGAACTGACCCATTGATGAACAAATGACCATAGGTGTGAGCTGAAGGAAAGGTGCTGATGTAGCTGTGGTGGATGACATGGGGAGCCTGGCTACTCGCTCATAAAGCTCGGGTCCTCTGGCCCTGCTTGGCACTAATCAAAATGTATCAGTTTTATCTTGCTCATTTGGTCCAATTAGCTCATTAGATCCATTTGGCATAATGTCATTGATAGTGAGCCAGTATGATGTTTTGTTGGATGTTCATCTAGTCAACATTTTTGGAGTATATTATGTTGGAAAGCAGGAAAGTTAACATAGTCCTGAGACAAGACTTTAAAATGTATATTAAATGCAAACTGTTTCTGATGTTTTGTTCTGAAAGGGAAGGAAAAGAATGTATTTGCCTGATTGAAGGCTGTAAACCATATTAATCTTTTCTAGCAAAGATACCATATCCAGTACAGCAGCTGCAATTTAAACCACTACTTGGTTGATTTTACAGTATTCCAATGTCATTCCAGGATCCACCTAGATTTTATAGGGCCCAGACTGGTGAATAAAATGGAGATAATGAATACTCACAACCTCTGCGTCCTTCAGGCCCTTAAGGGTGGCACGAATATGTGCTATTCCTTCTGGAATAAGATATTGCTTTTTTTTTTTTTTAGATATTGCTTTTGATTTATTATTTTGGCTGAGGGAGGCTGTTTCGGAGTTTTTCAGATGGCCTTCCCCATTCTGATAGCTTTTACTCCACAGACCATGGGACCAATGTAGTGGTTATACTAACTATCAAGTGAGTTTATTCTAATTATTTGGGGACCGCAAAAATGAACACTAGGTGAATCCATGGACCTGGTAGGCTATCGTGAGTCAAATCTGGCCAAGACTTCATTTATTACCTGGCTCCCGAATGACCCCAGCAAAGCATGATGAAGCTTTGGGTCTCCAGGTATCAGTGTGAACTTGGATCCTGTGCCCAAGAATCTTGAACTTTTTGGGTATTTCTTTTTCCTCAGTGTACAGTTATCTGAGTAAATGGCTGTAGGGTCCTTTAGGGAAAGACTGAGATAATCACTACCATGTACACTTGCCCTGGTGTTGTTGAATCCTTCCCAGGAACCAGGTTTTGCTTTAGTCAATGGATTCTGGGTCTAGAAACTGAACATGAAATCATGACTTTTCATTGAGATTACTGTTCTCAACCTTGAGATCAAGATTTTGGGTGCATTAGTTCAGATATCCCTGTACCATGTATCAGGATCCCATTCTTTCCCAACAGGGTCTTGACCTTGACCTAGTAAACATGCTTAGGTTAAGAGCTTGGTTAATCTTACAATTAAGTCCTGGGTTTGGTCCTCAGCTTTCTCTGCTCTTTGGTAAAGGACAAGAGCCTTTTCATATGCTACCAAGAAGACCCTCTGGATTCTACATATAGCTTTAAATTGCCAATTGATCACTCTTGGCCTTTGTTATAATTTTAAATGGTGACAGCCAACTGCCTTCCACTGTCTTCATAGACACTATTTCCTCCGCACTTCTTGAATATCTTATACATCGCACCATCTAGCATAATCCTTCCAGTTGGTTTACCATTCCAGTTCACCACCCGTGAAAGTTTTAACAGTTGCACTGCCACCGTGTGCCCAGAGCTATCTGAGCTTCACCTACCACCTGTGATGGGGTCTTCATGACAGCTGAGAGATTCCATGCCAGTATCTGCTTTCTTGGATCATTCTTGGCACCAGTGGTTCCAAATTGGGTTACCAGGAAGCAGACTGGAGGTTATGACACAGGGTATTTATTAGAAAGTGCTCTTGGGATCAATACCTGTGGAAGGAAAGTGAGGAAGCATGATCGGCATAGGGAGGAGTTGATTTGCGATCACTGTCAATAGAGGCCACAGCTGATCCTACAGGTTACTCTGAAGCTGGGATGGTCCTTCAGCGTTGTCTTGAGTTGGGGCAAGAGGCTGGGCCATTATACCGTGGCACCAATTAGTCATTGGATGCAGCTGTCCCTAGAGGGTGCAGGACCTTGGGGGAGGCGGTTTTCTTTCCAGCAGAAGCAATGCTTGAAGGGGACTGCTAGGTGAGGGCTGTCTCCTGGCAGCGCTCCCAGCAGCTGGGGAATGCATCCCTCTTCTCTGAAGGCAGATCTGAGAGACACATCGCAGTGCTCAGCCTACCTTGTGTGCTCTAAGTGAAGGAACTGTGCTCACCTTCAGGTCCCTCCACTAGTGTCAGAGGAGAATCAGGAGAAACACTGAAATTTTAGAATGTCTTTTCTCCCTCCACCCTTCTTCACTGTAAGTGAAAGGAAACAAGCAGAAACGAGATTTATTTTCTCACCTCATCTCCCCACCTCCCTGGAAGACAAAAGAAGATATATTCAAATTTGTTCTAAATAACATATGTCCCCCATGCCTCTACACAGTTAATATGCATGAGAGGAAGCAGAGGATTGACATCTTTATGATGTTATCTGATATTAATAGAGCCGTCCTACTCTCCTTTGATTGATGTTTGTATGATATATCTCTTCCATCCTTTTACTTTCAACCTGCCTATATTGTTATATTTCAAGCAAGATTTGTTTAGACAGCACATAGTTGGGTCATGTCTTTAATCTATTCTCTCAATTTCCGTCTTTTAATTTGAGTATTAGATTATTTACATGTAATGTAATTAGTGATGTGTTAGGGCTTACGTCTGTCATTTTATTTTTTATTTTCTGTTTGGCCTATTTTTCATTTTTAAATTTTTTCTGCTTTCCTGTGGGTTACTTGAATTTTTTTTTAGGATTATACTTGATTCCTCTATAGTGTTTTTTGAGTGTATCTTTTTGTATAGCTTCTTTTAAAAAAAATTTATTTATTTGGCTGCGCTGGGTCTTCATTGTGGCACATGGGATCTTTAGTTGTGGCATGCGGGCTCTCTTAGTTGCAGCAGGCGGGATCTAGTTCCCTGACCAGGGATTGAACCTGGACCCCTTGCACTGGGAGAGTGGAGTCCTAACCACTGGACCACCAGGGACGTCCCTGTATAGCTTCTTTAATGATTGCCCTAGGTATTATTCAATACATTATATGTGTATAACTTTTCACAGTCTACTGATGTCAGGAATTTACCAGTCTGAGTAAAGAAAACTTACTTCCTTTATGTCCTTTTACCTTCTCCCATTTATAATATAATTGTCTTAAATATTTTCTTTTCATACATTTAGAACCATATCAGTCAGTGTTACAATTTTTGCTTCAACTGTCAAACATAATTCAGAAAACTCAAGAGTTTTCGATTTTTTCTTACCAGTTTTGATCTTCCTAATGTTCCAAGAATACTTTTATTGTTTCTTTTCTGTTTAGAGAAATTCCTTTAGCCATTGTTTTAGGGTAGGTGTGCTGGCAAAAAATTCCCTTAGTTTTCTTTTATGTGAGAATATCTTCATTGATTTCTCCTTCATTCCTGAAGACTGTTTTTTCTATGTAGAGGATTTTGAGTTTTAAGTTATTTTTTCATCACCTGAAAAATATGGTTCCATTTTGATCCAGCCTCCACAGTTTCTGATGAGAAATCCACTGTCATTCTAATTGTTTTTGCCCTGTACTTGGGTGTCATTTTCTTCTGGTGGCTGTTTTCAGGATTTTGTGTTGTTTCTAGTTTTCTGAAGTTTAATTATGATGTGTCTTGGCATGGATTTCTTTAGGTTTGTCCTGTTTTTATCAGCAGCTTGAATCTGTAGGTTTATGTCTTTCCAAATTTTGGAAGTTTTTAGCCAGCTTATCTTCTACTGCTTTTTGGCCTCATTCTCTGTCTTTGCTTTCCAGGACTCTGATGGTACAAATGATAAATCTTCTGTTATAGCCCCACAGGTCCCTGAGGCTCTATTCTTTTTTTTTTTTTTTTCAGTCCATTTTTCTATTTTTGTTTCTGTTTTATCAGATTGGCTACTTTCTATTGTTCTGTCTTTCAGTTCACTGATTCTTTTCTCTGTCTCCCCCATATTGCTGTTGAGCCATCCACTGAGTTTTGAAATTAAACCTATTAATTTTGGTTATTGTAGTTGTCAGTTCTAAAATTTCCATTTAGTTTTTATTTACATAACCTATTTGAGGAGACCTACTTCTTTCCTGAAATTTTCTATTTTTTTTCCACTTGTTTCAAGTGTGTTCATAATTGCTCATTGAAGCATTTTTTAATCTAGTTCCTTTAACATCTCTGTCAGATATTTCTAACATCACTTTCATCTTGGTGTTGGCCTCAATTAAGTGTCTTTTTTAAAAATCAGGTTGAGAGCTTGGCTTTTCTTGGTATGAGCAGTGATTTTTGATGGAAAGCTGAACACTTTTGTTTTATATTCTGAGACTTTGGATCTTATTTAAACCTTCTCTTTTAGCTGACTTTCCCTGACCCCATTTTGGTAGGGGGAGGGGTAGGCACAGCTTCATTACTGCCAGATGGAGGTAGATGTCCAGGTTTTCCATTTGACCTCTGTTGACACCCAAGGAGGTGCTTTGTTACTACTGAGGGTGCTGACTCTTATTAGGCCTCCTCTGATACCAGCCCAGTGGGGAGGGGAAGAGATGCCTTATTACTGCCGGTGGAGGTAGATGTCCCAGCTGGGAGGTGGGGAGTGTGGTGGGAGCTTGTTAGGGTCTGGCTGGGATGAAAGTCCTGGTTCCCTCCTTGGCCTTCCCATTACCACCCCAGTGGGGGTGTTGGGGTTCCTCATGAGGGTGGAAGTCTCTGCTCCCCATTCAGCTTTTGCTGGTATAGGTGTGGCCACAGTTTTCCTGTGGTCTTTGGCTGGAGTAGAGAGCAGTTATTGCCTGAAGCTTATCTGTCTTGCTAAGCTTCTTTACTGAGCTTGGCCTGAGAGAATGGGGTTTTTAAAAAACTCATGTTTAGTGGCATTTTTGTGTTGCCAGCTTTTTCAGCTCCAAATCTGCCAGCTTTTTTTTTTTATCTTTATGAGGCAAAAAGAAAACCCGGGGAACTCACCACTGTGTCACTCCCCAGGTTTTGAGGTCCCTAGCTGGTCTGCCTTCTTCCTTCTCTCTTTCAGAATCTCCTTATGTTTTTCTTTATGTATAATATTTGGGATTTTGGGGGGTTTCCCTGGTGGTGCAGTGGTTAAGAATCCACCTGCCAGTTCAGGGGACATGGGTTCGATCCCTGCTCCGGGAAGATCCCACATGCTGCGGAGCAACTAAGCCCGTGCGCCACAACTACTTAGCCTGTGCTCTAGAGCCCGTGAGCCACAACTACTGAAGCCCCCGCACCTAGAGCCCGTGCTCTGCAACAAAAAGAAGCCACTGCAATGAGAAGCCCACGCACCTCAACGAAGAGTAGTCCCCGCTCGCCGCAACTTGAGAAAGCCTGTGCGCAGCAACAGAGACCCAGTGCAGCCAAAAATAAATAAATGAATTTATAAAAAAAATATTTAGGATTTTGTTGTACTTAGCAGGAGAAATAGGAAAAAGTACATGCATTCTATCTTCCTGGAAGCAGAAGTTCCAAGGTAACGTTTTTAAGTGCATAAAATAAAACACATAGCTTTACAGAGGGAACCAATTATGTTAAAACTTGGTTATCAGAATATTAAAAAACCCACGTTTGGGATATATTAATATATCCATTTCTTTATTAATATATTAAATAAAATATCTAGGTCTAATGGTCACTGTAATATTGATGTAGTGATTTACATTAGTGGTATTTTGAGAATCTGCCACAGTTGCAGTGTAATGTCAAATGATCTGTGATTTCTGCTGGGGACAGAGTCACTGATGCCTCTTATTTGACTCTGCCTCTCATCATTGAAGGAAATGCCAAATTTTAGTTATAGCAAGTCAAAAATAAAGGTCAATTACTTTCTGATCCCACTTCACAGATCCACTGAATTCTTGACCCTGGTTAACAACCTCAGCTTTAAGGATAAAACAGAGCAATAACAGCAAACCCTATAGGCAGAGATTTCTGGCAGACACTTAAAAAAAAAGTCATTTAAGACCAGAAGTCCACAGTGGTCAATAAATAAGATGATGAGGCCAGGGCAGCCGAGAGCACAGCTGGATCCGATTAGGAGATCACAGGAAGCCAAGTTTCTGGGCCAGGCACTGGATCTCAGAGATTCCTGCTACCCAGACCTATGGACTCTGCATCAGTCAAGTGGAAAAGCTCAGCAAACCCTGGTCTTGCTGGTCACCCAGGAGAGACTTTGTCTGAGAAGAGGATCGGTCTTTGGCAATTCAACTGGGCAGTTTAGAAAGAAGAGGGCCTGCACCCCCTCCTGACAACCAGCCAATTACCCGCTCTGCGCCTGTTCCTGCTGCACAAAAGGGGTTTTCTTCTGAGGGCACTGTGGTCTGTGCTCCGGCATCCAGGGCATGACTCCCACATGATGACTATCAAGGCAGCCCCAGATTGGATTGGCAAATGCCTGTGTTTTCATAAAAGTCGGGACTGCTTTGTGAAGCCTTGAAGGGGTACCAAATGCTACGCCTGCAGGAAAATGAAATCAGTACCCCCGTTTACAAGTTGCCAATTTGATCCTATTTGTCTGGGGCAGGCCCGATGCAATTTGAGGGGTGGTTGGAAGCTTCTTTTGCCTCATTCCTCGCCTTTCTCGCCCTTTCATTAAAGTTATAAATAACTGTGCCTCACATGTTAATGAAAGGGAGTGGTGTGAACAACCAGAGGCTTTGGGAGGAAACCTGAAATAAGAGTGCAGTTGCTAAGGAACGGGGCTGGACAAGTTAATTTTGTTGGCATAACATTTCCTCGTTGTTTAATCTCCCAGTGTATTCATTTCATCCATCTGTCACCATGTCATTGAAGCTGGGAGGAACTGCTAATTGCAACCCCAGGGTGGAGAACAGACTTGTCCAAAGCTTGTGTAAATTTCATCTATCAGAGTGGGACCCTGAGCTTTGATTTTACTGTTGGAGAGGCCACCCGTTCCTATTGCATGAAGAAAGCTGGCGAGGGCCTCACCGATCTCTGCCAGACGAGACTCTCGTGCCCTGCAGCAGCGGCTCTCTACTCTGGATGGACAGTGGTCATCTGGGGTGCTTTGAAAAAAGGCCAAAATTTGGGCTGCATCCCCGAGGATTCTCATGTAATTGGTGTAGGGGTGTGGTCCAGGCATGGGATTTAAAAAAAATCTCCCCTAAGTGATTTTTTAAAAATAAATTTATTTATTTTTGGCTGTGTTGGGTCTTCGTTGCTGCACGCGGGCTTTCTCTAGTTGCAGCGAGTGGAGGCTACTCTTTGTTGTGGTGCGAGGGCTTCTCACTGCGGTGGCTTCTCTTGTTGCGGAGCCCCGGCTCTAGGCGCGTGGGCTTCAGTAGTTGTGGTGCGCAGGCTCAGTAGTTGTGGCTCATGGGCTCCAGAGTGCAGGCTCAGTAGTTGCAGTGCACGGGTTTAGTTGCTCCGAGGCATGTGGGATCTTCGTGGACCAGGGACCGAACCTGTGTCCCCTGAATTGGCAGGTGGATTCTTAACCACTGTGCCACCAGGGAAATCCCTCCCCTAAGTGATTTTAATGGGCTACCCAGGCAAAGAACCACTGATTTATAGAACTGTCACCTTTCCACTGCTGTATCTCATTTTCAAAGTTCCAGAGCCTCTCAGATTTTTTTTTTAAGTCTCCCAATCACTTCCTCCCCATCTCACATACAATAACTCTGATAATGAGCTTTTAACGACTGGACACTGGGCACTGGGCACAGCACTATGTGTCTTTACCTGCATGACCTCTTGGAATCCTCACAATAATCTCGTAAAGTGGATAGTTTTGTTGGTCCCATTTTATGAACAAGGAAACTGATGCTCGGGGAGGTTCAGTGCCCCACTGCCAAGTGACAGATCCAGGATTTGGGCACGGGTCTTACTCCAAAGCTCAACTAGTTGTGCCAATGACTTCTGTCCCCACAGGAGAACCGCTGGTCCACACCTGCAGGTTCAGCATCGCCCCTGTGCTCAGGACCAGCTCTGTCCAGGCTGGGGGTTTGTGAGATCCTGAGGCGGTGGGTCAGATGACTCAGTAGCTAGTCTGTCACATTTCCAGCTTGAGCCCTGGGTCCCAGCTCTGAGAAGGAGGTTCCCTTGGGCTCCTTACCTCAACGGCCTAGATTCAAATCCAGCCCTCCTTACCAGCAAGTGACCTTGGCCAAGTCTGAGTTTCTTTAATATCCAGTTTCCTCACTGTTGGTGGGATGACAGCTCACTGCATAGAAGTTCTGAGAGGATTAAATGAAATAACACATGTAAGGCACTCAAAATAGGGTCTGACACACATTACTCATGAAAGGTTACATGATATCCACCCCCCAGCTTTATTGAGATATAATTGATATATAACATTGTGTACGTTTAAGGTGTATAATGTGTTGATTTGATACACTTTTATATTGCAAAACGATTACCACAGTAGCTTAGCACATACCTCCATCATGTCACATAATTATCTTTTCTTTTTTTGTAGTGAGAATATTTAAGACCTAACCTCTTAACAACTTTCAAGCATATAATACAGAATTATTAACTAGAGTCACCATGCTGCCCAGTAGATCCCCAGAACTTATTCGTCTCACAACTGGCAATTTATACCGTTTGACCTATATCTGTCCATTTTGGTAACCAACATTCTAGCCTCTGTTTCTATGAGTTTGGTGTTCTTTAGGTTCCACATATAAGTGGTATCATATAGTATCTGTCTTTCTCTGTCTGACTTGTTGCACTTAGCGTAATGCCCTCATGGTCCACCCATGTCATGGCAAATGGCAGGATATTCCTCTTTCTCATGGCTGAATGATATTCATATATATCTCCATTTTCTTTATCCAGTCATCCATTGATGGGCACTTAGATTGTTTTCCATGTTTTGGCTATTATGAATAATGCTGCAGTGAACACTGGGGTGCGGATGTCTCTTCAAGATCCTGTTTTCATCTGAAATGCTCGTTCTATCATCATTATTGCACAGAGCTAGCACTCAGAGGCTGTTTTACTCCCCCAGCCTCCTCAGGCACAGAGATGTCCGGTGCCCGGCACTGCGTCTGGATTCCAGGTGCTGGGCAACTCTGAGGCTGTGTCTGGGCTTCCTGAAGCTGCTGCCTGAACCCCCTGGTTCAAAGGCAAACAGCTGACCCCAGAGACCTAACCTTACCTCCGCTTTTGGTTGATTAAACCACAACAGTTGACAAGGACCTTTCTCCAAATGTATTAGCAAGAATTCTTTCAGTATCAAGCGAGAGAAACCCAACTCAAACTGGCTTTAAGCGGAAAAGGAATTTATTGGCTGACATTGGCTGTTGCAGCTGGAAACTCCAGAGCTGCATTCAGGCACGAGGGATCCAGGGGCTCAGACGGGTCC
This sequence comes from Balaenoptera musculus, assembly GCF_009873245.2. Taxonomy (NCBI): domain Eukaryota; kingdom Metazoa; phylum Chordata; class Mammalia; order Artiodactyla; family Balaenopteridae; genus Balaenoptera; species Balaenoptera musculus. The sequence continues at coordinate 12,506,473 of NC_045800.1, forward strand.
CCAGGCTTCTGTCCCTCTCTCTTCAGCTCTCGGTGCTCCTTTTCTCTCTGTTGTCTTCATACACTGGCAGCTCTCTAGAAGCTCAGGCTTGCAGCCTTATCACTAGCGAGACCCCCTGTAAAGGAATTTCTTGACGCAATAATTCCTATGAAAGTCATGGAATGTACTTGGATCAGACCTGTTGGCTCAAGGCCAGCAAGGCAACAGTACCTAGCCTAGCCCAAGCTGGCTCAGAATAGAGGCATGCTTTCCAGATATCAACAAGTCAAACCTCCCACACGTTTCACAGCCATCTACAAAGTCAACTCAGCCTGGTGCCCAGACAACCCAGAAGACCATCTTACGGCTTGTTTACAAGATTCTGGGTTTGAAGAAAAATTAGAATTTGATGGGGGAGAGCTGGAAAGCTGTTTAGGAAAACCGGATTCTCCTCCATATACTGAAAAATGAACAAAACCCAAAAACTCTGGTGGGATGTAGATGATCTTTAAGAACACTTGCGCTGCTCAAAAACAAAACATAAGCAAAACAAAACAAAACAAACAAACAACTGTGTCCAAAGCTGTGTGAGCCTTGAGTGCCATCTTGTGACAAAGTGTTGTATTTTCCTAGGGTGAACTTTTCTCCAGGGAAAAGCTTCAGGCACCCCACCTCCACTGCCCACTACTGGATTCTGTGCTAGCACACAGAAATGACAGTCCCCACCATGAGGAGCCCCCAGCCCAGATAATACAGTACAACTTGGTGGGCTCTGTTTTAGCCTCTGAGAAGTGTCCTATGGGGCCTCCAGAGCCAGGGGCTTTTCTTCCTAGGCACCTGGAAAGCCAGCCCAGAGGAGACACACCATAAACGCTGATGAATGAACAGTTAACTGTTCCTTCCAGATTCCCCATTATCTGCTCTATTTTTTCTTATGGACATTCCTAGGGCTAACATTAGTCTCTGGTATATTGTCAATTTTCTCAATATAGACATTTCTTCCAGCACTGCTGGCCTATACTTTGCCTTCCTATCCAGGACTTTAGGATCAATACTTCCCTTTGCCATCCACCCCTCAATCAGTGAAAAGGTCACTATATATCTATGTCTCTGCAAAGCCTTAAGTCTGAGAACTCACAGCTTAACATAGGATGCCCACAACCCTAATCTGTGTTCTCAGAAATGAGGTCATTTGTGGCGTAGCATCTTCTGTACACACATAGGTGGGGAGAGCTGATAGACCCAGCACAGCTGGGCTCTCTAGGGCCCTGGAAAGCCCACAAAGAGACCCAGAGCACTGGGGGGTTGCTTTGCCATCAAAGCTGTGACCTTGCCTCTTATTGACAAGCTGCCCTACTAAAGGGGCAGGGGTCCAGGTACAAGGGGTCCACGCTTGTCAGTAATCATATAAACCCTGCCGGCACCTCATTTTCCCTCTGCTAGGAGAGACCCAATCAAATGAAGGAGCCCTGGCCCTGACCTTCTCCCCTGGCTGCGTGGAGACACGTCATCGTTCTTCTCACTCCCTCCCGAGTCACCCTCTGCCCCTCCCACTTGGGTGTTGCACTGTCTGACTGTCACACTTGCCAGCTATTTCGCTTGTGTAAAGCTCAACAGGAAACAGCCTGGGTCATTGTAAAAGACAATTAATTATGGAAACGACTATTGATGAGCCAGTGGAGACACTGTTCCAGGTCTGGAGGGCGGAGCAGTGAACTGCATGAAAATGTTCCTTCCCCTCGTGGAAAGAATAGTGTAGTAAGGGATTAGGATTTTATTTTAGTTGCAGTGGGTCACCATGAAGAGTTTTAAGCAGGGACGGACTTGATCTGATTTCCTTTTAGAAAGGATCACTGTGGGCGGTGACATGAGAGGGCCCGAGAGGGAGGAGGAGGAGGAGCGTGGAGGAGATGGGTCTGTTGCCCAGGCACGGGGCAGGGGGGGATGCTGAGGAAGGCTTGGTCTGGGTGGGAGCAGAGCTGATGGAGAGGCGGCAAACTTGGGATATGTTTTGCGGGGAGCGCTGCCAGGACTTGTTGATGGATTGGATGTTGGGGATGAAGAGGGAAGGAGAGGATGCAAGGAGGGTTCCCAGAGTTTGGGTCTGGACACCTGGCAGACAATGGCACCATTGAGTGAGATGGGGAAGATGGGGGAACAGCTGGTCCGGTGTGAAAACCAAGGGTTCTGGTTTGGCCTCATTAAGTTGGAGAAACCACCCAAATGAGCTTTCAGGGGGACCGTGTGGCACTTTGGGAACGACTGGGATGAGAAGTAGCCTCAGCCCTGTCTCAGGCCCGAGGCTCTGGGGGTCCATGCTAGACCCACTCCTTGTGCTTTTCACCGTTAGGGGAGCAGCATCTGGTGATGAGGGATTAGCAAAACCACCCCCTTAACGAGGCCAGCCCCGCCACACCTGCACAGGAAACAGGAAACAGCTGCGCCACTATTTCTCAAATTAACCCGGGGAGAACAAGCCTCTGGAATGCCGGTTAAAAGTGCAGATTCCCAGGCCTCTCCCCTAGGGAAGGGCTCAGGGGGCCTGGGATCGGGCCCAGAACCTGTCTGTGTATTTTGGGCCCCTGATGTCAGTCATCGTGCAAGTTTGGTAAAGTCTGTTAGGATCAGCTGCGCAACCTTTGATTCGGAACCCACGTCCCAGGCTCAGTATCTGTCAGCTGAGTGGATTGACGTGATCTGGATCTGGAGTGCCCCCCATGAAGACTCCCTCCCCGCTGCACCCCAGTCTACTTTCACGGGGAGTCCAGAGGGCAGAGTCATTAAGAAGGTGTTGTTGTTGTTATTTAATTTTTTAATTTTTTGGCTGCACCTCCTGGCGTGTGGGATCTTAGTTCCCTTACCAGGTAGCGAACCCACTCCCCCTGCGGTGGAAGTGCGGGGTCTTAACCACTGGCGGTTTTGCAGCCCCAAAAAGGGTTTTTGTTTTTTTTTTTAAGAGTTTTAAAAATTTTTATTTATTTATTTTTGGCTGTGTTGGGTCTTCGTTTCTAAGTGAGGGCTTTCTCTAATTGCGGCAAGCGCGGGCCTCTCACTCGCGGTGCACGGGCCTCTCACTATCGCGGCCTTTCGTTGCGGAGCACAGGCTCCAGACGCGCATGCTCAGTAGTTGTGGCGCACGGGCCTAGTTGCTCGGCAGCATGTGGGAGCTTTTCGGACCAGGGCTCGAACCCGTGTTCCCTGCATTGGCAGGCAGATTTTCAACCACTGCGCCACCAGGGAAGCCCAAGAAGGTGGTTTTGAAGTCAGACAACGGTGGTGTTGCACCCTGCTCCTCCGTGTCCCAGCTGCCTGCTCTGGAGGAATGACAGAAGCTGTCTTGCCCGTCTGTTCCCCATCCGAGGTAGCTCTCCAGTTCTCCCCTATCTCATGGCTGCCTGATGAAGATTCGGGGCGGGGCGCGGGGTGGGAGTACGCATGTACGTGATTCGTCTGCCCCAAATGGGGTCCAGGGCAAGAGCCCTGACTCGCAGAGCCTTCCGGGCTGGCTCTCTGGAACCTTCCTTTCGGTCCAAGGAAAATCTCCTGGGATGGCTGCCCAGGGCTCCAGCCCCTCCTCCCCCGGCCATGACTACCTGTGCGGCTTCCCCTTTCTCCACCTGACGTCAGGCCAAAGCCGTGGGGGGAGGCAGCTCCCCGGCTCTGCAAAGCAACAACACCCCTAGTGTGGAGAGCTACCCTCCCAGAGGCCCAGGTTTGGAGAACTGGGAGGGGTGGTGAGGGGAGACTGCTTTGAAGGTTCTAGAGCCCTTATCTTTCAGAATGCCCTCCTGTGGGTTTGTCTGATGTTTCCTCACGATGAGATTTAGAGTGTGTTATTTTGGCAGGAATACTTCCAAAGCGATGGTGTGTTCTCTGTGGGTTGTATTGAGAGGCATATACTATGGTTTGACCCATTACTGATGATGTTAACACTGATTCTTTGATGCAGGTGGAGCTTGCTAGTTTTCTCTGCTGTAAAGATGCTATTTTGACATTTATAGTGAACACTATAAGTGTCTTATGGAGAGATTCTTAGTGACTATATAAATATTCACATGTAAAAATAACAATTTCACTCACTGGTTTAAGCATCCATTAATGATTCTCGCCTTAATCTGTTGTTACCATGAGGGTGATTTTCTAATTCCATCATTTCTTCCACGTTTATTCATTGGCTTTTCTCTGTAAAAAGGAGCTTTTCCTTCTTATCTATCTATCTATCCATCCATCCATGTCCGTATATATGTATGTATGTATTTGCTTAGTTACATCAGTGTGGATTCATGGATTTTATCTTTTTCAACAGGTTATAACTTCTTATTATCATTAAATATTTTGATGTTCAAATTGTCCCAGAGTTTTCCATGAGATCCCCTTAAATTGGCTTCCCAATACTTCTGACATGTCTCCATCATTTTTAAGCACGTCCTTTCTTTATGGCAGAAGCTGTCCTAGGCTCAGTTTGTACTTTCCCTGTCTCTGCCCTGGAATCAGCAATTTCTCCAAGGAACCCTGTTTCATTTTAGTGGATAATAGTATTTAGAAACTGATATCTGGATACTAGTAGCTTACTGCTACTGGACTGTCATTGCTTATAGGCCCTCGGGGTGGGCAGAGCTAAGAAATAGATGTATGTGTACATACACACACACACACACACACACACACACATACCTATTTTCATACTGAGTAATCTGTATTTGTTAAAACCCATTGGTTCATACCAATACCTCTAGTTCCAATTCAACACCACAGGATATAGTCTAACCTTTCCCTTTTCTGTATTTGTCCGTTTATTGTCTCAGTGGAGTGATGTTAGTTGTTAGTCTGGGATAGATATTCTTTATGGTGTTAAGGAAATATCCTGCTATTCAGTTTATCAAAAGCGTCTAACAGGAAATGATGATAAATTTATCATCAGCCTTTAGACAGATGATGATTGGGTTTTGTTTTATTAAGCAAGTACTTGTATCCGGCTTACTAAACACCAAGCCACGGTGTAAACCACTTTACAAATGTTAATTTATTGATTTCTCACAACAACTCCCTGAAGTAGATAATGTTAGTGTCTCCATTTTACAGTGAGGGAACTGAGGTGCAGGGAAGTTAGACTGCTTGGTAAACGTCACAGCATAAGAAGAAACGCCGTGTTTCCAACCCATGGGCTCTGTCTTCAGCATCTGAGGCTTTGGCCTCTGCCTCTCCCCTCTTCCTACTGCGGTACCTTCTTTGATCTACTGATGTGATAAATTACATTAATAGCTCTCCTGCCATTGAACTGTCCTTGATTCCAAATCATACTTAGTTATGGTGTTACTATCACTTGAAAATTGATTTGACTTGATTTGCAATTTAAATTTATATCTATATTCGCAAGAGAGTTTGGTCTATTGTTTTTTTCTTTTCATGGTGCTGTAGCTTTCTGCAGAGTTGCTAATCTGCTCAGATTTCCTATTTATTTCTTAAGACAATTTTGACAATTGACAGTTTCTTAGAAAACCATCCATTTTATCAAGCCTTTAAAATTTAGTATCATAGAATTATGCATATTCTTTCTCTAAGATTTAAAATAGCTTCCATATCTTTGCTTATACTCCTTTACTTATTTCTAATTATCAATATCTATTTTCTCTCTTTTTTTAAATTACACTATCTAGAGAATTGTTTATTTACTGTCTTCTCCTTTCTTGTTTTCTGATTAATTAATGTCCCCTTTTTATATTTATTAGTGCTATTCTCCAGCTTTCCCTAGGTTTGCTATGATTCAAGAAATGTTTTCCCCTTCTTTTAAGGCTGAAATCAGAAGACTCATCTTTTTTTCCCTAGAAAAATTTCATGATGTTTTATTAACAAGATTATCAACACACAGTGGCAAAGGCTTCCATGATCCTCTATCCATTAATCCATTTACACATTTAGTAAAGCAAATTTATTTTTTTAAAAAAGGGTGTGCTACTGAATGGTTACATTACATGTCTTTAGAGATATTTGGGCTGTTACAGAAGATCAGTTTATAATTCATATCAAGCATGGCAGGTAGAAGTGTCAATTTCTTATCACCATCGGAACTGTTTTCATGTGCATACATAGACAGGAGTCCATCTTCATTTATCTTCCATTTGCAATTAAAAGCTCTGTTTAGCCTAATACTTCTCAATATGCTCTTGTGTCCTACGGTGCTATTTCAGAATAATGACAGCTCAGGATTTAGGGCTGTGGAGGCCTACATGGAAATATTTTTAATAGAGAAAAGGCAAGTAAAACAACAAGCAAGTGTACAATCCTTGGATAGGAGCTAAGTGAGTTAGAAAAGTGCAGAAAGTAGCCCTGCATTTGAGAAGCTCACAATTTTGTCCACTATACACCAGGCAATGTGCAAGATGCTTTTCATGTACTTTGTGATAATCCTTATAACAACTTTTCATTAAAAAGCAAGATGGGGGGAATTCCCTGGCATTCCAGTGGTTAGAACTCCACACTTTCACTGCTGAGGGCCCAGGATCATTCACTGGTCAGGGAACTAAGACCCCACAAGCTGCACGGCGCAGCCCAAAAAGAAAACAGAAACAAAAACGAAAACAGGATGGGTACCACTGTCTCCATGTTGCAGACAAGGTGACTTTCTTGAGAGAAGTTAAATCACTTACCTATGGACACATACCTAGTAAGGTCTGGCATTCAAGCTGAGGTCTCTCAGAAGCCAAAACCCACATCCTTTCTCTTGGTAGTTTTCAAACTTCAAGAGTCCCAAAGAATATGACCAGCTTTATGTTCCATTTTCTGTGTGTGTGAATCTGGATACTTTCTACCGACCTGGCCAATACTGGACTAGCTTTTCTTTCACCTGTTTAATGTATTAGGCTTTCACATAAGACTTCATTTGAAGAGTCTTGTGCAAGTGTTGCCTCCTACTATTAAACATCGTTCTAACTAGAGTTCCAGTTCCAGTCAAAGTAGCATGTATTGGGTTAGCCCTTCCACTGATAGCAATTATAAAAGCTGGAGGAAAATTGTACACATTATATATAACATGTTATATAGAAGATATATTTTACATATATATATATATATATGTAATCTCTGGATATGTTTGTTTGCAGGCACTGGAGAGCAACCCAAGCAGCCAGGAACCGGAGGGAACACAATCCTTCAAGGACACGAAAGACTTGAAGTGAGTTTTATCTCATGTATCTACCTCTGCTTTCCCTGCTGAGGGCATTTTCTGGTTCAGTAAAGCACTGGGTATTAGCCAAGCAGAAAGTGGTAATCTTACTGGGCCAAAGATAACTGATCTACCCAGTGAGATGAGCTAAGAAGGGCTGGGGGAAGCAAGATTCTCAGTGAAACTGAAGATTTGCTTCCCTTCTCCCTGATTCCCAGCCCTCACCCCATTCCCTGTATCATGTCAGCGGCACCCCAAGCCCAGCTCCTATGTATGTGGCTACCATGTGAAAACCTAACTCGTCATTCTCCCAGTCCAAGGTCAAAGATCAAACAGTGACCTTGAAAGTCATTTCAGGGAAGACAGTCCACATCTCAATGATGGCTTGGTGGACAATGTCTCCTTGAGTAGTTCCCCTGGTTTTTTCCATGGTCGAAAAGAATATAAAAAGTTTCATTACTGGATTTCAGTTTTCCATTTGAAATGGTAGAATGAAATGCTGAATTTCCACCAAAAAATACCCAGCCAACAAGCTGCTGGAGGGTATTCTCTGGGCTGGATCTGAAACATGAGGGGCTCACGGATATATTACACCTAGGTTGTGGGCAGCCTGGCGGGGGAGGGGAGCTGACTGCCCCCAGCCACGGATTGGGGGAGAGAGAACTTTCGATGCCTGGTCTCCATGGAAATTCCAATTAGATAGAAAACAGTCCAAAAACTGAGTTGGATTTCCATCATTTTAGTTTTTGCTAAAATGGTATAATATTTTGGATGGATCTTTAATGGGCAATTTGACAAACAAATATAAAAAATATTCCAGACAACTTTGTATACATTTAATAAAATGTAAGTAAAATAAAGTAGCTTGTGTACCCCACTATTAGTCAGTAATAATAATTGCTGTGTATTAGTGTCTTCCATGTACCAGAGGCTTGACGCAGATATTGTCAAACAACCTTGATAAAGAAACAGAGACCCAGAGACGTCAAGGGGGTTGCTTGAGGTCTATTAGGTTGTAAATGGTAGAGGGAGGATCTGAACCCAGGTTGGTTCACTTCAGAGCTCAAGCACTTCCCAGAATGCAATTCTGCTCTGACCATAGTCATGTGGTCGTCTTCAAGACTGAATATCAGCGGTCCCTTTGTTTTTATCCATTGGGTCTTTCTTGAAAACACTAATAACCGGCTGTGAGAGTTGATATCTCTGAAGATAGAAGTCTTCAGTATCCAGCCTTATACAAATGATTCCTTTGAAATTTGGAAACTCTGTCACACTATTATTGCTCAGAGTCTCTCCTATTTAATACAAGTCTTAGGCATCTTTGGATGACGTTCAGGTGCTACTGATAAGGGTTCTATCCTTCCCCTACCCTTGCGATCTGCTGGTATCCGTTGATATATCTAGGAGCGTACGTTGTGTTACTGGGTAAAGAAGGAGGACTTTTGGGAGGAAAGAGGATGGTGGGATAAACAGAGGAGGGAGAGGAGTTGATAAGATCTGCTGCTCGGCCAGCCCCTTGGTCTAGGGAAGAGGTACTGTGGTTGGAGGGATGAGCGTTGGAACAGACAGAATTGTTTCCATGAGATACAATTGTTTCCATTGTATCCAAACATGGAAAATTGTTTCCTGGGATAAGTTAGATTCTGGGTAAAGTCAGAGCCACTTTGGGGCTCAGGTGCCAAAGGAAGGAGATAACAGTATCGAGAAGTGCTCTGCCGCCTCTAGCCCTGGAGACCTGCAGAACACTCGGGTCATTCGAAGGGGCCCTGGGGTTCATGATGGCCGTGGCCCTGGGGAGGCTTCTCCATGGAGCTTTAAGGACCCAGATGTGGACTCGCGGGACCCAGAGGGGAAGGGGAGGAAGACACCACATGGTGACGGCCGTGGGCTCACAGTGACAAGCCCTTCACTCCTGGAGAGGCCATGGGACACTCTGAGGGGGTAAATGTCCAGTTTTAAGCTGAGCAGATTGTGCCACTATCATTTGGGTGGAAAGAAGAGTTCTATGGTAATGCACAGAATTTTAGAGTAAAACATGAGCTCATTTTACTATATGCCCCTTTTTCAGATGAAAATCAAAACTCAGCCGAGCACAACGATCCATTTTGCCCCCCTCCACCCTGTTGCCGTGCTCAGGACTATTAAACCAGCCCCGACACCGGGGTCCCCGCCTCTGAGAGTCACGCTAGTGTATGTACTTTCTTTTTTTAAATTTATTTTATTTTATTTATTTTTATTTTTGGCTGCGTTGGGTCTTCGTTGCTGCGCGCAGGCTTTCTCTAGTTGCGGCGAGCGGGGGATACCCTTCGCTGTGGTGCGCAGGCTTCTCATTGCGGTTGTTTCTCTTGTTGCGGAGCACGGGCTCTAGGCGCACGGGCTTCAGCAGTTGTGGCTCGCGGGCCCTAGAGTGCAGTCTCAGTAGTTGTGGCACACTGGCTCAGTAGTTGTGGCACACAGGCTCTAGAACACAGGCTCAGTAGTTGTGGCGCACGGGCTTAGTTGCTCCACGGCGTGTGGGATCTTCCCTGACCAGGGCTTGAACCCCTGTCCCCTGCATTGGCGGGCAGATTCTTAACCACTGCGCCACCAGGGAAACCCTATGTACTGTTTTGATACCCATTTTTCTTCATCCTAGATAGAATTATATTTTCTCAGGTCAGAAATTTTCTGTCCTTCCCCCTCCCCCTCTCCTTCCCAAACCATTTGGTCCAGGTGCCCTTAGGTGGGACCAGGCAAGGGCGGTGTCTGCACAGGGCGTCTGGGACCCTGGTACCTGGGCGGGGGTGGGTCCTGAGAGCACTGAGGGCATTTGTGTCCGGAGGGGTGGCCTAGTGAGGGCGGCAGAGCTGTCCTAGAGTTTGGGAGCCCACGTGGCGTGGCAGGGGTGCCCTCCCTCAGGGATTGGCAAGCAGGGGGATCCTAGCATAGAGCGTTGGAGCCTCTGCAGGGCGAGGGGGCATCTGTGCAGGCGGTGGGTCAGTGGGTGTCAGGGCCCCAGTGGAGTGAGGGGGTGTGGACATGGGGGGCAGAATTTGAGCTGCTTCCAGTTCCTGAGATTCCCAGGGTCAGCCTCACGTCTGCTTTCCCGATTCTGGCTTATTTAGACCCCTTCCATCTGGGCATCACCCAGCGACTTCCTGGTACCCCTCCCACCAACCCTTTCCCACTGATGCCAGTTGGAGTTGGGCACAAGACTCTTGCAACCAGAGGAGTCCTGGGTGACACACAGGGATCACAGGGCCCCCCAAAATCAGCAAAAGTGGGTCCAAGATGAGGCCTGGGGTGAACGGCCTGGCAGTGAGGCCTGGCGTCCTTGTGCCAGGACAGTCGTTTAGCTTTGTCTCATGCAAGTTGATGGGAAACAGCAGGAAATCACACTCAGACTTCCAGAGGCTTCTATTGAATATACCCTCAATCTACTTCTCCATTTATAATTACATGTATTAACAAGTTCATGGCGGTGATACATGAAGAAGCATATTATATAATCAGATTGTCTTTGATGGTATGGTTAATACTAATGTGATGATTATGTGTGAACATTTAAATATATGACACTCATCAAAAATTGATTTAAGGACCAGACGCCAGTTTTTTCTTTTTCCCCCCGCAGATTCTTTTATGTCCTTTGTCTGTATGTTCTTACTAATTCAGTAGGATGGCATGTGTCTAAATCATTCCTTAGTGAAAGGACCTGGCTGGCATTCTCTTAGCTGTGACAGCCAATTGTCCTCAGTTCTTCTCCAGAATCCTTGGGACAAAAGCTGGTTCAAGAGTCCTTCCCCAGTACAGACCCTACTCCTGCCCGTGGCAATACGAGTAAATAAAATTGAAACCCACGGGGCAGCAGAGTAGCTTGGGCATGAGGAGGCTTGAGTCTGGGGGCTGCCTCTCCGTGTCCATGTGACCTGGCACAAGCCAGTTAGCCCCTTCGGGATTCTTTTAGAAAGCTGGGTAGATAAAAGGTCAGCCAGTGACAGACAGATTAAATAAATTATGGTGCATACAAGAAAACACTGTACAACTTTTCAGAAGAATGAGGCAGGTAGATCTCTTTGCTTTGGCAGGTCTAAGATCTGTTGTTTGAAAAAAGTTTTCACATATGGTATCATTCTATTTTTCAAAAAGTAATTAAAATATGCACATGGACAAAGAAAATGTGGAGAGGGACTTCCCTGGTGGTCCAGTGGGTAAGACTCCACTCTCCCAATGCAGGGGGCCCGGGTTCAATGCCTGGTCGGGGAACTAGATCCTGAATGCATGCCACAACTAAGAAGCTCGCATGCTGCGACTAAAAATCCTGCATGCTGCAACAAAGATCCCATGTGCTGCAACTAAGACCCGGTACAGCCAAAATAAATTAACAAAAAAAAGTGGAGAAATATGCATCAAACCATTATTGATATTTAACTCTGAGAGGTGAGATTATGGAGGACTTTTGCTTCTTAGAGCAAATATTTCTGTAATATTTTGGACATTTTATAATATACAAACACTTCTTTTGTAAGCAGGGGAAAAAGATTAATAAAAATTAACCAATAAAATAGAGGAAAACCCAGATATTCACTACGTTCCCTTCATGCTCAGAATAACACTTTTCTAAGCCCATGTCCTTCCCGCAGTTCTGTGCCATCATGGGAATTGGGAACCAATTGGGTCTTTGAGAATCTTTGAGAAATTTATTAATTTCAGTACAAAATCAGGACGGAAGCAATAGGAATTAAATGCTGGTGTATGGTTTGTATACATCATACGTGAAAAACACATCAGCTCTGTGGGTGCCTGTGGGGCAGGTGATTTTTGGAGATGCCCATCCGTATGCTGTTCTTGCAGCCCATACGCGTGAGTGGTGTTCTCCTTCCTCTGTGCTGCATATGCTCCAAGACCCTCCCAGCTGGGGCTCTCTTGCCCTAATTGCCTTGATGTTTCAAAGTCAAAAATGGCACCTGCCGGGCACATGGGTCATAACTCCCAGACCCATCAAGGCTTTGTTTGGGGATCTAGGCTCTTGGAGAAGCCGACTGAAGTTGCAGAGGTAGCTCAGGTCAGAAAATGAACTTGAGCTCCCCCAGGACTGGGAAGGGGATGGATTTGAGTGTGTGTGTGTGTGTGTGTGTGTGTGTGTGTGTGCAGTTCACAAGTACTGTTGCCCTGAGTTCAGTTGACATGCAGCACCCAGATGTGGAGATGGCTGTGGGCTGCGGTGGAGAGAGACCACTAAGCCCAAAGTCTGGGTGCAGAGGGAGAGGGAGTCTCTGAGTCCTCCCTCGGTGTAGAGGGTGCCGGGGAGCACCTCTGGGCTCACCCAGGCTCCCGGGGCTGACGACCAGACCCATGCGAGCAAAGCTTAGCAGAAGGAGCAATGATAATAAGGCGACCACCATACACTAAGGGCAGACCTTAGACACCTTTTCTGGGCACCACGTCACCTTCCCGGATGTCACGTGACCCTTATAACCTCCTCTCTTGAAACATGATTGAGATAGAATTTCTAGTTATCTAGGCACGTGTGGGGCTCAGAGCCAGATCTAATTTGATTTTTTTTTTTTTTTAAGAAAGTAATATGGCTTTTTCCTTTTTGTCATCTGAATGTTGCAGAGCACATTTATAGCCGTTTCATATTTTTCTTGCATTGCCCTGCAAAGACCTTATCCTCTCCTGAGCACTTCCTGACCCTTGTCTTCTCATGTCAAACCTCAGCTGTTGCTCAGAGTGGCAGGATGGAAGCCCAGTTGTTACTGCACTTTCCAACCAGGTCACTGCATGTGATACGTGGAAGTTAGCAGTCATGTTGTCTATGCCACTGCGTGCTTGACATCAACAACTGATACCATAGCCCTTCCTGGGGCTTACTGCTACTCTGCACCCGGCACCGTGCTCATCATAAGAGCTTGGCATGGATTCTCTCATTTCAGCCTCGCAATTCTATGAGGTGGGTGTTGCTACTGTCCCCTTCTATAGATGACAGAACTGAGCCCAGAGAGGCTAGGAAACTCGCCCAGGGCCACACAGTCTGTGGGTGATAAGCTGGGGTTTGTACCTAATTTGATTCTAGAGTCTAAATAACTTCTACTCCATCCTGTCTTCTAGGGACCACACACCAGAAACAAAATGTTCTTTTTTTTAAAAAAATTATTATTAATTAATTAATTAATTAATGGCTGTGTTGGGTCTTCGTTTCTGTGCGAGGGCTCTCTCTAGTTGCGGCGAGCGGGGGCCACTCTTCATCGCGGTGCGCGGGCCTCTCACTATCACGGCCTCTCTTGTTGCGGAGCACAGGCTCCAGACGCGCAGGCTCAGTAATTGTGGCTCACGGGCCTAGTTGCTCCGCGGCACGTGGGATCTTCCCAGACCAGGGCTCGAACCCGTGTCCCCTGCATTGGCAGGCGGATTCTCAACCACTGTGCCACCAGGGAAGCCCACAAAATGTTCTTGACACTGGGGCAGTCAGGTTCTGATGGGAAATATTTTATATCCTAGCTGAAGAAACTGACCCTAGCCTCTTGCCCAGCCTTGGGCTGTAGAGAAAATATTTTGTGGCACTTTTTAGGCCAGGTGTTTTCACATTTATTATCTCATTTAATCACAACAATTCTGTAGGATTTGTTTCTCCTATTTTACAGTTGAATAAATGGAGGTTCAGAAAGGCTAAATAGCTTGTTCAAGGTCATATAGCTAGTAAGTGGTGGAGTTAAGAGTCAATCCAAAGATGGCTTCCCAAACTCAAGCTCTTTCTATTATAACCTTATCTCCTCAAGTGGGTGCTGAGTAACCCTAGTTTCAAGACTTCCAAATGAAGAACGGTATCCAAGGCAAGTCAGTTTGAGAAGTGTTGCAGGGTACTTGCTTCTCTCAGCAATCTATAGTGCATGTTCATGTATTAAAGGCTCTGAGAAGTCCTGTAGTATATAAAGCTGTTTAACTCTGACCTGCCCACTCTTATATGAACACAAGGCTCTTTTTTCCCCTATAAAACAAACTTTGAGAAATGTCACACTGTACTGTGAGGGCCCCAAAAGCCCAGAAGCCAAAGTTTACTGTTAAGGTTTCTTTTTTCTTCTCTTCATGAATTCCAGCTTTGTCCTAGAAAAAATAAGAATGGCCAACAGTAGCTATCACATTTTTTAATGTACATACCCTTGATAAAAACACTAATATACGCACAGGGAAATACGTGTGAAGAAGTTCATTGCAGAGTTGTTTGAATTGGAAGCTGTTGGAAACAATCTAAATATCTACCAACAGGGACAAAAAAAGAAAGCATAGTATATCTATACTATACTACACTATATATACTATACTATAGTATATCTATATATGCAATGCCACACAGCAACTAAAAAGAATGAGCTAGCCCTACATGGGTTAACATGGGTAAGTCTCTAAGATGTATTGCTGCATAGAAGAGATTAGATGCAGAACAATATATTTAACATGATCCCGTGTATGTGAAATTGAGTAACTCTACAGTTTTTACAGAGACCTATATGTATGTTAATGCATAAAACAGAAATTGGAAGGAGACACAAGTTAATGAGAGTTTTCACCTCTGAGGTTTGCGAGAGGTCAGTTGGGGTCAAAGGCATGGATTAGTTAGATCAGGATAGGCTAGACCAGTGGCTCTCAAAGGGTGGTCCCAGAGCAGCAGCCTCTGCATCACCTGGGAACTTGTTAGAAATGCAAATTCCTAGGCTCTCTCCACCTGACCTACGAATCAGAAGCTCTGGGGTGGGCCCCAGCAATCTATGTTTTAACAGACCTTCCAGGTAATCCTGGTGCAGGCTCAAGTTTGAGAATCACTGGGTTAGACTCTCCAGTGCCTTAAGATAATAAAAAGGAGGAGCAAGGCAGCCCTCCTCCACTTTGTAGCTCTGCCATTGGAAATGCGAGATCTCCATAGTTGCTAAGATTGAGAGCGTATGTGGTACTTCTGCTTATAGCCCATTGGTCAGAACTAGTCAAATGACCCCAACCTAACTGCAAGGGTTGCTGGGCAATGTGGGGGGCCATATGGATATTTAGTGAGCACTCTGCTCCATAGGATGATGATCAAAGAGACCCTAGTCTTATTTGTTGAGCTTTAGTGTTTTTTTTTACAAGAAGCACAAATTAATATCAAGGGTAATGAAGAAGTAGAGCTGGCCTATGGTGGTGTGCACTTGTGTGTGTGTGTGTGTGTGGGGGGGTTATGTGCATGGAAGGCTGGGTAGAGAGGAAAGGTGGTGTGTCTCAGAGCCAGGAAATAATAAGGATCTTGGATTCTTCTGCTTTCCATGTATTATCTCACTGAAACCTCACAACAATCCTCTCCGATGGGTACTATTATAAGCCCCATTTTATGAAGTCACGCTCTGAGTCTTAAAGAGGTTCCATGACTTGACCAAAGTCACACGCAGAGTAAGGGAAGCACTGAGAAGTGAACCAAGGGTTTTCTAACATGAAAGCCCTCCCTTTTTTCTCAATGATACCCTGCCGTGATTTCTTTAATGGCTTCATCCCCGTGCTGGCATCTTCCATTGCAAACTGGTGTGTATATGTAAACAGGCAAAGAGCTGGGCTTCCTTCCAGCTTCTGCCCTCACCCCCTGCTCACCCCCAGACCTCTCACTGCCTCAGTGCATCCCCACATCCTCGACACAACACAAGTCCAGCTCCGAAAGCCTTCATAAATGAGGTAGATTTCACCGCAGGTTTGCAGAGGTGCAGGAGGCAAGGGCTACTGCACATCACACAGGCAACCCTCTTTGAAAACCTTTATAAAGTTTCAGCCGCTTCACCCAGTCTTCTCTCTTTTCCTCCACAAACTCTTTTTAACTTCTCCAGCTACTCAGCTCCAGCCCCCAGCCCCACTGCACTCTTCATATTTGCTTGACTTGACATAATTCAGAGCAAAACAAATGCCTAGCAAAGACAAACCACTTCACTGAAGAAGCGACGAACAGCCTCTTCAATAAGTGGTGCTGGGAAAATTGGACAGGTACATGTAAAAGTATGAAATTAGAACACTCCCTGATACCATACACAAAAATAAACTCAAAATGGATTAAAGACCTAAGTGTAAGGCCAGACACTATCAAACTCTTAGAGGAAAACATAGGCAGAACACTCTATGACATAAATCACAGCAAGATCCTTTTTGACCCACCTCCTAGAGAAATGGAAATAAAAACACAAATAAACAAATGGGACCTAATGAAACTTAAAAGCTTTTGCACAGCAAAGGAAACCATAAACAAGATGAAAAGACAACCCTCAGAATGGGAGAAAATATTTGCAAATGAAGCAACTGACAAAGGATTAATCTCCAAGATTTACAAGCAGCTCATGCAGCTCAATAACAAAAAAACAAACAACCCAATCCAAAAATGGGCAGAAGACCTAAATAGACATTTCTCCAAAGAAGATATACAGATGGCCAACAGACACATGAAAGAATGCTCAACATCATTAATCATTAGAGAAATACAAATCAAAACTACAATGAGGTATCATCTCACACCGGTCAGAATGGCCACCATCAAAAAATCTACAAACAATAAATGCTGGAGAGGGTGTGGAGAAAAGGGAACACTCTTGCACTGTTGGTGGGAATGTAAATTGATACAGCCACTATGGAGAACAGTATGGAGGTTCCTTAAAAAACTACAAATAGAACTACCATACGACCCAGCAATCCCACTACTGGGCATATACCCTGAGAAAACCATAATTCAAAAAGAGTCATGTACCAAAATGTTCACTGCAGCTCTATTTACAATAGCCAGGACATGGAAGCAACCTAAGTGTCCATCATCGGATGAATGGATAAAGAAGATGTGGCACATATATACAATGGAATATTACTGAGCCATAAAAAGAAATGAAATGGAGGTATTTGTAATGAGGTGGATGGAGTTAGAGTCTGTCATACAGAGTGAAGTAAGTCAGAAAGAGAAAAACAAATACAGTATGCTAACACATATATATGGAATCTAAGGAAAAAAAAAAAAAAAAGGTCATGAAGAACCTAGTGGCAAGATGGGAATAAAGACACAGACCTACTAAAGAATGGACTTGAGGATATGGGGAGGGGGAGGGGTGAGATGTGACAGGGTGAGAGAGTGTCATGGACATATATACACTACCAAATGTAAAATAGATAGCTAGTGGGAAGCAGCCGCATAGCACAGGGAGATCAGCTCGGTGCTTTGTGACCGCCTGGGGGGGTGGGATGGGGAGGGTGGGAGGGAGGGAGATGCGGGAGGGAGGAGATATGGGAACGTGTGTATATGTGTAGCTGATTCACTTTGTTATAAAGCAGAAACTAACACCGTTGTGAAGCAATTATACTTCAATAAAGATGTTTAAAAAAAAATTTCCTATTGACTAATATTTCAAGTATGTGGAGTCACCATAGATCGGGTGAACAGGTATCACTGTCCTCATCCACTAACTAGAGGGTTGTAAAGATTAAGTGAGAGAGCACATTTGAACATCTGGTGCATAGCATGCAATTAATAAACGTTTGCTCATTCCTCTTCAAAAAAAAAAAAAAATAAGCGACAGGTCAGGGGTAGTTGGTCTGTTGCCATCTTTGTACAATTCTTCCTACTATGTCTAAACACCCAGTGGACTTCACATTCTATCAAAGCCATGGACAGGCTTAGCAGAGCCTTGCAAATTGCTACCCGCCTGGTCATCCTGAGAAAATAATAATTACTTTAACAAAGCTCTTATTTGACAAGTGGGGGTAGGGATAGGGAAAACATGGAGGAAATATGTGCATATTTCCAAAAGAGGCTGAGTGAGTAGAGCTGGTGCATGGGAACCGAGTGACCATGGTCAAGGCATTCCAGGGTGTGTGTTCTCAGTGAAGATACCTTAAGTTATGAATGCTTGAGGATAAAAGAGGTCAAATTCCAATCAAGCATTCCACTAAGACCTGAGCTGTTTCAACTGATATGAGGGATGAGGCATCAAAAAAGTCTTCCTTTCTGTCTTTGTACAGAAATGGGGTTAGGCCATGTTATACCAAGAGAGGGAAGCAAGGAATGACTGGAGATGAGCTGGATGAAAGTGCCGGACATTTGCCACTTTTTTCTGGAGGTGGCATCTGTTTGCAATAACCCTCCATGCCAGCAAAGCCTGCTTTTCCCACCAGTGTCCTTGTTGTAATGTTGCTGGAGAGGATCACGGAGGCTGCCTTCTCTCAGCCTGGCAGGTGTCTTTCACCTTGAGCTTCCATTGCAGCTGAGTTTCAGCCTCTGACAGCAGCACACAAGAAGGGGGTGCTCGGATGTCAGTGACATCATGGCACAGCTGACATGGTGCTGAAAATCGCTTCCTCTTCTTCCCTGGCCCCTCTCCAGGCTGGAAGTAGTCCTTTTCCCTCTGAAATCACCCACATAATGTCATCCCTTCCAAGGCTTTCTGTGACGTATCTCAACCTCTTCCATTTAGATGCCCTGACCAGGGTGGGTGGGATGATTGGGAGATTGGGATTGACATATATACACGACTATGTATAAAATAGATAACTAATGAGAACCTATTGTATAGAACAGGGAACTCTACTCAGTGCTCTTTGGTGACCTAAATGGGAAGGAAATCCAAAAAAGAGGGGATATATGTATATGTATAGCTGATTCACTTTGCTGTGCAGCAGAAACTAACACAACATTGTAAAGCAACTATACTCCAATAAAAATTAATTAAAAAAATAGATACCTTGACCTCCAAGGGGCTGCAGACATTTCCTGATATGGAAGACGTCTTTGAGGCAGCTGTGTTGTCTTTAAAATTTTTCAGAATTTTGCATTCTTCTGCATAATATATATGCATTTAATTTAAAATGTCTTCAAAATTATTGCAATTTCTCCTCCCAAGTCTTTGAATAGAATAGGTTCTCCAGAAAATGTGCCATGTTTTTCCTGGGGTTTTGCATACCCCTGGCCCTCCACAGGGTGCACTCTGGGATACTCAGGCAGTCTGATGCCCCAAATTGTTGGCTTGTCATTCAAGGCCCTTCTCAAGTGGTTTTGATCCACATTTCCCATTTATTCCCCAGGAGACCCCAGTTGGTACATGCCTTGATTTTCCAGGCAGCCTGTGAAGCTGGGACCTTCTCTTGTCCACCATCTGCGTTGTACAGAGTGGTCACCCTCGAAGTGTGTGTCCCTCCAGCCCCTTCTCACAGGACAGCTTAACCTCCCAGGGTGCCATACTGGGAATGGCCAGCAGGTGGCACCAAGGTGTCTACTAGAGCAGCCTGGCAGGTCTGTGGTTGACTCTGGATTGACAATAGCAGTGTGTGACAATCCCTCTCTCTGGGCCACATCCCACTACTGTCATCTCAGCTCTGCCCTTCCTGGTCATCCATTCAGCCTTCTGGGAGTAGAGTAAGTGGGAGTGAAAAAAGCCAGGTGGGGGTTATCCCTCCGTAATTCCTGCTGGTGTGGGGATGGAGCAGGATGCTGGCTGAGTCAAGTTTCCAGAAAGATCCCAGGACTCCCCTTCTGCATCAGAGAGGCTCCAGGAAATGTAGAGAAGGTGGTTCAGCACCAGGCAGTGGGAGAAATTTTTCTATTAAGCAATAGGGTACTTTAGCAGAGGAATATGAGACTGAAATTAAGACATGATAATATATTGAAATACTACCATTGTGGCTGCCACTCCCACCACCACCATCACCACCATCATCATCATCATCACCACCATCACCACGATCATCACCACCGCCACCACCATCACCACCATCATCATCATCACCACCACCACCATCACCACTACCAGCACCACTACCGTCATCACCACCATCACCACTACCACCATCACCACCACCACCACCACCATCATCATCATCATCATCACCACCACCATCACCACGATCATCACCACCACCATCACCACCATCATCACCATCACCACCATCATCATCACCATCACCACTACCAGCACCACTACCATCATCACCACCACCATCACTACCATCATCACCATCACCACCATCATCATCACCACCATCATCACCACTACCAGCACCACTACCATCATCACCACCACCATCACCACCATCATCATCATCACCACCATCACCACCACCACCGTCACCACCACCATCACCACCACCACCATCACCACTGCCATCATCACCACCACCATCACCACTACCAGCACCACTACCATCATCACCACCACCACCATCACCATCACCACCATCACCACTACTATCATCACCACCACCACCACCATCACCACCACCACCATCACCACTACCAGCATCACTACCATCATCACCACCATCACCACCACCACCACTACTATCATCACCACCACCACCACCATCACCACCACCACCATCACCACCACCATCACCACTACCAGCACCACTACCATCATCACCACCATCACCACCATCATCACCACCACCATCACCACTGCTATCATCACCACCACCATCACCACCACCAGTACCACTACCACCATCACCACCACCAACACCATCATCACCACCAAGTGTGTAGAGCTTTGCAGATTAGAGAATACCTTATGTGTGTTATAAACTTTCTATCACTTGTTCCTTATCAGAGACACTTCAGAAAGTAACTGTGTTTTCTGTCTACACAGCGTGCTTGTCCCTTGTCATGTCTTCTGGTTTCTTTGGGAGGCCTCCAGAGGACCAGAAGAAGAGTGGTTTATGTAGGTGCCCCTAATGTGAGAAAAAAGGCTCATTACGCTTCAGAAGGAGAAGAGAGAGCAGCTAAATAGGAGAGAAAGGCCACACTGGCCATCCCACCGTGGAGGGCTCCACATGGATAGCAATAGATGCCTTGAGCATAACGAATAGATGACTTTGCTCCTCCCGGGCACTGCGTACATAGCTGACCATTAGCAAGACCTTTTTTTTAATAAATTTATTTAGTTATTTATTTTTTGGGTGTGTGGGGTCTTCGTTTCTATGCGAGGGCTTTCTCCAGTTCCGGAGAGCGGCGGCCACTCTTCATCGCGGTGCGCGGGCCTCTCACTGTCATGGCTTCTCCCATTGCGGAGCACAGGCTCCAGACGCGCAGGCTCAGTAGTTGTGGCTCACGGGCCTAGTTGCTCCGCGGCATGTGGGATCTTCCCAGACCAGGGCTCGAACCCGTGTCCCCTGCACTGGCAGGCAGACTCCCAACCACTGCGCCACCAGGGAAACCCCTAGCAAGACCTTTGAGGTTTACTCACTGGCCCATCATTTGATATTTATGGTAAGGTAACAAGACTGCATGAAGTCACTCAGATGTGCATAATGGTGCCAACAGACATTTAAGGGGGTCACTATAGCTTCTCCCAGGACAAGATAAAAGACCTGGTGCAGCCAGGCTTCCAAAGGGATCTGGTGCAAGGAATGTTTTATCTGAACATTAGCAGAAAATGAATGCCAGGCCCCTTACTGAGGAAAGACCTAAGGTGTTCCTACAGGCCATGTCTGCCCTCTGGCCTCTGAGCATTCCAAGTGGGGAAACATCCCAGGCTCAACAGAGAAGCTCTGCATTCCTTGTTCAGAAGGCCAACTTTCTCTGGGGAAAATCTGTAGAAAGGAGAATTTTTTCCCCACATTATCTGCTGGTGTGGGTGGCTGGAGGCCGGTCTTTATTTAGTGTCATGTATCTATGTCAATGTCAGCAGAGCTGGCGTATAAACAGATTCCGTATGATTCTGCTGTGAATGAGCCCATGGGAGAGGTACAGTTCAAGAAGGAAGAGAGGCAATATATGTCTATTACCCAGTTTTACGCATCTAATATCACAGGCAAATATGGACACCTGGAGACTATCAAACCAAAATTAGAAACTCATTGGAAGAAAAGGACAGTATTTGCACAGATTGCCCATAAATCTTCAATAACTAACTCTCCTTGGGCATAACATCCAATGTTCACTTTCTTTTCAGTGTCTCATTAGGAAGAAAATTTACTGCCCAACTATTGAACCATGTCAATTTTTAAAAAACACTGTGTGAAAATTTCCAGGAACCACACACTTGATTTTACATTAGCTTTATGCCACTGAACAAGAAAAGGCTTGGTCTTTCCAATGATGAAATGACACTAATCATGAAATTAAAGGAGGTAGCATGTACTCAGTTGGAAGTGACAGCAGTTCCCCATAAATGTATCATAGCCCTGGCGCCCTTTGATAAGTTAAAATGATGTCAGTCCCTCCAGCCCAGACCAGGGCACAATCCACTACCCCTGCTGCCCCGCCCCCACACCTTCTTCCCCTGGCTAAAATTGGGTCCAAAGAGAAGGCTTCAGAGGAACCAGATTCTTATGATGGTGTGTGTTTTCCAGCTGTGCTTACTCGCCTGCCTTGGTGGGAATAGCTTGCGAAGGACCAGGAAGGAAAAGAAAAACATTAAACAAAAGTCAGTGAATTGCATATGGTGCCCATTAAAAATAATAAATAGGCAGAAGATGAAGGGCTGAGTTTATGTATGTGAACCTGTCTCAGCCAAGGCGCTGGCAGCCAGAGGGAGCGGGAGTGGCTGCTTCCTGTTCCTGTCGTCCTGGCTCGGACCACACCAGGCCGGCAAGAGCTTCTCTGAGTGGTTGGGAGAGAGGGGGTTGCTTCAGGGAGGTAAAGGGAGCAGGGGGACTTGAGGGTATACTTGGCCCTAATTTCCATCTTCTCTACGGGCTCTTCAAACAGGAGAATATCTTGGCCGTGGGACCTCCAATGAAGCAAGAGGGAAATATATGAGTGGCTGCAAAACTTTGGAAAACTAGGGAATCATGAGAGTAAGTTTCTGTAACCCTGAAACCCAAGTCTGCACTCATAGCTGAAAATGAGATTAGCTGAGTTTAGTTCATGGCCCAATGTATGGCTCTTCTTCCCAGTTCTATCATGTTGTCTGTCTGTCTGTCTGTCTGTCTATCTATCTATCTATCTATCTATCTATCTATCTATCTATCTATCTATCTATCTATCTATCATCTATCCATCCCTCCATCCATCCATCCGAGACCCATAATACTCATATAGAACTAGGTTGGAGGGGACTTCCCTGGTGGTGCAGTGGTTAAGAATCTGCTTGCCAATGCAGGGGACACAGGTTCGAGCCCTGGTCCGGGAAGATCCCACGTGCCTCAGAGCAACTAAGCCCGTGCTCACAATGACTGAGCCTGCGCTCTAGAGCCCATGAGCCACAACTACTGAAGCCCGCGCGCCCGTGCTTTGCAACAAGAGAAGCCACCGCAATGAGAAGCCCGCGCACCGCAACAAAGAGCAGCCCCCGCTCGCTGCAACTAGAGAAAGCCCACATGCGGCAACGAAGACCCAACGCAGCCATAAATAAATAAATATCTTATTAAAAAAGAAAAAAAAAGAACTAGGATGGAGAAGAATCTCAAGATGACCTAGAGGATGGAGCATGGAATAACTAGACATGAGCCTCATTTTCCCTCCAACCTTAGATTTATGATTTGGGTCTTTAGATAAGGGTTTCTTGGGTGAATGCCCTTTTTCCTTACAAAAATAATTTGCCTCTATCAATTTGCTACTAATATTGATTTTCATTTTTCAGTCAATATTTGAATGTCTGCTTGGTTAAAGAAGCTGAGAGGTATGAGAAAAGGATTTACACACAAATAACCAGTATTTGAATAAATAGATGTAGGATACTATTTTGAAACTATTATGTGTTGTAGTGTGTTTATATATGTGTTTACAATTGTGCTTTTTAATTTTTAAAAACATATGAGTTTTTTTTAATGCAGCAAAGCCTAAAAAGGCTCAAATATGACTGCCCAGATAATCCCAAAGACCTTACTAAGAAATACAAGTTACATATGAACATAGTTGGAAAGTACTGAAAGAGGTGCTTTTAAACATCTTGAATATACATCCCCAAACCCAAATTCGGAGTTCTGGCAAAGACTCAAAACTTGTTTTAATTAAAAAACCTGAGCGTGTTAGTTTCCTGTGGCTGCCACAAAAAATACTACCAACTGGGTGGCATAAGACAACAGAAATGTATTCTCTCACAGTTCTGGAGGCTAGAAGTCCAAGGTCAAGGTGTAGGCAAAGCCATGCTCCCTTTCTGAGCTTCTTTTTGTGGTTGCTGGAAATCCTTGGCATCACTCCTGTCCATTCCTCTGACGTCACATGTCACACGGTGTTACCCCTTTGTGTCTCTCTGAATCTCTTCTCCTTTTCCTGTAAGGACACTGGTCATATTTGATTAAAATCCACCCTACTCCAGTATGAGCTCATCTTAACCCACTTCTGCATTACATCTACAAAGACCCTACTTCCAAATAAGGTCACATTCACACCTATCAGAGGTGAGGACATTGGCATATCTTTCTGGGAGACATAATTTAACCCACAACAGTTAAGAAAACTCAGTTTCTTCCTAGGGTTCATGTTAAATTGTATAAATAAAGCTACCTAACATTTTATTGTTTCAGAATAATCAGCTGAAGAAAGGCAACCAACATGCTTCCCTGTATGTTTTTCCCTAAGTGTCCAGGTAAGTGTAATAATCCAAATTTGGGGGGGGGGTCTTTAAACCAGTCTCTCCAACATTTTCCCTCCCATCTTCTGAATGAACCCTAAGAGCTCGGGCGGGAGGACTGCAAACAGCATTTTTCGCCACATGGGGGCAGATGGCAGATGCCACAGCTGTGCACGTTTTCTCAAAATCCTGTTTGGGTCAAAGCACTTGCTGCTGCTTCCTGGACGAGGCTGAGGAAACTCCCGCTGTTGTTTTCATCCGGGGAAAAGTGTGCAAAGGTGATTTGAGGGCCTTTTGTTCTGCATAAATCTGTCATGGGGAGAGCAGGAAGGCTATTGAACTACAAAATATATCTTGAAGCTATTCATTTCTCTCCATTGCACTGGCTCCAACTGCCATCAGCCAGTTTCTTCCGTTCTTCACACAGTAGCCAGATCCATCTCTTAAAAGCCTCAATCAACATGTTTAAACTTTCTGTGATTCTCCCCTCATCCCTTTGCATTTAGAATGAAATCTGTAAGGCATGGTCTGCATGCCTCTTTTCTACAGTTTGCACAGATATCTTGGAACGGAGTTGATTCTTTTGGCCTGGCTTGGGTTATACACCTACCCCTAAACCAATCCCCACAGCCAGGGGAGACGTGACCCTCTGATAAGCCAGATTCCTAGAGTGGGTGATGGGGTCAGCCCCACCCAGACCACGTGCAGTGCGGTGGAGGAGCGCTGGGACCTCAAGGAACACCAGTGAGCCGTTCCCAGAAGAGAGGATGCTGGGAAGGCTGTAAATACAGATGTCCACCCTGTGACAAAGAGGCATTACGTGTCCTTCTTCTACTGTAGCGTTCTCTGGCAGCAATCTCGACAAATGTAGCAGCCCCAGGTCTACAGGGAGGTGGCTGGACATAAAACAAGTGAGAGGAAAATGTTTATTTTACACCACAAGAAAGGTGTGGGGACAAGGAAACGAAGGAAACGACCGGTTAAAACCTGGGGAAGTGGCGTTACTCCACTTTCCTGGAGATTCTGCAGTCAGAGTTCTGGAAAGATCAGTCATTTCTTGCACGAGATCACTTCTGGGGCCACTCAGATGGGATGTAGTCCTGGGCTGTGGTCCAGGAACCGGGGGTAGAGACTTCCTGCCTGTTTTTCTGCTCGATTCATTGTATTCACTTTTTTTGTGGGTCGGGGCAGCGAGAGAGGGTCAGACAGTTCTTTGGGTGGGAAGAAAGAAAGACTGCGCTCGGGGGGGATAACCGCCAATCTAATTGGACCTAGGGCGCATTTATCTGATGGGCGGAGGGGAGGGGTAAGGTAGGGGTAAAGCCGGCTGAGGAAGAGAAACCCCACGTACCTCATTGGAGGGCTTTCCGCAGTGTGTTTCTTTCTTCGGCTCTGAGTTTCTGTTCTAGAGTTCTTTGTCGTTGTAAACATTTACACTCACAGGGTCAAAGGCTGAGTAAATATTTTGTTGGGAAAATCTGTAACTTATGAAAACTGAACACATGGGATAATGCTTTCGAGCTGGCAGTGGGGCCTTTGGTGAAGAAGTCAGTAAGAGGGCATATACAGAGCAACTCGGGAGGATTTGCCTGGGAAAGGGGTTCCTTGCTCCACTTTGATGGTGGCCGTGGACCACATGCTCACGGAAGTCAGAACTGGAGGCAGCCCCAGCACAGACCTGAGTCACCATCCCTGCCTCTTTCCGCCTGAAAAGAGACAGTGAGTGTGACCTGCGTAAAGAACTGCCTGCTGGCCATGCTCAGCACAGGGTCATGTCCAGAAGACACATCCATGTGACATTCACAAAGCATTGCAAATTCATCGAAATCATTACCAAAGTCAGTCCAAGCAAAATAGAGATGAAGTGCTTAATTCATAGCAAAGTGTCCCCTAATATCTCTCCATTCTTCTAAACCTCTCTGAGCCTTTCAGATGAGTTTTCTCATCTGGAAAATAATATTGTCCACTTTGTAGGGCTTTGGAGAGCAGCAACTGTGACAAAGCCTGGAAAGCGCTCAGCCTGGTACCCGGCTCGTACTGAGTCCTCATCCAGGGCACCGTGAGACCCTCACGATCCCTTAAAGCTCCCTTGGGCCTAAGAATGAATCTTGTAAATATGGCACAATGTCCCGCACACTCATGGCCTCCAAACACCAGACATTTCCCTGGTGGCTTCCTCAGTTAGATGACACAGCCTCCTTCATCCACAAGTCTGATGTCAGAGCTCCAAAGGAAAGCTGTTTGCAGAGAGCAAGCTGGGAGGGGCAGGCTCAGGGGGACCCTCTGCTTGTCACTTCCCACTTGGGGTGCTTAAGACAATACCCATCTCCAGCTAGATCTAAAGCCTTTGATGGAAGGGGCGGCAGCAGAGTTGGGAAAAGCCAGGAATTTCCATGGGACAGCCCAGGAAGTTCTAAGAACTGCTATAATAATAATCATATTAATAGTGTGGCTCTCTCAATATGGCCATGCCAACCCCCTTCCCCTTGACTTCCTCTACTAGAAAGGGGGAAAGATGGAGAACTCACTTCCCTGGCTCCGATAGGAACGGCCGTGTGTTGTGATCTGGCTGATTAAATGGAAGTGGATGAGCGCTGGGAATTTCTGGGAAGACTTTCATTTCCTTCCTGCTTTTCCCTTCCTTCTCCTTCCCCTCAGAAATGCAGACATTATAACAGTAGCTATAATAGCCATTCGGAGGTCATGAATAAAAGTTCAAGAGAATCACAGAGACTTCAGTCCTGACATCCTAGAACCTGTTGAACCAACGCCAGCAGAAGTTTACTGGACTTCTTCTTTTTTTTTTTTAATTTTAATTTTATTGGGGTATAGTTGATTTATATTGTTGTGTTAGTTTCAGGTGTACAGCATTGGACTTCTTGTTGTATGAGGGAAAAAAGAAAAACCTCTTAAGTGTTTAAGTCATGTATCAGTTAGGGTATGGTCTAAGCTTCTGTAGCAGAGAAACTCTAAAAATCAGTAGCTCAAACCAGAACAGTTTATTCTCTCTCTACTGTAGCAGTTCAGAGGTGAGAGGTACAGGGTAGGCAGACTTCTCTGCTCCATGAGGTCACCCAGGGTCCCAGGGTTATTCTGGTTGTGGCTTATCATTTCCTGGATTGTTGCTCTCTGTGACATGTTCAAGGTTGGCTTAATAGAATCATGTTTGCATTCTGGCCCCTAGGTAGGGGCAAAAAAGACTGGGAGTCAAGTAGTCTCCTTTGTAATGGGCATGACTCAAGCTGTATGTCACTATGGCTCACATCCCATTGGCCAGATCTTAGTCGCATGGCCTTACCTAGCTGCAAGGGAAGCTGGTAAATGTAGTCTCTACCTGGGTGAATAGATGAGAATGGGGTAGGGAGTGGTTTTATATTAAAAGGAAGAAGAGGAGAATGGATATTGGGTAGCCATTAGTTGTATTGATTGCATTTTTGTTTTGGCTAAATGCATTCTCTAATCAAAACATTAATTATAATAATAAAATCATTAAAGTTATTAAGCCCTTATTATATAGCAGGTCCTATTCTGAGTGCTTTTCATTCACTGTCCCATCTATTCATGATTTCTAAGAATGGCTAGTTTTAGAGGATAATCATTCCAGAATTTTTCTTTAGAGCTAGATTCCTGGAAATCAGAGAAAGGATTTACAGATGGTTCATTATGACCTAAGTTCGCTAGGAATTCTCCCAAGTGTTATGAACATGACGACCAAGGGTAATGTTATTTCAGAACTAGTTAAATTATAAGGCCATGTGAGTCACAAAAGGCCTACTTTGGGTGTTTCTCAAGGAAGTCCTCTGCCAGGGACCTAGCAGGATAGCAACAGGACGGGAAAGTTGGACTTTCGGAAGGGGCTCAAATTAAATGAGGGAAATCTTAAGAGAGTGGATTGACCCAATGGTTATGTAAAGAAGGGTTCTAGGAGTTCATGTGTCTCAGGACCACCAGTGGAGGCTGTTGTATTAGAAACACCTAATGGGCACCCAGCACTCTGCTGACTACTGTGCCAGGTCTTATGGCCCAATTGGAGAGTCAAGAGCTACCCTTGAAAACCACACGCGGACATCCAACACAGTGTCCAGTTGGGCACTGGGATGTGAAGGAACAAAGAATAAATAAGAGTGTTGGTCATTCTCCATTTGCCCCACCCAGATTCACTCTCCAACCCTTACTGCTTGCTCTGTGTCCCAGGAGGCTGACAGGTGACATCACCAGGGCACCTTTTTTGGCTGGCTTCCACTAGGACTTGGCCAATGGGTTGTTCTGGCAGAAAATCAGAGAGAAGGAAGAGAGAGAGAGGTTGGGATGCTTCTTTACCTCCTCTGCTTTGGTGCCGTATCTCTAGAAATGGCAGCCTTGTGCCGTGACCACAGCTCCTCCTGGGGAGGCCCTTCTCCATGGCGCCAGCTCTCCCTGGACTTTACTGGCACCACTTCCCCTCCTTGCCATTGTGGCTTCCAGGTGGGATCAGGGTCCTGCTTTTGCTGGTCTCTGGGCACCTCAACATCCTTGCTTGGTCCCTTAGCCTGCCTCTACGTCTGTATAATAATTTCTACATTAACATCTCTTTAGTTGAAATATCTGAGTAGAATTCTGTTTCCTGCCGGATTTCTGACTCATAAACTGTAGAATTCAGATAAAGAAAAGACCATGTTGAAATTCATGAGGGGCTTTCAAATAGCAGTTGATATAAAACAGGGGCTGGCCAGCTATAGTTCACGGGCCAAATCTGGCTCACCACCTATTTTGTAAACAAAGTTTCATTGGAATACAGCCTCCCCCACTTGTTTAATGTATTGTCTGCTGTGGTGCTGTGATGGCCAAGTTGAGCTGTGACGGGACTATATGGCCTGCAAGGCTTAGAAATAGTTATTATTTGGCCCTTTGCAGAAAAAGTCTGCCAAGTTCTGGCACAGAAGTTGGAGTGGTAGAGGGGATGAAAAAGGAAGCATAATGTAGTGGGAAGAGTAAGTCAGATCTGGATCCAAATGTCAGTTTGGCCTTCATCAGTTATGGGTAAGTTAACTTCTCAGAGCCTAAGTTTCTTCATCCATAAAATGGGGATAGTATTAGCTCCATCTCCAGGTTATCACGATGATTAAATGCAATAGCATGGTACCCGCAGGTGAATAGCGCATGATTGTTTCCTACTCTCTACCCTTCCCCAATCAGATATCAATAACAATGTCTGGACAACAAGGAAAGATACAGATGTGGGTCTCAGAGAGGCAGCTAATGTGATGGGAGAAAATGGTGCATCAGGAAAGTGTCAGAGGTGAGGTTAGACTATACCTGCAAGCAGGACCAGCTAAGTAATTTGCTGGCCCTGTGCAAAATGAAAACACAGGGGCCTTTATTCAAAAATCAGTGTTAAGAATTTCAAGATGGCAACAGCAGAGCACTAAGCCAAGTTCAGGCCCTCCTAAGGGGCCCATGTGATTGCTCAGCTCACACGGCCATGAAGCTTCTAGTCACCAGAGGAGGCCCCACCATCCTCAGGGCAGACTGTGGAAGAGCAAAGGGCCCTTGAGCGGGGAGATTTGGGTTCTAGTCTTGACACTGACGCTTGCTGGGTGTCTGGGCTAATCAATTACATGTTCTCAGTGCCGATGTCACCTGTAAACCAGGAAGGACCAAAGGAAATTGTGTGAAGCCCAGTGTATGACACTTAATGTCCTTAGTAAATGACACTTCTCTCTCCTTTGATGAATGTATTCTTTCTTGGTTAACCTACTTACTTTACATACTGTGTCAATCTGGAACCCCATGGAGAACACGGCAGCCTATAGGATGGGGCTGGACAAGAATCTGTTTCTCAATGTGCAGTCACGTCCACAGAGCCATGCTGGTACCACATCACCTCCTCCAGGACAGCCCAGTGTTTTGGAAGCTGAGAAAGGTGCTAATGGGAGGGGGAACAGCATCTTTCTCTTTGTCAAACTCCCCGCCTCCCCATGCCTTTGGAGTATCCAAACATGCTCTGTTGAAAATAAAAATTCAGTTCCCAAATGGCCCCTGTCTTGCATCCGTTTGGTGGTAACAAAATGAAATGATCCAGCTCCTCTTCAGGGGCGGAGCTCTCCATCTTGCAACAGATTAAAGCAAACAGCTCCGCTCTCCCGGGAAGGGGCAAGAGCTCCAGGCGGCACATCCTGCGAGATCTGTATAATGTGCATCTGTCAGGCAGTAACTTGGAATTAGTGGGTTAGCAAGTGACACCTGCCCACCCGCCTGGGAAGCCATGCCTGCTCTCTGGAGGGAAGTGGTGGGTCCTGGCCTGGGGAAGCGCTGGGGTCGGAGGGGCCAGGGTGATGATGGAGGTGTTTCCAGGCACTTAGTGAAGCTCTGTCATGGAGCCAGGAATCAGCGGGTGACACACATTTTGTTTTGTTTTCGTTTTTAAGGAAAATGGTGGCTTTCTGTCCTAGTTAAGGAACCTGTTCTTTCCATCGTTCTGAGACAGGTCTCAGAGGCTGCCAGGCTTCCGCTATCCAGGTAGAAATGTGGCATAAGGCATCTTCAACAATCAGAGGTCTTGGCCGCTGGACACGGTGCACCGTCGGTTTAATCTCGTGCTGAATTTTGAACTTGGCAACACGAGCACAACCTCTGCCTGTCGAAACAGAGGGTGCTTGAAACCACCTAAGAAAAGCGTTGATTAGGGGCGTGATAAATAATTAGGGGATGCTGCGTTTTTGCTTTGTTGCTGTTGTTGTTTTTTCGGTGGCACAGTGTGAAGAGGAAACCTCGGAAGTGAATACAAAACTCACTTCTTCAGAATCCATCTGAGCAGACGATACGTTGGGTGTCTCTGATTCCCATTTCCGGTTCTGCAGTTTATGTGGGTGTATTTGGCCTTGGCGCCTGCGCTGGTGGCACTTGGAGACAGGCTCCGGGCACACAAAGAGAGTGAGCTAGATGACCTCGCACAGCTTCTTCTACACAGGGAGGTATACCAGAAGGTCACTGCTTTGGTTCAAATGTACAAACAAATCCAAATGGCTGGATAATCATTCCTCCCTCCCTTTCCTCCAGGCACCACCCCAGGGAATACACAGTAGTAGGCATTACACTTTGAACTTCTTCTTAGTCAACAAAAGTCAATTGTTGTCTCCAGCCAGTCCTGGAGCCCTCCACCGGTCTGATTAGGGTCTCCTGCTGCTATTTGAATGCCAAGGTAGAGACTCAGCATTTACCAAAAATAAATGTTGAAGTAAAGATTTGACATTTATTTTCAAAGTGAGAGGCCATCTTCCCATCACAGCATCCCGTTTGTTAGATATTCTTTTTTTTTTTTTTAAGGTTTAATTTTTATTTATTTATTTATTTATGGCTGTGTTGGGTCTTCGTTTCTGTGCGAGGGCTTTCTCTAGTTGTGGCAAGTGGGGGCCACTCTTCATCGCGGTGCACGGGCCTCTTATTATCGCGGCCTCTCTTGTTGCGGAGCACAGGCTCCAGACGCGCAGGCTCAGTAATTGTGGCTCACGGGCCTAGTTGCTCCGCGGCATGTGGGATCTTCCCAGACCAGGGCTCGAACCCCTGTCCTCTGCATTGGCAGGCAGATTCTCAACCACTGCGCCACCAGGGAAGCCCTAGATATTCTTTTTATTAGACCAAATGGTTCATGTTAGCAAATAAATATAAATTAGCTTATTAGGCCAGCAGGCTAACATGGCCTCTGTTCACTATGCTTTTAATGAAAAGGTAGATTCTGATATTTTTGGAATAGACGTAAGCTCTCTCAGTAATGGCCTATCAGAGGACTGTAAGACCAGAGCCTCGTAGATCTGATGTATGAAGTTTGCTGTATCTTTAGTTTGTTAAGCTTGAGATAGTATGATACCCAAGGAAAGTAGTAGAAAATAGAATAGAGCATTTTAGTGTTGGACTTAAATCCAAGTCATGACTGTAAAAAACTCCCCCAAATAGCTCATCATAGTTCACTGGTTGGGTTTTGAGACCAGGTGAGTTAATATGAGAATAGACCAGCACTCCGTCTGCAGAGTTTGGATACCGAGTAGCATTCTGGTTCTGCTTTAAGTGGCTGTGCTTCTGCTTCATTGTTTCTCTGTGGTTTTACATGGCCAAAGCACCCAGCTTCTCCCCCTTCTTGGCAGCATTTCTTCTACTATCCCTTTGCTTCCTCACTGACCACTTAACCGAGTGGATAGGGCATGGCCAGCACTGGAGAGCCTGTGGTTAGTCTGGCAGAGGGTCATTGTCATGCCATAATCCTCAGGAATGATTTCTGGGCAAGGCTGGTCATATACCTTGTGGGGTCCAGTGAAAAATGGTTATCTAGGTCCTAATTAAAAAATTATTGAGAATTTCAAGATGGTAACATCAGGGCCAAGCATAGGGCCCTTCTGAGCACAGGGCCCTGTGTGACTGCACAAATCATACACCCATGATACTGGCCTTGCCTCTGGGGGTAGTGAGCATGGGATTAAGGTGAAGAAAGTCACCACAGTCCTATGTTTGATGCCTCTTTCTGAGAAACTAGAGGGGAGCACCTCTCAAAATTGGAGATTCAGCCTCCCACCCTCCCTGCAATGGGAAGGGACGTGGCCCTGATAGAGTAGACAGATGCTCCAGGAAGGAGCACCTCTCCAGAGAGGGCCACATTAAGCTCCTGGTGAAAACCAGATACAGCAAGCTGGTCCCTGGGTATGGCTGCAACAGACTGTTCAGGGACAGAGGAAAACCACGCAGGGACAAAGTTTTCTGCTGGAACTGCTCCAGCTCTTAGCCCCTTGCCTGCTCCTTTATTCCCTCCCCTCCCCCACAGACTGATGAATGGTGAAATGGTACTAAAACCAAGCATCATCCAACCTTCTGCCTTTCATATTAAAGACAATTCTAATAGTAGTCAAGGAACCAGGAAGGAGGTCCAAGGAATATATATCATCCCATCCCTACTTGTTTGAGACAAATCACAGGCCTGGGGAGACCTACCTCAAAACAGGAAACCAAAAAGGGACTCATGAAAAGCTTTTATGCCATAAATGATGATACATGGCAGGCAAATGATGGTGAACGTATATTTGAAGAAATAAAGTTTAGATATGAAATCATTATAAGAATAGGAAAAGTATTTATGTGAAAGAAGAGATGCTAATCAGTTAATTAGACAGACTGAAATGAAAGAGATGTTGGCATAGGTACGAAAAAATTTTGTAGAAACAAATAATGACAAAATAGAATCTAAAATAATACTATGATCATTTAAGAGCAGGACTAACACTGCTGAAAATTTTTATCAGATGTAGAAATCAGGCTTAAGAAAACTCTCCCAGAATTCAGAGAAAAAGGTCAAAGAGAAGAAATCAATTAGAGGGATAATAATTGATATAGAGATGAGATTATATAGCTATATGTGTCCAAGTGGAGTTGCTGAAAAAGAGAAAAATATTCAAAGATATAATAGTAGAAAACTTTCCTGAACTGAAGAAAGATCTAAATTCATAGATTGAAAGAGTGATCGATATATAGGTAAAATTAATTTAAAATTGCCAAGACCCAGATAAATATCCGTATGTTGAATATTCTTGAATTTTTAAAATAAATTTATTTATTTTATTTATTTATTTTTGGCTGCATTGGGTCTTTGTTGCTGTGCGCGGGCTTTCTCTAGTTGCGGTGAGCAGGGGGCTGCTCTTTGTTGTGGTGCATGTGCTTCTCATTGCGGTGGTTTCTCTTGTTGCAGAGCACAGGCTCTAGGGACGTGGGCTTCAGTAGTTGTGGCATGCAGGCTCAGTAATTGTGGCACGCGGGCTTAGTTGCTCCGTGGCATGTGGGATCTTCCCAGACCAGGAATCAAACCTGTGTCTCCTGAATTGGCAGGCGGATTCTTAACCACTGCGCCACCAGGGAAGTCCCATATTCTTGAATTTTAAAAGCATTCCTGGTTACCTAGAATTGAAAAAAAAAAGTCAGTTTGGCTCCATAATTTCCTGCAATGTTAGATTTCATAAGACAATGGAACAAAATTCATGGAGGTTTGTGAGTCAGAAGGGCTTCAGTGCAAGAATTGTATGGTCAGCTGTAGCACATGCTTTTTGTGTTCTGCACCATGTTCTCTCAGACCACCTGTGATTTCAGCTATCTGTGGTGATAGTTCCCAGACATGCTATCACATCCCACCTCAAGTCACTTTGGGAGCTTTTCTGCCTAAGAGCTTTATCCAAAGCTGTAAAAGCCAGAAGTGAAAGAGAGTTGGTGTTCCTGAGGGCAACTCTTTTTAATTAATTAATTTGGCTATACCCAGTCTTAGTTGTGGCACACGGGATCTTTAGTTGCGGCATGGGGGATCTTTAGTTGCAGCATGAGGTATCTTTTAGTTGCAGCATGCAGGCTCTTGGTTGCGGCATGTGGGATCTAGTTCCCTGACCAGGGATTGAACCCGGGCCCCCTGCATTGGGAACGCGGAGTCTCAACTGCTGGACCACCAGGGAAGTCCCCTGAGGGCAACTCTTGACAAATTGGAGATGGAAGTTGGTGGATGAATGCTCTAGCCTCCCACCCTTTGTGGAACAATTTTGAGGCACATTCTACATGGTTCCTCACCCAGTGGCCTTGAGCCCCAGGTGCCCACACAGGTAATCAGCTCAGTCATATGCCCATTACTGGTTTTCCCATTTTCCCTGTCTCTCTCTGCTCCTGCTGTTCTGGAAACAGCTCCCAAATAAACTACTCTTCCCAAATTCTTGTTTCAGGCTATTTTGGGTACAACCCCAAACTAAGACCCCCTAACATTCCATATAGTTGTATGAAAGCAACAGAAAGAAATTCTCACATATTTAAAGACTCAGAAAATATACATCTGTGTAATTTTTGTGATAAAATGAGATTTTAGCAAAGTAGACCTCATGAACAAGGAACTGTGTGGTGAAAAATTTAAAGAGACCAACAGTGAGTGAGAATAGAAACCAATTAAGCATGGAATTAATTATCCAAATGTCTGTGGTGAATGTGGTTTTAAAGCAATGTAAATATTATAACTCTTGAAAAGACAGTGGAAAAACAACATAATAATAAACATCAAGATATATCATTTCTTGATGTTCATTAGTCAAGGCACATAGCATAAAATATAAATTTTAAAGTCTAAAAGCTGTATCATTAAGATTAAAAGCAATCTTACCCTTCTACCCCTGTTCCTGAGTCAAACAGTTTCCTTCCCTACAGGCAATCATTTTACTAGCTTATTTTGCATCTTTCAGAAATATTCAGTTCATATGCCAGCAATTCCATATATACCTCCTTTTTTGCATAAGTAATATACTAAAGAGCCTTGGCTGTTTTCACTTAGTGAATTTTGTAATAGTACATTTTGGAAATCATTCCTCTTTTCTACAGCTGCAGAGTATTCCTTTGTATGGATGGGCCTCAGGTTATTTCTTCAGTCTTCCATTATGGGCTTCCATGATGTTGCTCTTCTATTGCCATTACAACAGGCATACAAGGAATACCCGTAGCACAGGTGTCAGGTTATTTGTCTCCTTCCCCTTGAAACCCTTTTCTCTCTTGCTTTGCATGATACTGTGCTTTCCTGTTTTTCCTGAGACATCTCCGGTTGTACCTTCTTGTCTCCTTTGCCAAGTCCTCTTCCTCTACCTTGTCTCCTGAATATCAGAGTTACTTGAGGCTTGCTCCTGGGATCTCTCTTCTCTCTACACTTCTCCCTAGGTATGCTCATTCTTTCCAGGGCTTGAAAACCATCTATATGCTGATGATTGCCCAAATTCTAAATCCAACCAAACCTCACCTCTGAACTCTAGTACCTTCATGATACCCTCCTTCACATCTCCTATAGACATTGCAATCTTAACAGATCCCAAACAAGACTCTTGAGGTTTGCCTCCAACCTGTGTCATCGCCCAGTCTTCCCCAAATCAGGTAACAGTAGCGTCATTTTTCTAGCTTCTCAAGCCAAATCCTGGATACAATTCTACCTCTAAAATATGTCTACAATCCTTCTGCCTTTTTCTTCTCTCCAGTGCTACTGCTACTGTTCTGACCACCGTCATCTTTCTCATGGGCCACAGCAATAACCTGGCTGATCTCCCTGTTTCTACTCTTGCTTCCTACAGTCTACTCTCCATTCAGCAGCCAGAGGGACTTTGTAGGATGTAGGTCAGACTTTTGTCTCTACGTCATGGCAGTTACACGATGTAATGTAACAACTTCTTTTGTGTTTGACCCCCTGTAAGACTGAGATTTCCTTGAGATATGACTTGTCACTGACTTTCCAGCTCCTGGAGTACTGGGTACACCTACTGAAGTAGGAAATTCGCATGGAACTGAGTTTCCAAATTACGAAGAGGAGTACATTTAAGTCTAGTTAAGGAGATATTTTCTGAATCACTATTGAAAAATCAAGCGTCCATTAGAGCAAATGGAGGCTGTCTTGACCACTTCCCATCTCAGTGCCCTTTTCTTTTCTCTCATTCTTCGACCTTCGGATGACTTGAAAGCATGTTTTTAGAGAAGCAAAGATTTCTATGGACTACCATATTTCTGAGTCTTTGGGAAGATTCCCTGTCATTGTGCAGGGGGCTTTAACAATAAAATAATAGTCCTGATAGACTTTCAATATTTCGTGTTATTATTCTATTTGTGAACAATAATGATTATTATGATCTATTCCTCTGTATAGACATTTTAAAGACTGGTTAAGCAGCTGAGAATTAATTTATTGGTAATGAACATTTTCAACTTCATTAGATACTCAGAAGCCTACTACATTATCATTATCTGGATGCTAAATTTTAATTGCATGCAGCCTGGTCCCTCAATAATTAACACATTGTATATCCCACCTAATTCACAAACTAATTGTCATTTCTTAGATCTTAATATTACTTGCTAATTTTGCCATGGGTAAAAAAAAATCTGACTGTCGAAACTCCAGAGAAAATGATATTATACAGGCACAGTAGCGACAAAACAAGTTAATTTATTGCAAAGTCACTGAGAGAAGAAGTTTTTAATTGCATATTTGTTACCTTCATAAAAGACATAAACGGCTTTTTAGTTACATATTTGCTTATTTCTTACATATTAAAAAAGTGTTAACAAGCCTGATTAAAATTAATTGCAAGGTCCAAGATCTGAGTGGAGATACCAACATTAGCAAACTTCTAATTGAAGCTTAAAGAGAAAGAACGGAAGGAGATGTTGAGTGGAATGGGAATCAGAACAGATGTTTGACTGTGGAGATGGAAGATAATTAAGTGACGCACCAAGAAAAAATAACCTAAAGAGAAAAATCAAACTTGATAATAAATAGGAAAAATTTTATCCTAATGGTATTAACAGTTGGTAACAATGATTTCCTTCTAAAGGCTCAAGATGGAACGATAATCAATGTTATTACACAACTAATAGAAGCACACTCTTGTTATGGTATGAAAAGCTATAAGAAAGCAGATGTTTCTCAAATCACAGAATCACTTGGTAACTTTCAAAATCAATGTTGATTCCATCTATAAGTAGCAAGTGCTATATAAGCTTTTAATGACAAAACATCTTTGGCATCTTTAATGAGCTGGGGCTGCCATATTATTTAGAGAGACTGACAGATGCGAAATACTCTTTTTATTTTCATGATTGGCTGATTATAACAAGAAAGAAGACCACCCTTCCTGATGTGACATTTTCCTAGTACTGCTTATATTCAAATGTCCCTCAGTCTAGCCATGACCTGCACAAAGAGAAGATGTCTTTGAGCACTAACACATTAGATATGTCTCCAAAATTGAGAAGGAGCTTTCTTAATTACTGGAACATGCCTTCTAAATGAGGGCTTCCCAGGAAAGGGATTTTGTATAAGGGGGGAAATAGCCATTTGTACCATCATATATAGACTGAGAAGTAGGAAAATGCCCATATATCCCATGAATTACTTAAATGGTTTACGTTCAATTTGGTGCATTTGAGCCAATGTGGCTCTTCATTGTTTCAGCAACAAATTGAAGAAGTCATCCATCCTGTTTACAAAGATTTTGTCCCACAAAATTATCCACTGATTGGAAATCCTCTTATCTGATGCTATTAAAAGTGGTTATCAGTCAGTTAATTGAAAAAGTTGGCTAAAGCAGGGAATTTTAAAAGATGACATATGAGGACTATACTTGAAATAGTTTATTTTTACTTAAAGCATACATATGTGCTTGAATTCACTTATATTTTGATATGACACCAAGACCTTTTCTGTGAGCGTGGGCTTGTTGATTGGATTCCATATTGTTTTTCTTACATTCAACAAATCAATAAGTTGTTATTAATAAGGCATCTACCATTTCTAGAGTTAGTTTATTTAAACTGGAGCAAGAATTTCAAAGTGATTGTGAAGTAATTTAAGTACAAAATCATTCTAGATTTAATTTTTGCCCATTTTTCTCTTCCACAACTAATTGAATGGTTTCATTAATTGCCTCACCCTTATGCAGCCTTTTCAAAGGATGCTGGGTTTAGCTCAAGTGTCAGCCCACGTGCCTGGGGCATTTGCTAAATGTTATACAAATTGGTAAGAGAGCTCCTACTTTAATAGATAAATTTGGAAATAACAATATTGGGGGTTATTTTTTTTTAAAAAAGGTACATCTAGGTGATGGAATACTATAAAGGCATCAAAAATATTTTTGTAACATATTTACAAAAATGACCTGGAAAACGGTTCATGATATATTAAGTGAAAAAACAAGTTACAACACAGCAAGCATAATATTATCCCATATTTACAAAATAAGTATATATATATGTACAGAAGATTGTATATTATGTTACCCAAAACACACTGAAATATTAACAGTTTATCTCTGAATGGTGAATTAAAGGCTATTTATTTCTTTGTGCTTTTCTGTAATTTCAAAATTCATCTGTATTGAATAAGCTTTTCTTATGTATTATCATAAAAACATACGTTTTAGTTCTAAGCTAAAAAGCAGATTAGAGTCACAGCCACTAAGTATTCCAAGCCTACTACACCCAAGGTACTCTGCTGCCCTGTTGCACCTTCCGAAAGGGATGGTCTGAAGAGGTAACAGACCCATTAAGGGAAGTGAGGCCTTTGAGTGAACAAGCTGAATCTTTGGAAGTTAAATTCCTTGAGGGGATATCTGACCCTCAACCTTAAATTCTCTCTTGGTACCAAAGACTGAAGCCTTGGATGGTGGATTTACTAGACCTAGTGTTCTGGAGCACTGTGGTTCAAAGAGCACTTGCAGCTCAAGACAGAGAACCAGTTCTTGGCATTTGAAAAGTCTTTGTCTTTGGAGAGGGAAGTTTAGATCCATCCCACTTCATTCCAGGCCCCAAAGAGAGAAATGTATTTTGTAGAATTACCTATGACAGCTTCTCTACAACGTCCAGATTTTGGAATAAAAATTTATAGAACTCATGGCTGTTTTGATTGGAAAATTTCAGTAGACCCAGTCTGTGTGTGAGTATTCCCCAAATGTCTCCCCCCCAGTGTTGGGGAATGAGCCCTAAAAAGGACATTTTCATGTACTGCTGTGAAAGAGTAAACTGATGACCTCTTCTTGCAAGAGATTTTGGAAATGTGTATCAAAATCTCTAAAATATTTGTTTTGATTCAGTAATTCAACTGTTATTATCTTCATAAGATACATCCACAAGCTTTAACTTATGAAAATAATCAGGAGGATATAGAAAGAGTTAAGTATAAGAATGTTTCTTGCAGATCCATTTAGATCAATGGAAAATGGAAGATAAGTTGAATGCTCAACGAGAGAGGATTTAGTTAAATAGATGATATATCCACAAATGAACACTGTTAATTTATTAATAGTCAAGCTTCAGAAGAACACTTAACAACACAAGAAAAGCTCATAATATAATAAGTTATAAAATACACAATCATCCTGATTTTGTTAAAGAGAAAAGTATGTAAATTTATAGAAAAATGTTGGAAGTATATCCCAATGTTAACAGTCTAATCTCTGCTGGGATGATGGATAATTTCCCAAAGACTTAATTTAATTTAATTAAAAAAAACATCTTAACATAATAAAAGGTATTTAGTAAAAACTAAGACTCCCACCCCTACCCCTCCAAGTCCCCTCCCCAGATGCAACCATTCTCCTTTTCTTGTTTTCTTCTAGAGATGTTTTGTACGTATTAGGATGGATTTTATTTTCTTCATCATACTTTCGTGTATTTTCCAAAGCAGAAAATAAAACAAATATTTCAAAAGTACATTTCACTTGTTCTAAATCTCCATCAATAATTTCTACTAGAACTTGAATTACCATTATATCATAGAAATGGAAAGATGGAACAGAAGTTACTCAACATTTCATTTAATTTCCATTTATATTGTGAAATGAAAAACAGCTTCTTGCAATTTTACTTAAAATAACCAATTCTGATACTGTTCTATTAGTCTTCTAATAGCATGAAGACCCAGAAATTAAATTGTTCCACTTCCTTATCCATAACTATGTGCAATTAAAATGGCTACAGACCTTAAAGTTTTCTTCCAAGCTCCAGACCCTTCAACTGTCATTCTTTATTATCATGAAGCCCAGCACTTTTTAGTAACACTTTGTATACAGAGAGTTAAGTGAGAGAGGAAGTATTATATTTAACTGATGTGGTGTTCTTTAATTAATCCGAATTAGCTTTTTTGATATGGGTACTAATTATTTTCTTTGAAAAAAAAATCACCATAGATGTGTGATTCTTCTATATCTGTTGCTCTTCAAGAAAATAGTTAATTGCAGGAAGCAGGAAGGTTACCTTTTCAAAATAAATAATCAGCATTGCATCAGAAGAGTTGCTCTGAATCCAACTTTCTAACTTGCATTCACAGGAAACCTGCAGTATTTGTGATGAACAGAGTTCCCTCTGACTTCTGATGTTCACTTTACATTTATTCATAAGGTAGAAAGAATAATTACAACATGAAGTTGGAATAACAAGCATTGTATTTGTTTATTTTTAGCAACTTCTAATGACTATACATTGAACTATCAAAGACTCTTTACAAGGAAGCAAGGTCAGAAACAAGTCCCTATCTGCAACTATAGAAAAACTATCATTTTTTTCAAGATTATTTCAGTTTATTATGAAAATGCAAGTAGCTTATACTAAATAGATAAATTTAACTACAATTACCACGCTCCACCCTCATTAAGACACCCTTTTCAAGATGTAAGTGTTTTGAGCATTTATAAAGAAGTGTTATCCTAACGAGAGTGATAATGAGTTAAGTGCACTTGGGAGTCAAGGTACAGCTGAATAACTAAACTTTAAAGAGATCATTAAAGCAATATTCTCCTTTTCAAAATGAGTTCACAGTAGTTTCAGATCACTTTTTAATGAATATAGAACCTTATGAGGATCCTGCCAAAAAAAATTGAACCTTTAAAAAGCAATGATTAAAACTTGGTAATGTATTACACACTCTCTCTATTTACTTGGTATTTTTTCCATTAGGAAACAGGATAACATCTTTGAATCTAGTCAGTTGTGGCATGTGCCAGTGTATTATCTGTACTTTTCATCCAAGTAAGCAGGGCTCTGCGTAGGATAAATAGCCATGTGGAACACTGGTGAATTATGCATGCTTTTCCCCTAAACAGTTCATGTATTTTACTCATTAGAGCTCAAAATATCTTCTGGTGCTTGACTTCATCATTTTGGACTTTGGCTTACACCTCTCCCACAGACTACAGAGTTATTCGTTCACACATGGTGAGCAGAGGTAAAATACTCTGGGAAAGAAAACAACACAGAGTTTAAGTGATAAAAGCATGCCATAAGCCATTTCCACTAGAAACACAAAAAATGATTTTCCAAACACTCAGTATCACATGAACTTTATTGTAGCCCCAAATCTTCGTTGAGCATCACTGGGTTGTGTCATCACCTACTGAATCAAATCTTTTGGTCCACACGTATTTATTAAGGGCCTGTAATATTCGTAGCATAGTGTTAGAGGAATAACTATTAGGCATTGTGCTGGAGTGGCTCAAGCTCTATCTGGGGATGCAGCTCACAGACGTGATAAGTTACATGATCATGCTGGCCAGATCTGAGAGGTGCCACAGGAGAGTCACTGGTGGGGATTTCAGAGGAGCCAGAGGTTGGGTGAAACACCAGTGAAAACTTCAGGCGTGTCTTGAACTGAGCTGTGGAGGGTGGAAAAGGTCTGTAAAGGTGGGAAGGAGCAGGAAGGGCCTGGAGGGCAAGGGCTAGGCCTGAGCAAAGGCCCAGAGGAGGTACCAGCAAAGGATGCCAGGGAACAGACACTGGCTTGGGCAAGAGAGAAGGAGTCAGTTTCTTGGCTATGGGAAGGTCATTACTGAAGAATCTTGGGAGATACGTCTTTGGGGTTGGTTTTAAAACAGTGCTGGTGGATTTGGCTTGTCTGCTCTGACTGATGGCATCCCTACAAGATGGTAGATAATGGTTGAGGGCTCCTGCCCAGAGCAAGCTATGTGACCCATGTAGCTTAGTCCAATTTTTGTCTTTACCATCCCCTGGACTCCCCAGCCTCAGGCAAGAAGAAGAATTCAGTGGTGGAGAGGACAAAGTTACAGGGACAGGCCCCATTCAGGTTTGTGCCCTTTCTGCAGCCCTGGGACTTGTCACGCCTCAGTGTTCCCAAGAACCCTGATGGACAGGCCAGCTGAGAAGCAGCGATGGGCTCTTCCTTTCTTTTACTCACTACCGTCAAAGGCAAGTTCACATTTTTTCTAAGTTTAATTTTATGAATTTGTATCTTTACAGTGTTTTGAGTCGTTTCGTTTTTTTTTTTCTAGATTTGCAATTTGGATGATTTTTCCTTAGGCAAGGCAAGTGTGTGGACTTAAGGCCAGAGAACCCTGGGTTTTGGAGAGCTCTGCCTGGTACAGCTCTGATGATGAGGATAATGATAAAGATAAAGTAATAATTACTACTCTTTTTTTTTTAAATTATTTCTCTAGACTTGGGTTTTTTTTTTTAATTAATTTATTTATTTTTGGCTGTGTTGGGTCTTCGTTTCTGTGCGAGCGCTTTCTCTAGTTGCGGCAAGCGGGGGCCACTCTTCATCGCGGTGCGCGGGCCTCTCACTGTCGTGGCCTCTCTTGTTGCGGGGCACAGGCTCCAGATGCGCAGGCTCAGTAGTTGTGGCTCACGGGCCCAGTTGCTCCGCGGCATGTGGGATCTTCCCAGACCAGGGCTCGAACCCGTGTCCCCTCCATTGGCAGGAAGATTCTCAACCACTGTGCCACCAGGGAAGCCCAATAATTACTACTCTTTATTGGTCTCTTGATACATGCCAGGCACTGTTCTAGGAAGTCTACATACATTAACTCATTTAATGTTCAGGACAACTCAGGGAGGCAGTTGCTGTTATCTTTATGATGATGAAAGTAAGGCACAGAGGGGTTAGGCTCCTTGCCCAGGGACACCCAGCTAGCATAGAATGGAGAGCCAGATCTGTACCACGCAGTGTGCTTGTAAGTGTGTGCTTTACCACCATGGTGTATAACCTCTACCTGACCTTGGGAATGCATTTGTTCATTTCTCAGTTCATTCATGGGTGCCCTGTTAGTCTTGGCATGTGTAGTGGAGCTTAAAGTCCGGTGGAAAGCCATGTGAGGGTATCGATGATTCTAATACAGGGGGATATGAGCTCCAGGAGTGGATAAGCAGTCCC
Source organism: Balaenoptera musculus (assembly GCF_009873245.2). Lineage (NCBI taxonomy): Eukaryota > Metazoa > Chordata > Mammalia > Artiodactyla > Balaenopteridae > Balaenoptera > Balaenoptera musculus. Next base: position 12,550,763 of record NC_045800.1, read on the forward strand.
TGTGCCGTGGGAGCCTAAGATGGGGCCTCCAAGCCGACTGTGGTTTGGGGAGAAGAAAGAGGTGTCAGAAAACGCTTCCCAGAGTAAGTGATCTTTAAGTATTGGTGAGATCAGAGGGTGGAGAAGGGCATGAGAGGTAAAATGAGGAAGTTATTTCAACCCTCTGAGTCCCACCTTCTTCATAAAATGGAGGGGACAATTCAGGGTTGCCGAGAGAATTAAATGACATAATGCATGTCAATTGCCTGAAATGGTATCTGGCACACAGTAGTCCCTCAGCAAGTAGAAATCCTGATAAACAGGGAAGAAAAGAATTAAGCAAACAGGAGTAAGGCCTGTTTGGCCCTCTCAGGGTTCAAATATTACAGAGAGTAGCAGAAAGTGGGAGACCAGGGGGCAGGGGCTGGGCTGTCACCAGAGGCTAGAAGCTTGTGGGTGACACAGACTGGGAGGGTGCTGTCACAGCTCTTTGGGCTTTGAGGCACGTGTCCAGCAGAACCTCTGGTCTTGTGGAAGCTTCCACCTGTTTCCTCCAAGAGCTGATTGGCAGGCATAGCCCAGCTGGAGGGAAATAAAGGATTCCCCCACCCGGTGAGCTAATAGGCTTGGGAAAAAGTAATTTACCAATGAAGCCTGGTGCCCCGAGTGAAATCTGTGTAATACTGGAAAGGTCTACATAATAATCAGGCTCCTGCTTAACCACGATAACCCCGTGCTTTGTTTTGTGTAGACTTTGGCTAGAAAATAATGTATTCTTTCTATTAATAATTGGGAAATAATAATAATAATAATAGTAAAGTTCAGAGACGAGATTGCCTGGGTTGGACCGCAGTTCTGACACCTGAGTCATGTGATCTCTGGCAAGTTGCTTACTTCTCTATGGCTCTGTTCCTTCATGTGTGAAATAGAGAAAAATGGTGGTGAATAAATGATATTTTCTGTAAGATTCCATTTAAATACTCAATACATGCCTACCAGATGTCATCTCATGATTTATTTACTAAGTGCTATGCGGAGCCAAGCATTGTGTTGGGCACCAGACTTGGGCTGGCAGAAAGTTCTCGTTGCAACCTGGGGAGGGAAGGGGATGGAGGCTCAGAGAGGTGAAGTAACTTGGCCAAGGTCACACAGTGAGGAAGTGCCTGGATCGAGGTCTTTTTTTGCTTCCATTTCACCACCGCTGGGCCAGGTATCCATACCAGGATTTGATACAGACTCTCAGGACACAGTGTGTTAATGATTTGAACAGAGAACTCAATGGGAGCTTAAAAAAAACAATCTTTTTGCATTATTCACTTCTCATTTTAAGTGGTAAGAACATAGTCCATAGCCTAAAAGATACTTGCACAGCATCAGTAAAAGTGCATTGATTTGTCGTTTGTAAATTGTTTTATTTTTAGATTAATGAAGATCCAAATTAAACCATTGGAGTACAATCATCGTGATAGCCCTTATCACGTTTTGCTCATTATCACTTCATTTATATCTATGATGAAGAACAGATGGTCCCAGTGTCATATTTCAATGTGTATCCTATCCAGCTAAGAGGAAATATCTCATATTAGCTGCACTTATCAAAATATTTGTACTTAGTAATGACAGAAATCTGAGCTTATGTACTATCTTGTCACCATGTTGTAGCTACCATTTAGAAAAGACCCTTTAAGTTAGATATGGGAGGGAAAGAATGCATCATTCATTATTATTGAATGAATGCACTGAACTCTGAACAGCAATTATGGGTTAGTTGTAAGGAGAGAATCATTAAGCTTGAATGAAGAACAGCAATTACAGTCTGTTGTCTCTGTGGCATACTCAGGGTTTTTTATTTAAGCGGCTGGCGAGATTACCAAGAAGGAAAGGAACAACTGGTGGTGGTGAAACAAGAGGACTAGTGACAGACAGGCAGTGAACATGGCTGCCAAACTTAGGAGCCTGCCTCCTTTTCTAAATGGTAAGTCAAAGAAGAATGCCAAGAAAAACCTGCTCTCAGAGGTGACTTAGAAAGCCTTTTAAAATAGTATTCATGTTGTAGAAAGTCCCAAAGGACTGAGGAGATGTAAAAGTCCCATGTTCCCTGAAATAACAATACAATCTTTGTGATCCCTTTCTTTAAACAACTGGCCGATCAACATGTACCAAGCATCTGTTATGTCCCAAGCTGGTAAAAGGCATAAGACATGCTCCCTGACCTAGAGAAATTTATAGTCCCATGTGAAAGCCAGACACAATAGCAAATAACTCCAATGATCAAAAAGAAAAAACAGGTGTGTGCACAGTGCCAAAGTGGCCCAGAGGGAAAATCTACCTTCATTTGTGGGAATCAGGAAGAATTTCATAAAGTGGGTGATTGTGGATCAGGGTTCTGAAAGCTGAATAGGAGTTCCATAGTTGGATAAGAGGGTAGGGAAGAAGAACATTTGGTCAGGCAGCAGATTGGGCAAGAGCTCAGTTTTGGTGTCAGGCCAGACAGGCTTTGAGTTTCAGTTCTAACTGCTCACTAGTTGTGTGAACTTGGGCAAGTCATTTATTACTCTGTGCCTTGGTTTCCCTGACCTATCAAGTTAAGCTAATAACAGTATCTACCTTATAAGGGTTTTGTGACATATTTAGTACAGTGCCTGGCATGTTGTATGTGCTCAGCTAATGTCAATTTTTATTAGCATTCCAGGCACAGGGGAAGGCATGAGCAAAGACTCAGAGACACAAAACAGCTGTGGTGCTTTTGTATTTTCTCAGGGCATTCTAGCAATTGTTTATAATTCTGTAACAAAAAAAGGCGCAGAAAAGGTGAAAAAAATAAATAGCATTACAAAATCTTTAAAGTCTTAAAATGACATTAGAGCCAACTGCACTTGATGATGTAACTTACTAGCAATTTGTTTAGAAAACAAAAAGAATAGGAATGGTATTTACCCTGAGTGAGGTTGCTGGAGGCTTTGACCAGGGGAAAGGCCTCTTGGAAGTGGGAACTGCAGCGCCACTTGAAGAACAGGGGTTTGGAGGAACCAGGTGCTAAGTGGCCCCATGAATCCTAAGCAGGTCTGTGTTCCTTGTTGAATGACAAGTGCCCATTGCCCCGGGCTGACCACTCTCCAAAAGGGACGGATGGTTCGTGGGCAAGCTCCCCATGTAAAAACCAACAAGAATTTTGCAAAAATATGGTTTGAGAAAAATACAATATTTTTAACGTGAAAAACACATTTGACACAAAGATACATGTAAAAGGCTGGTGGTGGTAATTTGGTATTCAGTCGGGGCACATTTTCAGAGGCAGGCGCATTCTGCTTGTGCCTCAATCAGACTCATGATTTGCTTGCCAAGCTGGCTGTCATGGTCTGTGACAGTAAAGTAGCAAAGCTACCCTGGGGGGAGCTGAACAGCGGGCGCCATCTTGGGCCCTCACCCACTCATGGACATTTTAGTGAATGACTAGAGTCCTTTTGCTTTCTTTGCTCCTTTACTGAAGCGCCCTCTGCCTCGAACTCAGCATGAGTGCCTGGTCTCAGAGGGTGGGGAGGGAAGCCTTCTGAGTCACACAGGACCGAGCTCAGATGTCTCTCTCCCCTCCAACCCAAGCTTGGGTGCTTGCACTGTCTCTCTCTTAGGGCACGTCCTTTCCCAACAGGCTCCTGGTCCCTCATGTAAAAAGACCCTTGGCAGGCCTGCCTCACAGCTCTCCCCAAATGCCCAGACTTGCCCAAATCCTACAGAGAACCCAGCTTAGGCTGCCAAAATGGGACTCCTGCTACACACTGGCCCTAAACACTCCAAAAATAATAATGACACGGTGGGGGAAATCTGCAGAGCACAGATGAGGTGAGAGCTCAGTGGCTCATGCCCGTCACAATGTGCTCCCAGCCAACATACTCATTTCTGTAGACTTTTGATTTAGCTTTAGCCATAAGGTAATGGCATCACAGCCACTCCCAGAAGGACCAAATAGGCTCATTCGCTCAAAGCAGATACCCCAGGAAATTGCTTATGTATCTCAATCCCCAAACTCAGATAAGCCAAGACTCCATTAAGCGAGTCTTTTGGGGTTGTCTACCCAAGCCACACCAGGTCTTGAGCAAAGTTCATGACCACAGGCTTTGGGGTCAGACCAAGCGGGGTTGACATTTGTTTGGCAACTTACAAGTTGTATGACCTATGGCCATTACCTTATCTCTGTCTCAGTTTTCTCATCTGTCAAAGGAGTAAAATCTTATGCACTTATGGGGTTTTATAGATAATTCTATATGATAATGAGTGCAAAGGGCCTTGCCCGAGGTCTGGCACTCAGTAGGCTCTCGGGAGCGGAAGCTGTGACTGTGACCAGACATCCGGGGAGAAGAGGGCTGCGCTCCAGGTCTGGACATGCAGACGCGATGAGGTGGGAGAACGGGGTGGGGGCAAAAGGAAAAGAGAATAAGAGCATTTCTGACTGAGGAAACAGCAAAGCAAAGGCATGGATAAATACGAAGTTGGGTGTAAGGTGTTGGAAGGCTCCCTATGGAAGAGCCGTTCAGGGAATTTTCTAGAGGGAGAGGTCTGGGTTCAGAGCTTCCCTTACTCTCCAGCCTCTGCAACAGCTCCTGGTTAAATCCAGGCCCCGTTGGAATTTCGAGAGAGCCAGGTCTAGATTAGATGGTGAGCCAACCGCCTGCCGGCCTGCCGGCCTTGTGGATTTCGTGCACGTCTGTGCTAGCCGCCATCCATTTCATCTCATTGCTATGACTCAGTGAGAAATGCCAAGTTTGATCCCTGCATTCTTTTCATTGCAAACTACTGGCTATGTTAAAAAGTAATGACAGGCTAAGATTCAACTCAGTTCACTCTAGCAAGGATTTATTAAGCATCTAACTATGTGTCCTAGTTACTGTGCCTTAGATTATGATGGGTGGACTTAATTATTCATGCTTCAGTTTACTCATCTCTTAAACCAAGCTTGAACCAAAGTGCTCTGAAGGTTTTTTGTTTTGTTTTGGTTTTTTCTTAGTTCTAACTTAGAGGAAGTCCTCAAAGAGCTTAAAATTTTGCTGGGAGATGATTTTAACTTTTGCTGTGAGAAAAATTGTATAAAACAAAATATGAACATAACCAAGTATGTGTGTGGTACTAACAATCAACTTAATTCTGAGTTCAAAATAATAGCTGTTAAGCAGAGGTCAGCAAGTCTGGTCACAGTATACATCTGACTACCTAGTGTGGGGAAAGCATTCCGGAATTGGGCTGCAAAGAAGGCAGCTCCAAATCAGACCTCAAATCACACACAACTTTGAACTGTGAGAGGAGAGAACGTTCAGATGCCACTTTCCCTCTGAGAGTCTGTGAACCCAGCATTTGCTCGACTTGAAATTATTAAAGGCGAGGTTTTTCTATTTCAGGTCTGATGGGAAGATTTCTATGTTTGGTGATGGTAATCACAGATGGATTGAGACGATTCGTTCCCATTCTGCTGCTTATGAACAAGCACAATTAGAAGCTGACAGCAAACACGCTTCACAAAAATTATCACATTTAGTGTGATTCCCATAATAAAAACAGGAGCAAGCACAGGAGGCTTTTCAATTTACACAAAGAACCCTGGGGTCTCTTTGACAGTCACTGCTGATCCAATGTTTCTGAGTGAACTTTATTAGGAAAACAGATTGAAACCTCCCGAGGTTTAGTTAAATCTTGGTTTAAAACACACACACATACACACCCCATGCCTGCCCTCACACCTTATTTATTCTCTTTCTTTAGCCAAAGCATTCATATTAATACTACCCAGATATTAGAAGGAAGGGGTGTGGAGGGTCCTATTGCCATCACATTCTATGTGCGTAGTGACGTGCCAAGCCTTGAAGAGGCTTCCTAGACATAGCTGGCTTCCAATCTTATTGTAATTAGCAACACTCATTTGTGTACTGTTGTACTTTAAGAAGCCTTTTATATATGTTATCGGATTTAATCCTCATAACAATCCCGAGAGCTATAGAAATAGGAAGTATTTTCTATGTTGTTTTATAGGGGAAAATGGATGTTCAGAGAGGAGAAAAGTAAGTTCTTCAAAATCACCCTGCTATTAGGTGCTGGAGCAAGCCTTGAATCCTTGGATGGACCTTGCCTCTATTTTCATGTCCTTGACTCTTCAGGCATCAGGGAGGCAAGAAATGGACACACAAATTACGTATTCATTCTAAAATATTTGTTGACCGCCTATGTTATTGCTGCCTACTAGGCATCCTATTCAGTGGAGTGGAGTGGTGCTTGTTACTGCTTTGTGTCTCATCAGCACCTTTTGGGAAACTGCCCCTCTCCCATTCCATAATAGTCCTGTTCTCTCTACTTGATTTGGTCAAGGCTGACTCCACCCTCCTGCCACAAAGGGGGGGGGGGTGTCTGTCCCTGACTGGCCAATTAGAATACTCCACATACCTATGCCACCTGTGATTGGTTCAGACATAAGCATGTGACTTCAAGTGGGCCAATCAGAATCTGCCATAGGACTTTTCACCGAAGGTTTCAGCAAAAACATCTACTTCTTTCTCTGGAACTTCCAGGGGCCACATTGCCTCCATGGGGAGAAAAAGTATCTGAGGATGGAGCAAAGAAAAAGCAAGTAGAGCTGAGAGATAAAGAGTGCAAGACCCCTGATGGCTTCTTTTGAACTCTGGATCCAGCTGGACAAGACAGAGAGGACTCTTCCATTCTATTGGATAGAGAGAAGACACACAACAAACCAATAAAAAATATAATATTATACATGTATATAAAATTTCAAACTGTGGTATTATGAAGGTAAGCACAGGCAGAAAGCTTTGATTCAGACAAAAATAACTATGGTCAGAAGAGGGAATGTTAAGTACAGTCCAAAAAGGACTGTAATGATTTACTGGCAAAGGTACCACTTATGTTGGATTTTGAATATAGGATAATAATGATGATAATCATCTTAATAACGACGACCCTCAACAATTGCAACAGCTAATATTTATTGATTCAGTATATCTTAAATTATTTCATTTAATTTTCACAAATCTGCGAGGTAGGAGTTACTATATCTGTGTTTTACTGGTGAGGAAATGAGGATGAGAACAATGAGTAACTGGTCAAGGCCATAGCTGGTAATTGCACAGCCAGGCTAAACTGAAGACTGGCTCCAAAGCCCCTGCTTTTTAATTTCTAGGGTGTGTTGCCAGCAAAGTGGGGAGTCACGTTCCAGATGGGAGGTACAATCCAGAAATTTTCCATAAGAGGAACAAAAGGGGAAATCTGCGGCTTATGTCAACGCTGTTCTTTAATATCTTAGTATACATCTATTGACACAGAGCGTTTATCAACTCCTGGCACATGCCTGGCACTGGGATACAGAGTACACAAGACTCAGTCCCTGCCCACAGGACCTCACCCCTCACCATCTGGAGATAACACAAACAAGTGAACCCACATGCAACCCTGGGCTGAATATAAGTTTAATTTCCCATCGCTCCTTATTCAGTCTTCTCCTGTGCTTCTCCATCCCCTTCATCACCCCTTATTTCTCATTTTTTACATCTTATTTCTCTTTCTGACTGGAGCTAAGTTGGAAATGGAACCTTTAGTGGTGGACAATTAGACAGTAAATCCCCTTGGCTTATGTGCCACTTGATCCATCACCTGCTATTTTGCTTTCTGTGAGTTACTACGTGTGAATTACATATGAGCTCGATGTGAAAATCCAGCTCCATCAAATGCAGACCTTTCCCTGTTCACTTCCCCTCCCCCCTTTCACTCCATTGCTCTTATTCATTGCTATTCCTCTCCCCGCTCCCCAGGTCTGACAAAAGCAGATTCTTCAAAATTGTCCTTCTGGGACTGTCTATTTCATTTTGAACTTGACACAAAATTACTATTTTTGACAGGTGAACTTTTCAGCATGCTTGATACAAATATTTTAATATCCTGTTACCTGAGCTGAGGGAGAGATAAAGTTTTACACCAGACACCTACAGTGGCAAGAGAATAAGTTTTCTGGTGACTGATTTAAAGGTATAGTAATAGCAAAATGGTTAATGAGCTAACCATGCTTGGTAGGGCAAAGGTCAACAGGGAAAGCAAACCCAGTAACTCAGCCAGAGCTATGGGACCCATGTGAGGGAAGAAATGCTGCCTGTCAGACAGTGCAACAGTTTCACCCCAAGTTCATTCCCAAGAGGTTAGAAAGGAAAAAAGATCAGCTGACATCTAGAATGTCTCCTGACTTACTCCAAGGGATAGAGGGCAAGTGGGAAGAAGTGGCTTGGGTGACAAGAAAGGAAGGCTCATGAGTGCTGGTGTGTTGGATGTGATAGAATGGTGATTGCTCTCATTGAAGTGTTGTATGGTAGGTCATTTGGGTAGAAGAATAGATATCAAAATATTGCATATTATCTCCAAGTCCATATGATCAGCCAACCAGAAAAAGATGGAGAGTTAGGCATGGGAAGGCAATAATGCTGGCAGGGCAGAGCCTCTGAGAAACCAGAACTGACTTACGCAGCCCCAGGAACCCCTAAAGCAACACTAGCAAATAGAACTTTCTGGAATGATGGAGAATATTCTTTTCTACACTAATTTGGTAGCCATCCCATGGTTACTGAGCACTTAGAATGTGGCTAGTATATCTGAAGAATTGAGTTTTTAACTTTAATTTTAATTAACTTTAAATTTAATCACCACTGTAGCTAGTGGTTACTGTATTGGACAACACAGCTCTGCAAGTTGGGAACCTCAGAGGAATCTCTAAGATGCTGGCTTGAGTACTTCACCCTTAATGGAACTCAGCTTCTCACAAGTTTCTTTCTTTTCTCTCTGCCAACTGGTGTCTTTATCCTCTGTGATTCTTTTTTCCAACTCAAGTTTCTGCTCTCTCCTAGTTTCTGCACCTTGATGATTCTGACTTAACGTGGACCATCTGCTCTCTATATCAACAGTATGAATTTTCTATTGTTGCATAACAATATCACCAAAAACTTAGTGGCTTAAAATAACACCTATTGATCATCTCAATGATTTTCATGGCACAGGAGTCTGCAGGTAAGGTTTAGCCGTGTCCTGCTTTAGGGCCTCACAAAGCTGCAGCCTCATCTGAGGCCTGACTGGGGAAGGGCCAGCTTCCAAACTCATATGCTTGTTGGAAGAATTTAGCTCCTTTCAGGCTGTTGGACTGAGAAATTGTTTCTTGCTGGCTGTCGGCTAGAAGTTGTCCTCAGCTCCTTGCCATCTGGGCCTTCCTGAAGGGCTGCCTGCTTCTTCAGAGACAGTAAGAGAGAAGTCTCCTCTCCAGATGGGTAATACAATCTCATGCAATGTAATCATGTACCCAGATACACATAATCACACACATCCTGTCACCTTTGCTATATTCTATTGATTAGAAGCAAGTCACAGATCCTGCCCATGCTGAAGGCGAGGGGGCTACACAAAGGCATAAACACCAGGAGGCAGCATCCTGGGGCCACCCTGGAGCTGGTCCTCCATACCATTTCCAGCCTAAACTCTTATTGCATTTGGCTCATTTTCTTGGTGTTCCTGTTCAAGTTTTAGAAAGAAAGAAAGAATCAACCTGGCTTATTCCTTTGCACCTGGCTACCTTCTACATCCCAGCCTCAGGTTGGGTGGGCCACCTCTCTGGGTGGATCAACCTTGTCCAGGGGTGAGGTTACATGGTGGGCATGACTGGGTCAGGCAATGACTGAGTCCCTTGTACAGAAAGTCAAATGGGGCCGCACCCAGAAACGTGGGTCTGTGGCCAGGTCATGCCCTGCACATGTAAAAGGCATAGGAAATTCTACTCCCAAAGACTGCTAGAGGCAAAGAGGTTTTCTTTATTCTCCTTCTTTTGCTCACAGCCTTTATCTGAGGTCCAGAGAGAAGAGGAGAGCTAGAGGGAAAGGGACCCTTTGAAACTGGATCCAGTTACATTTTAGACAAATTAAAGGAAATGTTACTTCACAGAGTAGAAAGTAACCTCATGGAGTGCCTCATTCCAAAAGCAAAGAGAGCTAGGAATATAAATGGATTAAAAGATATAAATGACATAGTCATAAATTATGTCTATGAAAATAATCCAAATGATTAGCAATATGGGAACAGTTAAACAAATTATGGCAAATTAACATCACTGAGTGTTATACAACTTTTAAGAATGATTATATGAAAACTAAAACAATGTAGAAATGTATTTTTGATCCAAAGCTGTAAGAAGAAACCCAGAATACAAAAATTTATATATGAAAAATTACGACTTTGTAAAATTATATATACATGGAATGGAGCATGGAAAATGTTTGATTATAAGAGTATAAGTGTTTTTATCTTTAAATATCCTTTATTGTTATTATAAAGCTTATTACAAAAAAAAAGTTTAGAAATAAATGACTAATAGCTAATGTTATTTGACCTAACTCTGTGCTAAATATTTTCCATGCTTTTAACAGGGTGGTCCCAGCTGTTATCCTTAATTCACAGATGAGGAAACTGCGGCTCCAAGAGGTCAAATAACTTGCTCAACCAGGTGGAGGGATTTGAAACAAGGCTGACTGGCTGTTGAACTAGGGCTGTTTAAATCAATCTGAAGTACGATGGGCAAAGCACGTGGGCCTGTAAGCTCTTCAATGACTTGTAGAATATTTGAAAGCTAATAAAACAAAACGGTGCATTCAGTCCAACTTCAAACACACACTTGATAAATGTAGGATGACATGTCCATAGAATATAATATTATATTAACATTATTGTAAAGTTTAGGATTCACAACCATTAAAGTTTCTCATTTTGCAAGAATTCCTGATTGCCTGTGGTGATTGTTGCAAAATGATTGCCAATTATAAATCAAATGAGTTGCTTTTAGCCGAATAATGTCACCAGTAACATTAGAAAAATTATTCCCCAAATTTTTGTAGGGAGTATAGGGTGTAGGTACAATGAAAAATACTGGATATGGTGTGGGATCTAAAACCTGTAAAAGTCTTAGAATAGACCTGTCCAGAGCCCATGCTGTCAGCTGTTGTTTATTCTATTCTACCTCTTTCCTACACAAGCATGACCCTTTGGGGCAGTGGGGAGACGTGGAGAAGGAAGATGGCAAGGACCAGGGACAAGGGTCGGGGGAGTGGCAAGAGGGGGAGGAGAGGGCGGTCGGGGGGTGAGAGGCAGCTCTTAGCCACAGGACAATGCACTCCATGCATCCCAAAGCTGACTCTGTATGATGTAACACCTGAGTTCTGATTCTTCTGCTCTCGTGAGGGTATGAGGTTTGTGTGTGTGTGTGTGTGTGTGTGTATGTGTATATGCACACACATGTGCACCCACATGTGCACGTGTGGCATTTGCGTGTGTTGCTCGGGGGCTGTGTCCATGGCAGAAGCACTTGAGGTAGGGTACCCCTATCTTTCTTTGCAATAACAACTTTATGGGTCCACATTTTTCAACAGTTTGCAAACCCAAGCTGTAGCACTCTCTAGAACCAATCCCCTGCTTTAGGGGAAACTGAACTGTGCACTGGCTTTAAATAATGAGCTGCCAGTTGTTAAACAGTCAACCCGCCAGCACTCCTGAGTGAGTGCTTAGTAAACTACTAGAGCTTGCTTTAATCTTTGCAGCTAATCACACCCCTTTCAAAGCAAATTTTAACCCAGGCTTTGCTCTATATGGAAGCCACATTCAGGGGGATTTTAAGGGCCCATCCCACCAGCATCCTCAGTTTTGGGGGTACCCATTAGGGCACTAATGTTCTTTCCTAAAGCAAGTGAACCAGAATGCTTTGAATGTCGAGTTGCTTGAAATATCATTAATAGGTTTTCCTCCCCCTTTTCCATCCTTTCCCCAGACTTCTTTCTCTACCAAAATATCATTCTCGATTTACAGATGGCTTCTGAATATAACTTTTCACTGAGTCACTCAAAACGAGTTTGTGAGAGGAGGCCGCTATGCCCCAACTGTGAGGCATTTAGGAGTCCACGATAATGTCTCGGGACCGGGTCCTCTTACATTTCTAGCCTTGCAAACTCATTTTTGATGACACCCTTTAAATAACGTTCATGGCCATTTTTTCCTTTCTGACCAAGCACTGGGATCTCACTGTGATAATTACAGGCTGTATGTTACTCGATCGGGGTCATGTAGAATAATTACTGGCCCATTGCACTTCATTACACCACTGTGATCGGTGGAGGCTTGATGTTTCAGTTATAGCTGCTCTGAGAATTGAACTGACATGGATACTGTGATAGGAATGATAGGGCGAGCGGGCCCCCCATGCAAATGGAGGAAATTAGCACCCGGCCAATAGGTTCTGAAATGCAATAGGCAACTCAGCCCAGGACACCTGTTTTGCGTCTCTCATTTTCTCTTGGAAACAGTATGATGATCATGGAATAAATGAGTCCTTCAACTTGTATTATGCCTTATAAAAGGTCATTGAAATGCCAGAGAATGTTAAATACCACGGAAATATTTGGAGAATAACATTCCATGGTACACCATCTAATTGTTTTAATGGTCAGTTTCATGGGCCCAGTTGACACCATCCTTCAGTCTAGATCAGTCTGTAGATAGCTTTTTAATATTTACCTGGTATAAAACAATGATCAACAGTCCAGACTTGTAAAAGGACTATAGAGTCACCATATACTTTATCATCTGAAATAGGGCACTTTAGAGAGAATGGAGTTATATTAATAATTACACTGGGACAGGGGCATAAATTTGGACTGTTACCAGGAAAATGAGGCCTATGGCACCCAAGACATAGGGCACAGCTACGATCTTTGTTCACTCCCCTTTTTCTTACAGCCAAAGCTAGTGTCACCTGGAGATGACAGAGGTTATGAGCTTGGCCCTTCTCCCCCCCCTGGCTGGGTGAGATGCATCCCACCGGCCCTTCTGGTCCAACAAGGAGATGTTAACATAGGCCTGGAGCTTCTGAGAGAAATCTAGGATAAATATAGAGATTAGGGAGTCATCCCTGTATATGGGCATGTATGTATACCTTCACGGGAAGGCCCCACCTTGGCAAATACCATTATGGAAGCCATGGACTGAAGAGGAGGAGCCTTGGAAGCAGGAGAGGGAAGAGTCTAGAGAAAGAAGGAGACCCAGGACAGTGGAGGATCATGAGAGGTGAGAGAAAGATGCACAGACATTCACTAGATCTGGCGAGAGGAAGGTATGGCGGCCAGCCGCCCCCCCCCAAAGGTGGCCTCCAGTGGTGCTGCCTCCAGGTATTCACATCCTGTGTGGTGTCTCCCACACCACTAGGGACGACTTATGTAACCAGTAGGATATTGCTGAAATGATAGGGTGTGACTTTTGAAACTAGGTCATTGAAGACACTGCGGCTTCCCCGTCCTCTCCCTTTGATCACTCACGTGTCATGAAGACACTCAAGCAGTCCTGTGGTGGGGTCCTCATGGTGAAGAACCGAGGGCCCCTGCCAAGAACAGTGGCAGCGAGCCATCTTGGAAACAATCTGGTTACAAAGAATATGTTCCTTTTAGGTTTCCCACAAGCAATGTCCACCAGCTTCTTTTCAAGGAAATGATACTATAAGAGGCCACTAACAATATGATTTAAGACACTATGTGAAAAAAATCTGCCTTATTACTTTATAGCCATGCTTCTCGTTTTCCAGGGAAATAGTTTGAGCCTCCTTTTAACTTTTTGTCCCCCATCCCACATTTTTCTATAGATAAAGTTTTATGGCACGGGACAACCCGTATAAAATGCATCCACAATAATTCCTTTAAGTGGGTCAGCTTGTTCAGGCCACCTGGAATTACTGGATGATGTCCAAATGGCATAAACCTTCTCTGAAAGACAACTGCAGCGTCATCGAGTGATCCGAATCCGTTTGATTGAAAAAAAATGGAGGCACGGCTGCATGGCCCTGCCGGAGTTTTCTGACATTCACTTCCTTTGAAGAACAAAACTGTGTGTGCCATTTGCAGGGTGAGCTGAGTTTTCTCTGTTAGCTTTGTCCAGACCCAGACCCTCCCGTTGCCCTGTGTTTCCCTGGCTAAATCACATCCCTGATCCACTCTAAGTCATGAATTAATAAGGAATCAACCAACTGCCCTAACTGGAGAAGCCTGTTTAATCTTTCATGGCTGGCGCCAGGAAGGATGCCCTTTGAATGGTTATTTCTTTTCTTCTGTTCTTCAAAGGAAGTGAAACAAATGTTGTCTCATTTTCTCATTTTGTTTTGTTTTTTTCAGGTAATTTTTAAAATACTTGGTTTTACAAAAATGAGAAAGGAGGGAAGGAAAGCGAACATTCAGGGCTGCCGTATAGGTTGTGCACTTTACAAGACATGCAGCAAAGGAGGGGTGTGAGGCTAAAATCCAGACCCCACTCCACTTGTCCAAATGTGGGCCCTGGCCCGGGGCCATGTCCACTGAGAGGAGCGGCACCTATCGGTGAGTCACATGGAAGCCTGTCTCAGGTAACACCGGTCCCACCAACATCATTTCTTTCCTCCTTCTTCTCTTTGTCTTTCTTCTCTTTTCACCTTAGCAAAAATCCTATATGAAGTCTCTTGTAATTCGTTTTTCTCCCCGAGGAAAGGTTAATTCTTGTAGCCGTAATTCATTTACAGGAAATTAGACACAGGAGCAGTTGGACGTCCGAGATAATTTGAAAAGCCCCTTTGAAGATCTTTCCTTCAGGTTCGCTAAAGGCCCTGTCCCCATCCTGAATTCCTGATGGGGCCTCAAGGCATCACACAAGTGGGTTCCCTGTGGCGAGACTGGTATCCAGGGAAGGGTTGACTGGGGCAGGACACCCACGTTGGGACGTCTGGGGGTAACTAGAGAGGACTGGGGTTTAGAACTGACTTTTCTCAGTATTCCCTGCTCTTTCCATCCTCAAACACTTCCTTCCAAGGGTTTTAATGAAGCTTTTTAATGTTTGGTGTCAGCCCAAGATGTTGGGTCATTTTTCATATTCATATAGCATCACTATCTCCAGTTTATCTGTCATTAACAGGGCCAGAGGACAGAAATCCACAGATAATTCAAAAGTTCTTGATAAAGGAAAGTTTTCATTTTCTCTCCTATATCTCTTAGTCAGAGCAGGCACAAGCCATGGAAATGACACATTTGAGTTTTATCCTGGTCCTTCTCCATCTCCTGCCGTGGCGAGAGCCATGGGCTAATTTAGGAAGGTTGCTGTATTTTATTGTCTTCACGACATTGTATTTTCTTCTCTTAAGAGCAGCATTATGTAGAATGGTCTGGAGTCAATTCCTCATTTTAATTTTCCTAACAGGCTTGGAAATGTGAAAAGGCTTGACTGTGACCAGGGGCTAGTCATACAGCAGAAATGCAAAGTCTAAACTCCATGCGATGTTGCTGCATTTTGTTTGTTTAGTCCGCCCCCTCCTTCCACGCCCCCATTTTTCCCTTTGTGATTGGAGTTGCTTGGAGCACAGGAATCACCTTCATGAAATGCTTACTGTCCCACACAACATGATGTAGTAGCGATGACAGGTGACTGGTCTCTAAGCCAGTATCTAAGGTTGTGCTGGCTTCAAAACTTTCTTTTTGGCTTAGCATTATTAGTTTCTCATCTCTTTTCTAAACTGTTTGGCAGGGAAATTATTCTTAAAAGTTCTCAAGGACATCCAGACATTGGAATATTATTCAACACTGAAAAGATATGCGCTGTCAAGCCATGAAAAGACATGGAGAAAACTTAAATGCATATCACTAAGTGAAAGTAGCCCATCTGAGAAGACTACATACTGTATGATTCCAATTATATGACATTCTGGAAAAGGCCAAACTACGGCGACAATAAAAAGATCAGTGGTTTTCAGCGGTGGGATGGGGGAGGGATAAATAGGCAGATCAGAGAGGATTTTTAGGGCAGTAAAAATACTCTGTATGATATAAGAATGTATCCATGTCATCATACATTTGACTAAACCTATAGAGTGTACAATACCAAGAGTGAACCCTAAAGTAAACTTTACGGACTTTGGGTGATTATGATGTATCAACATTGGTTCATCCTTGGTAAAAAACGTACCATTCTGGTGAGTGGTATTGATAATGAGGGGGGGGTTAGGCATGTGTGCAGGAAGGGATGTATGAGAAATCTCTGCACCTTCCTTTCAGTTTTATTGTAAACCTAAAACCACTCTAAAATGTTGTCTTAAAAAAAAGTATTCAAGGAACTAAAGCTAAAGGACATCTACACTGTGACTCAGCCCAGCCCTGGGTACATGATGACACAAGTGAGTGCCTGTGTCCACAAGAATGTTCACAGAAGCTTGATTCGTAAGAGCCAAAAGCTGGAAACAACCCAAATGTCCACTGACAACAAGAACTTGTGCTAGATGTGCAATGGAATACTACACAGCTGTGAAAATGAACAGATTGCTGCTACGAGCAATAATGTGGAAACATCTTGCAGACACACTGAGCAGATTCCCAGTGGGCTTGTAGCTTTGCCTTTAACCTGGGTCCACTGCTGGAGGCACTGATGCCATACCTTTCTCTTACCAGCATCTTTCCCCCAGGTGCCTGAGTCTCCTCTGCCACACCCACAGTCATAGAGCATCATACGGACTGATCTTCTTGAACCATGTTGGTGTGACCTGCCTATGAGAAAGCCCACTACCTGGAGCCTCTTACTGTCACGTCCATTGCTTGATGGACCCCCAGATTGCGAGCAGGCCCCTCTGACACCATATATCCATATATTGCACTTCTGGGTCTCTGAGAAACAGCCCTACAGGTGGGTCACTTCACTTACGTACTGGCCTCAGCTTCCTCTCACTCCCCATTATGTCATGTTGACAAGCCCCCAACCACACAGGGCACTCCCCCAACCCAGATTGGGACAGTTTACCCCCACCAGCTGCTGTATTTCTGATATGCCCATTATCACTCAGAATACTAAAGAAAACCCAGATCCTTCGCTAAACACCATAAGACCTAGAGTGTACAATGAAATGTATATTAACACTTTCTTTTGAGCTCTTTCTTGTGGCATTTCTTTGGAGAGGAAAATCTCCTTTGCAACTGCCCATTAACCATTCATGTTTTGAGGCACGGGGAGAAAAAGGAGAAAGGAGAAAAGATAAAGGGATAATGCCCATGAGACAGTCCACTGGACAGGTTCACCACGACGTGAAGAGTTTCAGACATGTTCGATCTGTCTCTATAATTTTGTTATTCATGAGACATAAAGGGAGTGAGAGAGCAAAGTAAACACAGCTACTTAGGAGATGGATAGAGCACACAAAGAGAAACGAAGCCACAAAACACAGCAAAAGAGCAGAGCATTATAGGCAGAAAAATTACATCTGGATTATTCTGCTTAAACAGAAGAAACATAAATCACACCAAGGGGCTCATGGCAATGTGCACTGGAGTGATAATGAACAGAGCAGCCCTGTCTGCCCTCTCTTCCTTGCTGAGTTGAATCTTACCCCTCCTGTGTGATCTTGCCGAAGTCCTGGGAGCCAGCCACGGTCCCAGTCCTGCCCAGTCCTGCCCAGTCCTGTCCCATCCAGCCCAGTCCTGCCCAGTCCTGTCCCATCCAGCCCAGTCCTGCCCAGTCCTGTCCCATCCAGCCCTGTCCACTGTGGTCTGACCCCTGCTCTCCACTCCGTCACTGACTATTTTCTGCCCCTGCTATTATCCTTCCCTACTCATTCCACTAGTTATCTTTGAATATGTTTTGGTCTTTGCTTCTGTCTCAGACTGCAAGCCTCTTGAAGGTCCTTGTGTCTTTGTACCTTTCTTCTGTGCCCTGGGCTAAAAATTCTTCCATGTAGCAGGTGCACAGTATATTTGTATACTTAAGTATACTCATATATTGGTTGGTAAATTAATTTCAAGTGCTAGTGACTACATTTTTCTGCAGTCGAGACTGAGAGCAGAAATTCTGCATGCGCAGCACTTTTGGAGGCAGATGGTTAATTATCACTGAGCCACCTACTATAGGACCCTATTTGGGCAAACTTGTCCATTTATAGCAGCTGTGACTCTTAAAATACCTTCAATAGATTGACAAAAACAATGCAACAGGTTCAAAGATTTTCAATAGTAAGTACTTTTGTCTAGATTTCACCAATTAAGTATATTTGGAGAGTCACTGAGATTTGAGAACCGATGTCTTTTACCCGATAAGGATATCATAAAATTAGTGATCTGTTTACTCAACTAATCTTTTGAAATGTCTCAATTTCCTTTGAATAAGAAATAGCAGAAAGGCTGAACTGTGTGATTCTATCTGGGTTCTAAAGTCATTGTAAATCAGAAATATCCTATATTCCCCCTCAGCCTACAAAAGTTGCATTCATCCACTTTTCTTTTTTAAAAAATATTTATTTATTTAGGCTGCTCTGGGTCTTAGTTGCGGCACGCAGGATCTTTAGCTGTGGCATGAGGGATCTTTTTTTAGTTGCGGCATGTGGACTTCTTAGTTGCGGCATGCATGCAGGATTGAACCCGGGCCCCCTGCATTGGGAGTGTGGAGTCTTACCCACCAGACCACCAGGGAAGTCCCTCATCCACTTTTCAATTTGAATAGTCAGTGATACCTAGAGGGAAATGTGCATTTTAAAATTCCAGACATGAGTCACACATTGTGTTTATCTCACGTGTATGGGGCAGTGAGTGTAGAACCTTTTCTGTGCCTGCGTTTCGTCATTTATAAAATGAGGATAATAGAACATCAAAGTGTTGTTAGGAGGGTTAAATTAGTTAATATTTAATATGTAGTCTTAATGACTGACACGTGGTAAGCACTATGTAAGTGTTTGTTGAGGAAATAAAAATAAAATAAATTTAACTCTCATGGCAATGCTTTGTGGTCAGTGCTTTCCAAAGTCCTTCTGCCAAAAATAGTTAAAAACTTTCATTTATTTTCTATCCTTAGATTTACAAACAGTGGATATCACCAAGCAATCTTCTCTAATCCTTGGTGGCAATTATTTGTACAGCCTAGTTGTCTCAACTTTACTTGTTTTGAATAAATAAATATAATTATATCTGTTCTCAGGGCTTCTAGAAACATTTTTCCAACACCAAGAGTAAAAAGATACACCGCCATCATTTTTTGGAACTGGCTAAGTCAGTTTCACACTTGACAAAGGAGAAGCTTAGTGGAATGGGAAAATGTCTTAAAATATTAATTATGTATTACCGAGTTTCATAAATTTTTTAATTTTCTGAAAGGCACTAACAACAAGAACCTGTAATGACTCCAGGGAAATGACACATTTGCATTTTATTAGTTAAAATAAGTGCAGTAATACTCTAGTTATCTGATTGTCACTGAAAGACGGGCCAGTTAATGTGTATACAATTTTCAGACAACTGTATCTTGGTCCTTCAATTGTAAAAACTGATCATTTTAACTTTTTTTTTTTAAATGATGGGAATAATCACTCTCTATCTTTCAGATCGTATTGGAAAATATAAAAAATGCTGAACATAATGTTAGCTTTTTTTGTATGGGAAGCAAGGGTCAACGTTTACTTTACTAAATAGTATTACAGTAACATCTTCAGATATCTTGAGGCGTGAGAGAACTCTTTGCCTCTGCCCTGAATGGCCCCACTGCTGATGCCTTATTAAATGTTGTGCTGGGATTTTATGTTTTTATTAGTTCACAGAACACTTGTTGGGTGTCACTTGTGAGGTACCAGTGATTGAAAGTAATTAAAACTATTAGTTTCTGGGGATTAAGAAAAGGAAAAAGTAGATCAAGTCGGTGTTATAAGGGTGCATACTTATGACCACCTGCTCAACAGCAAGAGTAGGTGCTGTTGGTGATTAAAAAGAAGGAAGATAAGAGGGGAAAGGGGGGAGAGAAGGAAGAGGAGAGGCGAAGAGTATCTGGAAACTTCTCTTTCCCACCTGTGACTGGTACAACACGGAGACTGAACCTGCCCCAGAGCTGGGAGGTCCGATGGAGACGATGGAGGGTGCTGGGTTCTGGAGAACCTGGATCCAGAGGGGCGCCACAACACAGACTCAGCTCCAAAGAACACGTCCTGGCTGCTGGTGGGTGCGCCCATGCACCCTTCCTCAGTGACACCATATGGATTAGGAAAATGAAGCTGCCTTATCCTTCCATCTGGAAAGGACTCCAAGCTATTTTAGGCATTCTAGAATGTTTTCACCAAAAAGAATACTCTTGCCCAGAAAAGTCAAATTCTGCCCACCTTCTAACACATTGCTCACAAAAGCTATTTATTGATCAGGCTGAATTTTAAAAGTTAACGGCAGTGAGTTTTTTGAGTTAGAAAAGAAACAAACAAATAAATGTGTAAACGGCCTTAAATAATATAGGAAAAATTCTGAGCATCTGACCTTGCTGTGTCCCACTTGCAGCATTAGTTAGCAAAGCTGACCCGGTAAGGCTTCATCATTGCTCTGGGATGCTTGGCCACGTATTTCTTCTTGTCTCATACAGTTATCGCTGCATTTCCCCAGGTCTCTGAACTGCTCGTGCCAAGTCAGGAGCCCACAGACATTACTGGGCCCCCAGGAGCATCTTGAGAATTGAATAATGACTACAGACATGTCTTTGGGAGAAACACAAATGTAAGAGTTGATTTTGACATTCATTTTTATTGGTATTGTGATTATGATCATGGTCTGTCCTTGTACCTGATCTGATTGCTTTCTAAAGCCCTCTCCAGGTGTTCATTTCTTAGCATGGGGCAACTGCTTGGGTTGGAATCAGCCAAAGTCTTCTCCTCAACCCACTTCTCCTTTAAGGAGAAGGAGGCAGGATATTTTCATAAGAGAAGATTTTGCTAAATCTATTCCAGACATCTGCTTCTGTGACCATATCAGAACTTCATGACAAAGAAATTTTGCCAGGTATTGAAATCCAATTAACTGTTATAATCATGCTAATGGCTAACATGTGCTGAACACTTATGCAGTAGCAGGCGTGGCTCTGAGCAGCGGACGTGCATTAACTCACTGAGTGCTCCAGCAACTCCACGGTGCCAGTGTCTTCTGGTCCCAGGAGACGAATGGAACCCTGAGCAAGCAAGCAGCTTGCTTGGGGGTCACAGACCCTGGACCTGCCCTCCTGCTGCCTCTCCATCATGTCTATTAGGAGTTGACCTGTGTCTCAAAATCAAGTCCCAAACAGAGGTGAGAACCCAACTGCAAGTTAAAATTACCTGGGGTGAGGGGGGGGGTGATGCATAGGGTGTATAAAACTTCATACACTTCGCCCCTTGTCTATAAATTTTGAAACCTTGTGCTTTGCCGAGTCCGGCATGCAAGATAAAGTGGATTGTGGGATGACCCTACAAGGGCAGGAATTTTGTATAAGTACAACATATACGTGAAAGAAGCCAGTCACAAGGGACCATGTAGTGTATGATTCCATTTATATGAAATGTCCAGAATAGGAAAATCCATAGCAACAGGAAGTGTATTAGTGGTTGCCAGGGGCCGGAGGGAGGGGATTGGAAATGGGGAGTATTTGCTGGGGGTTATGAGTTTCTTTGGGGGATGATGAAAATATTCTATTGATTGTGGTGATGGTTGCACAACTCTGTGACTGTACTAAAAGCCATTGAAGTGTATGCTTTAAATGGCTGGATCGTATGGGATGTGAATTATATCTTAATCAAGTAGTTATTACTAGTAAAAAACCCTCGAAGTGTTGTCTTCCAAGTGTCTCAAGGCAGAGAGAGCTCAGGAGAACTCAGGCACACGTGGATTTCATAGAAGTCGCTCATTAGAGGGAGAAACGGCCGATTAATTAAATTTATATAAATAATTTATGTTGATCATAAGAAATTAAAAGCAGCCATAATCTTGATACTTAGAAATAATCATTGTTAACATTTTCAGGTTTATCCTTGAGGATTTTTTTCTATGCATATATAAGGTACATAGAGACACTGGATCATGCTACCGCCTCTCTGCTGTAATTTGCTCCTCTCACTAAGCAACGTGCTATCACGGGGGCCCTCAAAGTGTGATGCCGGGGTCATCAGCATCAGAGTCACCTGGGCACTTAGAAAGCAAATTCTAGAGCCCCATCCCAGGTTTGCAGAATGAGAGATTCTGGGGGCAGGGCCATCAATCTTTTTTTTAAATTTTTTTTTTAATAAATTTTATTTATTTATTTATTTATTTGGCTGTGTTGGGTCTTCGTTTCTATGCGAGGGCTTTCTCCAGTTGTGGCAAGCGGGGGCCCCTCTTCATCGCGGTGCGCGGGCCTCTCACTGTCGCGGCCTCTCTTGTTGCGGAGCACAGGCTCCAGACGCGCAGGCTCAGTAGTTGTGGCTCACGGGCCTAGTTGCTCCGCGGCATGTGGGATCTTCCCAGACCAGGGCTCGAACCCCTGTCCCCTGCATTGGCAGGCAGATTCTCAACCACTGCGCCACCAAGGAAGCCCCCATCAATCTTTTTTTAACAAGCCCTCCAGCTCACCCTGATGCACACTCAAGTTTGAGAACCCCTGCCCTGCCATGACTGTGTGTGCATGTAAATACATATGGATTTTTGCCATAATTTTTAGTGACAAATATTCCAATCTTTGGCTACTATAAGTAAGGCTGCAAAGATCATCCTTGTACAGTCCTTGTGCACGTGTTTAATTATTTCCTCCAGTACACTTCCAGAAATGTATTTACTGGGTCTAAGGTTTAGGATATGTACTTCCAAATTGCCCTCCAAAAGACCTTAATTTATGTTCCTACCTACAATGTATGAGAATGCCTATATATTGTCTTACATTTTTGACAACTCTGGCTATTCTTTTTTAAAGTTGATAATAATACAATGAGTAAAAAAGGTAGACCATTGTGTTTTAGCTTATATTTCTTTGACTACTGGTGATATTGAACATTTGTATGTGGTTATTGACTATTTCTTCATTTGTGAATATCTTGTTTATGTCCTTTATCCAAATTTCTATTGGACTTTTTATACACATATTTCTGGTGAAATTTAATATATCTTTAAATAGTAAGGATACTAGCCCCTGAATAGCACAAAAATTGAAAATATATCTTCTGTTTTTTTCTTTATAACTTTTTGCCATTTAGAATAAGTTTTAAATTTTAATGGCATAAAATTTTATTTTGGTGCCATTCTTTCAAAGGAGTTTCTCATCAAGTTTTATAAAAATATTTATGTATCTTTTTGTTAGTACTTTTACATTAAATTGCTTAATCCATGTGGAATTTATGTTGGTGTAAATTGTCTTTTTTTCCCAAATGGTTACCCCTAGATCCTTTATTGAATAGTCTTGGCTTTCCTGCTTAGTCTGAAATTCTAACCTTATTATGTATAAACTTTTTTTTTATATGTTTGGGTCTGCTTCTGAATTTCCTAGTCTATTTAATTAATCTGTCTCTTTTGGAGTCAGTTTTGATTATCAGAGTTTTAATACATTTTAGTAAATGCTCGCTCATTAGTATTTTTCTTTTTCCAGATTTTTTTCCTTGTTCTTCTCACACACCACAGTCTTCAAATAGCCTTTAGTCAGGTTTGAAAAGAAGTATTGGAATTTTGACTTGGATTATGTTAAATTCATAGCATGATTTGTCAGTATTAATATCTTTAAATATTAGGTTGTTCCATCATGAAACATGGTATGTCTTCTACAGTCATCCAGATATCCTTTTGTAGTCCTGAGTAGAGGTTTATGGTTCTTATTGTACAGATTGTAGTCATTTTTTGATAAGTTCCTTTTAGGCATTATATTTTTATGACGGTTATAAAGCATGTCTTTTCTAAGTGGTTATAGACACATTGTTGACTTCTGTAAACTAAATTTATAACCACCAACCTCATTGAAGCCTCTTATTAGTTCTAATATTTCCTCATGGGTTTTCCAAGTAGACAGTGATGCTAATTTTTGTCTGCAGTTTCCAGCCTTTATTCCTGCTGTTTCATGTTATTTTCTATTAGTTGGTACTTCTAGAACAATGTTAAACAGTCATAATGAGTAGGTATCTTTGTTTTGTTCCTTTTAATGGCAGTGTCTTCCATTTTAAAGTTAATCATGATACTGGCTGTTAGTTTGAAAAAAACAAATTATAGATATGTATATGTATACATATATGCACACCCATGTACATATACACACACATACACACATCCATCCATTCATCATATCTGCTACTAGCTTAAATTCTTGGTTGACTAAGAGTTTATTGTGGAAAAACATTAAAGTGTTATGGACATTACATTTTATCAAAAGTCCTTCAGGATCTATCGAGATGATAATGTGTTTTGCTCTCATTGCCCTATTTAACACATTTTCAGTTCAACATTTGTTGAGCATCTACTATGTTATTAGTCATTTTAATAAAAAACAGACACACACTATAAACTATAAACCAGAAAAGCTAAGTTATCTGGTTTCCCACTCTTAGCAAATTAGAAGCTGCCAAACGGAAAGCAGGTTGGTTGTCCAGGAAATGCCAATGGACCCGCACAAAACATGGATTTCTGTGGTTCACACTCTGGCCACTCACTGGTATCATTTGGAGGATCTCTTAAAAAAACAAACAAAAAACTATGCCTAAGCCCACTAAATCAGTTTGTGTGTGTATGTGTGTTCAGGGGGTGGAGTGTAAATCAGGCATCTGATTGATAAACACAGTAGTTAAAATGATGGTGCAATTTAACTGACTGATGTCCTCAGGTTTCCTGCAGTGGATGCTATTATTTTGATTATTGCTGTCATTATTACAATTAGGCTATCCATATGAAACTCTCAATTTTATAGGTAAAATATGGTCAAATATCAGCAATTCCATGTGATCCAACCTAACATTATTATTAATAATGACCATTTATTATCTATTATATACCAGCAACAGTATTAGTATTTTCTACAGGTCATATAATTTTATTTCCATAACAACAACTCCATGAAGTAGGGACTATCATTCCAATCTTCAGATGAGACGACAAGCTCAGAGAAGGTAAGGAAGTCAATAAAGTCACACAGCTAGTAAGTAGTAGAGCCTAGAGGCAGATTCAGGTCTGTCTGACCCCAAGTCTTATGTTTTTCTCTTTGATAAAGGACAGCCTTGGGTCTGCTTTGCTCACTGGTTTTCACTGGTGGGAAACTGACCCAAGAAGGGGAGTGAAGTTTGCTCAGTGCTCGTTTTAAGGGACAGTCCTGGGCTGCAGAGGATGTGCACACCCCCCTGTCCTGGTGGTAATTTCACAGTTTCCACTCCATAGAGCAGGGGCTGTCAAAATGTGGTCCGCAGACCAGCAGCATCACTTGGGAACTTGTCAGAGAGTATATCCTCACCCCACCCCAGACCTACTGAATCAGAGATCTAGGGGGGGTGGGGCCAGCACTCTGGTTTAAGCAGCCCTCCAGGTAATTGGAATGCAGTTTAGCATTTGTGAACCACTGCCCTGCGTTAACAGTAATGACTGCTGACTTGTACGAGCTCTCGCTCTGCACCAGATCTGAACCCATCCACTGAGGGTTCCTACAGGTAGGGGTTTATAATCATCTTAATTCCAGTTTGCGCAGAAGCAGCTTTGGAGCCTGACAGAGGGTGAATGGATTACCTGAGGCTCTGCAGGGAGCAGCTGGCTGGGTCTGGGTTTGAACTTGGCTCTGAAGGGTGAGTCAGTGGCCTTAACCACTATGCTAAACCGCCTCTGCTCCTCCCGTCTGGAAGTCTGGGATGTCTCATTCTCTGCAGAGTGTCTCCAATAGAGGCTGGAGGGAGAAGAGACGATACTGATGTCAGAACAGGGCTTTGCAGGAGATGAAGCAGCTCATCTACCATGGAGCGTCCTTAGGATGGGGAAGAAAGGGAGCCATGGTTTTGGTATAAAAGTTTTCATTTAGGAGGCTGGGGCATTCCAGATAAGCTGCCCTTGTTTTCTTTCCCACAGGCCAGATGCCTTTATTCAGGCACTTTTCAGTGACTGCACTTCGTCTGCAGAATGCCCAGTGTGAGTCGGGGGCTTTGTATGTTGAGGGTTTTACTGGGGATTATTGCAAGGCAAGAATAATGGTGATATTGTTTGCAGAGCCAAGGTGGAAAATCAGACCAGGGGGCAGGATTTATTTTTCTGCCGTAAAGCTGACGGGAGGGGGCTCTTCAAAAGTTCACTGACTGTGGCGCTGAAGTCTGTCCATTTGGAAGCACTCCTGGATGACATGGGCAGATTCCCAGCTAATACTGTGCACACCCCTCTGTCACCAGGCATCCAATTGCCAGCGAATTTTGCAATATAGTGACAGTAATGGAAAGCAAAATTGATCTCTAAATAATGGTTTAAGATGGCTACTTGATAAAGGGCACTGCAATAATTATGATCAATGGAGCATGGATTCAATATATATTGCCCATTTAGATGCACCAGATTAGCTTAACAGCTTTCTTTAATGTTCTGAGTATTTTGCGTGCGTGTGTGTGTGTGTGTAAGTGTGTGTGTAAGAGAAGGGAGAGGGAGAAGAGAGGCAGAGGGAGGGAAAGAAGAGGCAGCCTGCAAGCTGCTGTGAATGTTGCTGGGCTTCGTAGTGATCAGTGTGGTTGAGGTGACACAGAGCTGAGGGAGGAAACTGAGATTCCAAAGTTGTGTGATCCATTACCAGAGACCAAACTCAAGTGTCCTGTGTTTCAGATGGGGGGCTTTGCGGAGGGAGGAGGGAGCAGGGGAAGGGGCAGAGGAGAGATACCTGATATGAGTTTTGTCATTTTGCAGAGGGCACTTTCTGGATGACGAGTTGGTGTAATCACGGAAATTAGGCAGGCAGGCAGCTGGCCAAAAGAATCCCTCAACATCCCTGAAAGCAAGCGCCATCAACTAAGTGAGCTGGACAGGACTTGTTTTGGAAAGCCAGGCTAGCCATGGAAATGTGTTTTACCAGGAGGTGGGTGGGAAATGATTTACTTGACATTGGTCCTAATCCTCCCCTCCCCAGCACCCCCAGGAAGGAAATTTTCCGTGACAGCCTGTCTAAAAATCTGGGTCCATTCCTTACCTTTTATGTCTCTGGGTTGATCCCAGGTAACACACAGGGTCTGTGATCAGTGTGTAATGATGAGGGCAGTGTGCCATATGGGCTGAAATTCCTTGGGATAATGAGGATAAAATGATTGCAGTTTTAGTCCTGACTTGCTTTGATTTGTCAGTTAAAATAAAGGCCCCCGTCTCCACCCTTTCATGAAAGGACATCGGGAGGAAGGGTCACTGTTCACAGGAGGAGAAGCCAGTCCCCTAAACCCGATAATCTCCACTGATGTCGCTGCTGATTGTGAGCAGGTGAGGGGCTAATTGACTTGGTGGTTTTTAAGCCTGGAAAGGCAGCTGGCGTTTAGATGATAATAGTAGCAGCTAATGTTCTCTGAGCATTTACTCTGTACTGGGTGCTTTGGTGCACTGCTTCCGAAACTTTGCAAACTCACATCACCCAGGGAGCTCGTTAAAATGCAGATTCTGATTCAGTAGGTCCGGGGTGGAGCCTGAGGGTCCACATTTCTAACAGGTTCTCAGATGATGCCCGTGATACTGGCCAGCAGACCACACTTTGAATAACTTCATTTGATTCTCCCATGAGCCCCATGAGGTGGGGGCTGTGATGAATTCTGCTTTACGGAGGAAGAAACCAAGTTGACACTTAAGAGGTCCAGGGTCTTGCAGAATGTGGTACAGCTCTCCCAGGACAGGTCTTGAGATTCGAAGCTAGGCTTTCCATCCTTCCCACCTTCCATCCTTCCCTTCCCTCAGCAACAGCCACGGGGATACACTTAGCGCGATACATGGCAGGGTGGGGAGATGGGAGCAGCCCGGATTCCTGAGTGGCTAGAGGAGAGACGTCTTGCAGAGTTATCCGACCCAGATGGCATGAGGAAGAAATACACTTCGTGGTATGAAGCCACTGAGATTCCAGGGCTCCGCCGCAGCAGCCAGTGTTCATTATCCTGACAGGCACCACCAGACTCTTAACTACTCACAGTGCCTTTCACATTCCCATTTGCCCCTGGTCATCAGGCATCCAGATTTGTCCAGAGCATCGCATTGTGAATGAACTGTCCAAATGGTGTCATGATGAGAATGGATGGAAGGGAGGCCCGGCACAGAGTCCTGGGAGGGGGAAAGCTGATGGACCATGGACTATGGGATAACATAGATTTGAACCAGAAGTGGCTGCCAAATGGGACTCACAGCCCAGCTCAGCGATTCTTTTTTTTTTTTAAATTTTTATTTATTTATTTATTTATTTATTTATTTATGGCTGTGTTGGGTCTTCGTTCCTATGCGAGGGCCCCCTCTCGTTGCGGCGAGCGGGGGTCACTCTTCATCGCGGTGCGCGGGCCTCTCACTATCGCGGCCTCTCTTGCTGCGGAGCACAGGCTCCAGACGCGCAGGCTCAGCAGTTGTGGTTCACGGGCCCAGCTGCTCCGCGGCATGCGGGATCTTCCCAGACCAGGGCTCGAACCCGTGTCCCCTGCATTGGCAGGCGGATTCTCAACCACTGCGCCACCAGGGAAGCCCCCTGTGTTACTTTTGAGCCTTCAGAATGGCAACTCCAGGGCTGGGCTGTAGGGCTTCACTCAGAGCTCATCAGCACCTCTGACCAATTTTCAAATGCTTCAGGCTTGATTAAACCCCAGGCACAGTTTGCCAAGTGCTTCCTCCCCCACCTTAATTGTTTAGATTGTGTAGAATTTGAGTAAAATTTAATCCAGATGTTTCTGATTCGTTTACGTTTAAATCACCAGAAAATGCTCTTAGGTTGCTATTTGATGTCGAAGAGGTTTTTCAAGCGTTTTCCCCCGTCTCAATAGGAGAGGTCACATTTGGGTAGGGGTAGAGCAGTCCCATGCACCTAGAGGTTTCATCTGATTTGATCTGAAAACCCATTCTTGTGAAATCTGCATCAGAACTCAATTTTGTTTTGACCTCCTCTTCAAATCCCTACGGTGAACATCTCAGAGAGCTAGAGTAATTTGCACACAGTTGATATCAGGGATTCTTGTTTGAAAAAATAATACCCCTGACCCTGGCTTCTCCATCCTCGTGACCTGATTGGAGCTGGCAAGTTGCCACTCCCTTCTTGAAGTACAGGAGAAGCAACTGGGCCAGGTAAGCACACTGATTTCACTACCTGGGCGCTTGCTAAGCTGAAGTCAGTCAGTCTGGCACCAAGTGTCTGAGAGCTGATAGATGAGAGCTTATGCAAGGTCATCATCCATAGTCTAGGGCAGGGGTTCTCAAAATGTGGTCCCTGACCACAGGTATCAGCATCACGTTGTTAGAAACGTGCATTTGTGAGCTGCGTCCTAGACATACCAAATCAGAAACTCCAGAGGGGGGGGCCCAGAGGTTGTGTTTGAAGAAGTTTTCCAGGTGATTCCGACGCACCCTGAAATTTGAGAATCGCTAGTCTAGGCCCTCAGTAATACTTGTCATCTTACCCTTAGGACTTTGTAGGGATTAATGAGATAACATTGTCACATGACTCAAGACACTCAGACCCAGGCTATATTTACCCAGGGCTCTAAGAGTGACCTTTGTGATTGAGCTGGAAAGCCAGAAAATCAAACAACCCCTGAGTTGATGTTTTCCCCCTCTGAATTAACTTTGTTTTGAACTGTGTCTGCATTGAATGGTCGTTTAGGGGGTAGTGTGGATACAGCCAAAAGGCGTGTTTTAAATAGCGGCACTCTCCAAGTAAAAACTCTTCGGGGAACCACTGTCAGTTTCTGGAGCTTGAAAAATGCAATTCCCTGAATACGTAGGCTTTTAGGATGTGTGCTTAGAGGGCTCTCTGGAGTTGGCAGATTGATATGATGGGATCCCCCCACCTGCCGAGTTCACGCGTCCAGTCTTATATTTGTCAAACGTTAATCGAGTTTCTGCTATATTCTGGTGCTGTCCTGGGAGGTCTTGGGGATTCCCACCAGAGATCAAGCTCTTAATCACTGTGCTTAACCAAAAGAATTCCCAGACTAGAGGTTGACTAGAAGAAGTAAACAAAGCTCTATAAGGAGCATTTCCCAGCAACAGTGGCAGTGGAGGGCAGCCTGGGGTGAGCGGAGGGGTCGGCATGCGGGACTGCCCGGAGAAGGTGATGCCTGGGTCTTAGCGGGAAAGATGCTCTGGGTAGGTTGGGGGGTGCGCGAAGAGGCGTGGAGCCAGGATGGCGACCACAAGTGTTTCAGAACGTCTGGGGCTTGCAGGGGGCAGTGGGGGGGGGGGGGAGCGAGGGACCAGTGAAGCTGGAGACGGTGGGGCCAGTTTACGAAGCATCTCCCATGACATAGTAAGTTCCTCCTATTCCTTGGAATCCTGTTTAAATCTATCTTGCAAAGAGCATCCACGGTGTCTGCATTTTTCTCGGGCTCTCCCAGCACTCTTGGTACCTGGAAAGGCGATGAGGTGTGGTAGAAAGTAACAGGGTCCAGAGTCAGGGACCTGAGGATAAGAAGTGCCCTGTAAGAATCGTCCACTGTGGTGTTGGGGTGCTGCCACTGCTGCTGCTATCACCCTATTCAGCCTCCCACAGGGTCGAGGCCCAGATCCTTTGCTTCATATCTGATACACTTGTATTCATTTCAACTCTCTCCTGCTGGCATTACCACTTGCCGACAGATTGACTATTCCTCTCTGCTCCTGTGTTCATTTCCACCCTGCCCCCTGTTCATGTCACCCCTCCTACCCATCTTAGAACATGTCACCTCCGTCAACCTTCTTGGGCCACCTCAGTCCAAGTTCAAGCCATCCATCCCATGAACTTCCAGAACTTGCTGTCTGCCCTTTAATCATATGGGACCTCAGGGGTCTTATGTTTATGTGGATCTTATTGGCTTATCTGTTTCTCTCCAGCTTGAGGGAAAGGTCCTTCCCATAGACTCTAAGGAAGGTGTGTGCCCTGCATGAACATTCGAATCCGTGAATGGTAGCCTGAGAAGCTTAGTGCCCCACTGCTGCTTTGGCAAGAACTGTACAAACGGTTCAGTTTTATTTTTCTCAGGGAAAATAAATCATCAATCATGGGGCTGTAGTAACCATATGAACATAAATCCATTAGGACCTAAAAAATTTTTTTGTTGGTATAATAGAGAGGGGTTTGTGGGAAGTGTTATATGTTCTTCCAGAATGTAAATCTGATCACGTGACTCCTCTGATTAAAACCTTCTCTGTCTCCACATTCGTCCCAGGATGAAGTTCAAACTCCTCCTTATGGCTTCAAGCCCTGCACACAGTCCAGCCCGACCACCCTCTGACTTCCTCTTCCAGCTCTTGGGCCTTATGGTCCAGGCTCCTACCATCCTTAAGGGCTCCTAGGGCCTGAGGTGGGCATTTTCTCTCACCACTGCCCCTTCAAGCAAGGTTTTCTCTTCAACTTTCAGCTCCTGTTCTCTCAGTAACGCGGGAGCTTATGCATCACCTCCTGCAGAAAGCAGCTTCCCTGACCCTCTTCGTCTGAGTTCAGTGCCTCTGATGAGGTCTTACAAGACGTGGTCCTCCCCTCTCATTGCACCCAACCCATTTTTATTGCATTTGCCCTTATTCTCCCTAGACGATACGCTCCCCGAGGGCAGGGACAATTTCTAGCTTGTGGTGGATGGATTGGAGGCTCTGAATTTTTGGTTCTACAAAGGAGTGAATGAATGAATGGATACTTTGCTGAAAGGGTTGCAGGTCAGAATAGGGTTCATTATGCAACACTTGTAAGTCACATCCCTGCTGGAGACAGTCAGGGGCTTTGGGGCGCTAGAGCCCAGAGCGCCATTTGTACCCATCATAAAAACATCGTTTACTGAGGGTTCCAGCAAATCCTCTTAAATGACTCCATTTCTCTGCCTTTATTGATGTATATTTCTTCTCCTGAAAACGTGTCTTGACAATTTCACATTTCAAAGTGCTGAAAGAATGTGCCTAGGTTGAAACTTTCTGCCATTTGCAAGGATGTCAAATTTTATTCCTGGATGCATTTTTTTCCCAGCCGGCTTTTCTCGACCTGATAATAGAGGGTTATAATGGAAATGCTGCCAGATCCATCAGCTGCAGTGTGGTGAACATTGCCCTTATAACGCAGCCAGCGATAGTTACCTGAAGCCCACGGAATGACTCCTGCCTGAACAGAAGAAGCAATTTGGAGGGGGTGATAACACCTGCCACGCCGCTGAAGGACTGCATCGTTCCCCCTACAGAAGAGTGGAAGAATTATGATAAAAAAGCGGGGCCACGTCATTCTTTCTTTCCAAGTGCCTCTAAACAGTCCTAATACTGTGGTATCTGAACTTCTAATGACGCTGAAAAAGGGCTTTCTGTTGTTGTTGTGAATGTTTGTGAAAGCACATGGAGACAAAAATTCCCAAAGAATTTGCTGCAAGATAACCTGCCCGCAAAACATTTGCCAAAGACACTAATTAGTCACATTTACGATACCACTCTCTGGCTAAGAAATGGGATGAGGATTTTTGAGATGATAGAAGGGGCGATATACAAATATTTTGGGTGAGACATAATCAGTTAATTGGTTTATTAAATTATAAAACCATTGTTTGCCCTAAAGAGCAAAAAAAACTAACTAAATGAATAGTCACCTCTTTGAAGACTTCTTACGTTAATTATGTTTATGCATCAGTAGCAGCAGCTGTGTTAGACAAAGGGCTCTTTATCTTTACATGCCATAGCTACAATGTATTGTGGTTCAAATGATGGCCCCGACTTTATGTCTACATAATTACAGAAATCTTATCCCTTTTGTGTTTGCACATCATTTTCGGTTTTTTGGAATAGTTAAACTCCATTTTACTTTTTAATAACATTTTAGAAATCATTGTGATTCAGGTAAACAGAATTTGATTGCTTTGATGGATTGAAAATGGTTAGCTCAGCCCGAGTTTATTTGATTTGTTTCTTCAGGGATTACAAAGAATAGGATTTTATCTCCAGACTGACAAAAGAGACAAACTCTGCATTTCTGCCCATGTAGTGGCAGGGCTGCTAAGCCACACGGCTCCTCCGAGAGGGAAATGCATTAGGCAGGAGCTGGATTTTTATCCACAATCTGAGTTTTCATTCCATCAGACATTGGTGGGGGGGTGGGGTGTGAGGAAGGGGAGGCATGCTTTACTCTTATTTTACTTAGAATTTTTTAGTCAGAGGAAACCTGACTAAAAACCTGACCAGGGTTTTGGCCTGGCACTAAATACAGCAGATCCCACGGAGGTAACCTGGTGAATCAACGCCTGTCCTTCTCAGCCATAGTCACCTTAGGCAAAGGTCCGTCTGCTAATTGAACGCGTTTTGAAAGGCAATGTGCCGATTACTTGCCGGATTCACCTGAGACACATCCCTGGGGATTTCTTGCACGCTCTAATACAGGACCCAGGCAGACTTGAGTGGTGTTTCTGACACTGCTCTTTCATTTTATCCAGTGTGACCTGACATTTGTGTGGCAGGAAGAGACCAGGAAAATGTCAACGGACAATGCAGAGAAAAGCAACAACGTGTTGCAAAATACCCGTTCTCTACCCAGTCCTCTTGATCAGGAGGGTGGGACCCCCTTAATTACTGGTTCTTCAGGAGAGCACGATCTTGTTTCTTTCCCCAAACTTCTTTAAGCCCCGACTTCTTGGGGGACGGGGGGCTAGACAACTTTGAGTTGTTGTGTTTCAGAGGCCTGTGCAAACCCTACTGTGGGCAGTAACAAAGTGCTGGGAGAAAAAGGAGTAGGTATTTGTAAGAAAACCTGGATCCAGATTCCTGTCCTGTCTCATCACCTGTGGACCTTGGACAGATTTCCAAACCTCATTCATCTTAGTTTTCTCCGAGGGTCACTGAAAGGATTGAATTAGTTCACACAAGCCCCTGGCACAGGGCTTGGCGTGGCATAGATATCCAGGGAAAGCTCACTGATGCTTCTAAGTGTCTATGGAAAGCATGGCCATTGCCACGAGGTACTTGCTATATGGTTAAGAAGTCCGTACACAGATGAGGGACAAATATTTCAAACACACTGGCACCGTTTTGCCCTAAGGGTCCCTAATGAGGGATAGCATTTTTAAACAACCCATTTAGGGTTACAGGAAATCTTGTAACATCATGATGGGGTCTTTTGATTGTGACTGAAACAGACCAATTTCGTACAGATTCCATGCTGTGAACAATCGCAAATGTTCAGCAAATAACCACATGCAAATACCCACCAGGTCAAATCTTATTACAACAAATCTAACTTACAAAAAGCAAAGAACAAGCACTTAAAGTGTCTTTAATGGCACTAAAATGTTCCCTGGCCTTATTTGCTGGTTAATTGATTTAAGAAAGGAACTGATGCAATAAAAATAATAGCTTGGGTAATGCTTTGAAATTTTATACAATGCCATTTGGTTTTAATATAAACCTAATCCTGGAAATATGCAGAGTAAACTCATAATCAGAATTAGGAGATGTTAATCAGAGAAGGCTCTCAGGTGGAGGTGTTTTTTGGTTTTTGGTTTTTTTTTTTTTTAGTTTGTTTGCTGTTTGTTTTTTGAAAAGCAAGGAAAATTGAGGCTGAGAAAATTGTCTCTACAAAAGGCAGGAATAATCAAAGTCATGTTGAAAAGAGAGGCCAGCAATCTGACAGGGAAGGAGAAAGGCTGGCTGGGGGTTAAAAAAATGACTCCCAGGCCAAAGACTCCAAGAGATGGGGTGAGTTTTTGGGCTGAGAAATAAGAATGGTATTGGAGGAAAATCAGGATTTACTGAACACTCAAGAAACTGGCTGCTCAAATGATTTTCCACAGCCTCGAACGCTTTTAATAAACCACAGGCCCCTAAATCTCCCAGATAAAATGATCTCTTTTAGCATCACTCGCAAGGAGTTGAAACTGTCTTGCAGATATTGGCACATAGAACCAAATTCTCTCTTTTACTGTTTGCCCCACAATGTGTCTGCCTTGGAGTTGAGGCTGTACGTGTGGGTGAGTCCATCTTGGCATGGAAACAGTCTCTCTCCTCTAATCTCCTTTTCTCCACTGGGAGTTCTTTGGGAATACCAACAAGCAGCCAGACCTTTGGTGAAGGCAGGACTGGGCAGGGGAGTGAGGGAATGGGGTGAGGCTCGGTCTGGGGAGGGACCACATCAAGGGGCACTGGAATTGACAATAGAGCTTTCCAGTCTCCATGGCCACAAAGGGCATCTCTGAACATGTCTCCAGGTGATAACATGACAATCCTAAATTCTAAGGATTGAACTGTAAGACAAAGCTTCTGTGCTAGAAGCCAGAGTCTGCAGACAAAGAACAGATGGGTCAGAGCCCTGGGCAGGCAGACTTGTGAGGTCAAGGCCAGGAGGGGTCTGCACTGAAGGCGACAGATGTCCCAGACGTGAAGATATGCCACCCAGACCCACCTTGAGGAAGGATTTGCTGCCCAGCCACAGGGAGTGGGGTCAGAAGACAGTCTCCATGTGTGAACGTCTCCAGGGCTCCCTCAGCCGAGACAGTGCCTTGCCCGGGATCCCACCCTTCCTTGGGGAAGGCAGGTGTATAACGGCCCAGCCATTTTGCCTCAATACAGGATGACTCTAAGGGTCAATATTCCTTCCAGAGCTCCTGCCGTCTTGGTAGAGTGTGTTAGGCCTGCGTGACTTACCCTCTGGCCCAATCCTAATTCCTCCCTTTCCTTTCACAGGTGTTGATCCCAATAAACATCTTGCAGCCCAAACTCCATCACACGTCAGCTTCCAGAAAACTCAACCCATGCCACAGGAAAGGACTGCGAACATGCCAAGAGGGAGAGCAAGAGAGTTTTGCAGACGACAAGTGCTCACAGTTTGGTGGCAGCAGAATTAAGGAGCCCACAGGCAACTGCTGGGCAGGAGAGCAGGCAGAATTCAGAAGAGTCGGGAAGACAGGACAGGTGTGGGTAACCAGACGGAATGATGAACCTGATTCGACACCACTAGGCGCCCCTAACGTGCTCCCTGGGGCAGGATGTCAGGTTGAGTGTGGGCAGCCTGGAGCCAGTAGGTGAGAGAGCAGGTGAGTACTTTCACCTGGCGAGAAAGAGGGACGTGTGAAGAATGAACGTATGGAAGGTAAGTTCCGGTGATATCCTGAGCACCCCCTTCCTTCTGAAGCCAAAGCATCTCATGGCGGGTACCATATCTATGTGCTTGCATATATGACCGGAGTATAAACCCATGAACAGGTCACTGGTGAAGAGTGCCTGCAGTCTGACCAGGGAGCAGCGGAGGTTGGCACTGCCCGGGTTCCTGGGGATTGTGCGTACTGGTTGCTGTGGGAGAAGTGGATTTGTTTTGTGGCGCCTGGTCTTGTCTACGGCTCTGAGTACCTTTCAGCATTCAGGCCTCTGGTACAGAAAGCGACGGCTGACAGGCACGTTTCCAGCCAATTTACATATATGTAAAGTTATTTAACTTGGTACTGATTTCTTTGCTTGTCAAACATTTCCGTTAGAATTGGCATGTGGTGTAAAATTCTACATTCTTTTTGTCAATCTGCTCTTACAATCTACTCCACCAACTGTCCGGAAGTGTATTTCAGAAACAATGACCAGTGGTGCAGAAGGGTGTCTTTGTTTGTAGAGGGATGGATACCTTGGGCATCGATCCTCCACTGGGATAACCTTGTGTCTGAACCTTGCCTGAAGGGAAAATATGCATTTAGGTTTTGTGGAAGAAAAATGACTTCCCTTCAAGGACAAAGTTCTGGAATTTATATGCCTTAGCACCCAAGGCAATCACAGCTGATGATTAATTCCTAATGAAAGCTAAACTGAGAGCAATTTTGCTTGACGTTTCCATTTCTCATTTGCCTTCCCTGTAATTTTAAAGGGATAGTGAACATTTGGGAAACCTGGAGAAAGTATCTCATATAAAATGTTATTAGGTTCAGTTTATTCCCCAGATGAAACTTTCTGGTAAAGAGAGGTAGAAAGGTCCTCTAATTATCATTTCATATGTAAATATATCTGTGATTTGTAGAGGGAAAATTCTTTACAGAGTGTAAAGTATAGTTCATTATGTTATTTCTATGTAGCTTTCAAATTCTGAGAAGCGTTTGAGCTATGACCTCTGAGGATAGCTACAGACAAGCAAAAACAAAGACAGTGGCATAGGTTGTTTTATGTCAATTCAGCAAACTGATTCTAAAAGAGCCTCAGCTTACTGCAGATAATGTGACCGAAAGAATTTTACTTGCCTTTCCCTGCACTGGCCTGCATCTTAACTGGGATGTATTCGATGATGGGAAACCTCATTCTCCATTTTAAGCAAAGTCCTTTTCTGACTTCAGTCTTATTTCTTTGAATCTGGCCTACCATCCTTCAAATTTCAATCCTGTGGGCAGGTGCCAGCCCAAGAACTTCATGAGGTACATTTGAATTCTTAGTCTTCCCTTGGGCCAGGTCAGAGATCGAGCATCGAAACAAAGTAAATGTCGTATTTCTTTCCTTGGTGAGTAATGGGATGCCTCACAAACTTACTACAGGTATCTTATTGACAATCAGAAACCAAGCCTGTCCATGAGTGAGAAAGTATGATGAGTTACCATGTTCCACTGGTCTCCACTGCCAAGGAGAGGGGTCTGCAATGGCTCCAGTAGGATGATAATTTGGTGTTGATAAGATTCTTTGGTTTGTCATCTAATGGGTGGTAAAACTGTTCACACAGCTCTGGTTATTTTCCCAATGGAATGTTCTGACTGCCCTAAGAATATATCATTGAACGTTCTTTCTTGATACCTGTCTTCCCAGCCAGAAAAGATAATTTCTTCTTAGTCAGAAATGATTACTCCCCAGTGTTAGTAGTCACAATAATGAAAACAACAGCAGCCATTTACTGAGCATCTACTATGTGCAAAAAACCTTACAGATCTGTCATTTCATTTCCCCAATAATTTTAAGGATAGAGACGTTACTATCCCCACTGACAATTGAGGAAGCGGGGGTCTAGAGAGATTATACAATTGCTGGAGGTCACAAGGCATAAGACTCCCCAGGTTTGTGTGATCCCCAAACCCATGCTTCTGTCAGAAGCATGATGGGACCTCTGAGATACCGGGGAGTTGATTGTGCAACGATGCCCTATCACTCTCATTACTGCCAACTCCTGGTGCATATGTGCAAAAATTCATTAGATCCAGAAGAGCTTGGCTGTAAAGAATATGTCACTAGCTCGATTAGCTATTACTTAGATGTTAATGCATGTAAATTATACACTTATTAGATATTCATCAGTTATTATTCAATGTCAATCAGATATTAATTGGGTATTTATAATTAATCAGTTATTTATTAAATATTAAATCGCAATTGTGCCAATTTCAACTTCCACCAGCAAGGTAGAGAATCTATACCTTCTCCACATCCTTGTCTACATCTGGATCTGGTATTGCCAGCTTTTAAAAAAAACGTCCAATATGATGGGTGGTGAAATTCCATCTCATTGAAATTTTGATCTGCATTTCCTTCATTACTAATAGGTTGTGTATTATATTGGTCGTTTGGGTTTCCTCTTCTGTGAATTGCCAGTTCACGTATTTTTCTTTTTCCTATTGGGTATTTATCTGTTAAAAATTGATTTACAGGAATTCTTTATATAGCCTGGGTACTAAGATTTCATTGATCGTGTCATATGTGCTGCAGATATTTTCTTCTAATCTTCTCTGTTAACTTTAAGGTGACTTTTACAAAAGTTTTATGCAGTATAATTGTATGCAGCTGTTTTTGCTTTTGGTTTTTTTATGGCTAGGTATTTTTGTATATCACTTACAGTCTCCTATATTTTTTTCCTCAACTTTATTTATTTTTTTTTGTTTTCACACTCAGACATATATTACGTCTGAAATGTATTATTTTTTCTTTAGTTTGAGGTGTGATCTAAATTTATTTTGCACAGAAGAGTAACCGATTCTCCCGGTAGCATTTATTATGAGTGCATCTTTTCTACTCTGATTTATAATACCCTTCTCTCCTATATCAAGTTTCCATGCCTATGTGGATTTGTTTCTGAACTTTGTCTATCCTTGTGCCAGTACTGATGAAGTTAGTGTATCTTTATAAAAAACAAGTCGTGCTTCTTTATTCTTCTTCAAATGGCTTATTGTTATTCTTAGTCATATGAATTTTAGCCTCAGCGTGCCAATAATCTACTAAAAGGTGAACTTGTTGTCTGATGAACTAAATACACCGATCTTTGAGGACTTCAAGGGCTTGATCATATAGTGTGCTGGCTTTCACCCACCAGGTTAATTCATTCATTAAAAAAAATTCATCTGCAGCTCACCTGAACTAGCTTAAACCTGAATGTTGAGACACATTTTTAAACACCCATTCTATGTTTAATTAAATAAAAGTCAGGGTTTCAACCAATTTAATTAGAAAACTGAATCTGACGTCTACAGGTCAGAAGACAGCAGCTTTGGGACACTGTAATTGTAGATAAGAATTACGTGAAATCATATGAAAAAGGAAGAAAGTCATTCCTGCTTACAGTGTAGCTTTTCCGTTGCATTTTATTAAACCAGCCACCAGAGGGCAGAATGAGCATGAGAGTCCTACTTGCTTTCCCTGGAAAAAGGAAGATGAGTCCTCATTAGTTCCCACTAGGACTATGGCATGTTCAGTATGTCGAGAGGTTAGAACGTTCTTTGGGAGGGAGATGTTTTTCAACTGCTATTCAAGATGGCGTTTCCTGCTGGTCTTATCTCAGTTGAAGTATTTTTTTTCCCCAGCACGGTGAAAGAGAAGCTCACTTCCTAATTGTTGAGATCAAACCTTTGACTTTTGTCACAAGGAAATGCTGTTTAATGAAATTTAAAAGGAAAAACCCCACTCCAACCACTTATCAGAATCTCAAACACCCTAATGCAAAGTCCAGTGTCCCACCAAATGAAATAGGGTAATATTTCCTACCGGGCTATTTTCTAGCTGACCACGGTATTTTGTTTCTACTGATAAAGGGTCCAGTTTATTTAATTGAAAGTTGATGGGTGTATATTTCATGGCCTGGGCATTTTTTTTGGTGGCAACCAGTACACCTTTACTTGTATTGCCAGCACAAATAGCATGCTTTTCTAGAGTACTGATTTTTCATAAATAGAATAACACATGTTATAGTTCTCTTTGCCAAAGGAAACAAGCCAAGAGATGAAGTAGTTTTTCCATTCAAGCTACGTAGAAGGAAAGAGGTGCTGAGCCTCCTGTGGGGTGTACCTTCAGTTCAGCATGGCTTGCTGAATGCCTGTTAGGTGTTCTTCTTTATTTGAGACATCATGGGGGCCACTGTCTTGCCTTTAATTAACTGAATCTCATTTGGGAGCAATGTCTTCAAATTGGGGAAGTCATTCGAACAGCTAGAAGATAAGATCATTTAAATGAAAAAAAAATGATGTTTAATATGGATCTTGAATTTGACTAAAGACATGGTACTTAAGATGATTATGATGATGATTATGATTGTTATTTAGTTCAAAAATTCCTATTGGTTCCCCAAGAAATTCTTCCATATTTGTCTTCAGGGTAAACCCTAGCTGGAACCTCAGCTCCAGTGTTCCCTCCTCTGGGATGCTTCACCAGGTAGCGTCAGCTCTTCTTTCCCTAGGTTTCCCTCACCCTTACCTCGCTGGTAAGGTCAATGCTGGTTTGCGTATTCACGTCCCTGTTGGACCACAGGGCCATTGAGATCAGAGACCATGGGGTGCTGGTCATCTTTGGGTCCCAAGCACCAGCGTAGATTTGTACACCCAGCATAACCCAACCAATATTTGCTGAATTGAAGGGAAGGTCACTCCTCTCTCCCTAGCCCTCGTGCATAATCTTTGGAAGGCACCGACAAGCTTTCACTTAACCATCACAGTGAAATCCAACATGCTGCTTTGATGCTGGAGCTCCAGCCACATGGCTCAGCTCTGTGCTGGCGTCCTGGTTGTGTGTGTTCTCCAGAGTTCTGTGATATCTGAAAATTGATTTACACTAGCTTAAATCCAAAGCCTTTGACACTTCAAAAAGTTGAATTTTTCTCATTCAACATAATAAATGACTTTCCTGTGCCCAGGAGTTTAAGGTTTATGTCCTGGGAGGGAAAGGAAGGGTAATGAAAAGAACATGGCCTTCTGGGTCTGTTAATAGGCACTCATATTTGCTGCATGAATGAAAAAAGAGAATGAATGATTCATAGGGTTGGAAATATTGAATACACTAAGAATAATGCATGCAGTAAGTGCTTATGATGTGCTGGGATCTATGCAAGTGGTTGCTTTAAAGGTTTATCTCATTTAATCTTCAAAACTCTTTGAAGTAAGTACTCTTAGCTCCATTTTATAGATAAGAAAACTGAAGCTCAGAGAGGATAAATACGTCTCCCAGTGCCACACAGCTAGTAATTATCTGAGCCATGATTTGAACTCAGGCCTTTTGACTCCAGAGCCTGTGCTTGTAACCCCTGCATGTAGAGCAGAATTCCTGGCACATGGAACACATTAGATAAATAATAGATGGACTCCCCTTTCCTGATCCTACTGCGCTGCCTCCTAAAGCTTTAAACAAAACTTTATGGAATAATGAAGGTCTGAAGAGTGTTATATACATTTCTCTTCAACTCCTGGCTCTTTTGATCTTTCTCTAGTAAGGAAATGTCTGGAAGTTACTGTATTAGATGAAGACAGGACCCCGAGTTTCCAAGGCAGTGGGCCTCCTGAAGCTGAGACAAGATTCCAAAGCAAACGGGTCTTTCAAGGAGAGACCCATGGTTCAGCCATCACAGTGACTTTCCTCTCCTCTCCTCCCAACAGCATCAGACTTCCCTTTAAGAGCCCCAGTTGGGAACAACTTCAACAAGGGCAGGAGTTCCAGGGGATGGGACAGAAGCCAGGATTTGCCCTCCTAAATCTGGCCCGAGCGATAGAAGGCATCTTTGGCCTGAAGAAGTGTAATACAAAGAAAATCCTAATTGCTACAGCTAAGTAATTAGAAGATCCAACCTATAAATCATAGTGCGGGCAACCGCTTTAATTATGTGCACGATTAAATAGGTGACTAACGCACATTCTTCCCTAGATGAGCATATTTAATATCCTGTAATGGCAACAAGTTTCGAGCTGATTTATCATTATTTTGTTTGGTCAGATGATTTTTCTGCATTTTAATGTGTTTTGTGGTTACATATTTGCTGTGAACAAACAACGTTTTTCCCAGGTAGCGTGCTGTAAAGGACTAGCTGCATGATTTGTTTACAATTCTTTTAGGCGTCTCAGAACTCAAACAACATTATGTACTTATTTTTAAGTAGCTGCACTAAAATCTTAAACTGCCTCCTTAGAGTCTTTCTTTCTCTGCCAGTTGGTACACACACAATAATATTTGAAAAATGGTCAGTTTCCTTGAGTCTCATTTTTGACACGTGGATGTGCAGTTTTGATATGAAACTAATAACTGTCCGATCAGAAGCATCTATGAACTCCAAAATGGTATCTTAATTCAAAGGACCTAAAGACAAGCCACTGGCGCATGCACATGGTATTACATTAGGCACGTCACTGAAATTTGCAAGAGTGATAATAATAATACGACAGGAAATTTTAAACCTGCCCTCTAAAAGCTTGTGTTCAGATTCACTGGAATGGTGGAAAGATTCCAGGCATTGGAATCAGATAGATTTGGGTTCCCGTCCCAACTCTGCCTCTCATCGGCCTGATGAAGTTATTTGTCTTCGTTGGAACTAAGTTCCAGGAAAGAAGGAATAATCCCACCGGCCTTGCAGAGTTGCTGTGAGAATTGGAGACACTGCGTGTGGGGCTCCAGCGTGGCACCTGGGGTCTGGTCGGTACTCAGTAAATGCTAGCTGCTGTTGCAATTGGAAACCGAATAAATTTGGGCCTTCCTGCTTGCAGGATCCAAAAGGAACTCAAATCAGACTCCAGAAGCCTTAAGGATAATTTGTACGTCCCTACAGGACTCTTTCTTGCCCTCAGGTAGCAGAGGGAAGATTGTAGACGCAGTGCAGCTAAACTTCCTAAATACCTTCTTTATTCATCTTTCTCCCCAAAGTGCCCCAAATCATCTTTCTCCCTTTTCCCCCACAAACTCCAGCCCATACCAGTTTCTTGCCACCCCTCTGCTCCCTTGGGGTCCTTCTCCCAGCCTCCTGGACCCTTTCTTTTCTCCAGGTGAAGCTCTGAGCCTCCCTGAGGCAGGGAAGTCCTTGTGCCCTTAGCTTCCTCTCTCCTCCTTAAGAGAGAGGAGGAGAGCTAAAAAATTCTCATGCTGTCCTGTTTGTCTTTGCCCGTGAAACACTGTCAAGTTGTTACGCTTGACGGACATCCTTTATAACAAGTAGGTTAGGATATTAGAGTTTATGCTTTTGGTGGGGGGTGGGGATGGAAGAGAATGATTTGGAAGTATAAGAAAATCGTAGGCTAGGAGAGAAGGTGGGAGAAGCTGACGAGGATAATAATAGAAGGGCTGGGGCAGCAAAGGGCAGAAGAGAAGAGAGGGAGGCTTTTATCAGCCTAGGAGCCCATAGCTGTGCCTTCTGCAGTTGTAATACACAGCTAATGTATATGGAGAATTCATCACTGTTCTTGACCCCAATATGTGTATTGATGAATTCTTACAACCCTCAGAGGTAGGAACCTTAGTAGCCCATACTACAGATGAGTCAACTGATGCACAGTAGGTCTAAGTGACTTGTTTGAGGTCACAAAGCCAGAGGTCAAATGCAGGCATCCTGGCTCCGGAGCCCAGGCTCTTACCCCCATGATATCCGGCCCCAT
This sequence comes from Balaenoptera musculus, assembly GCF_009873245.2. Taxonomy (NCBI): domain Eukaryota; kingdom Metazoa; phylum Chordata; class Mammalia; order Artiodactyla; family Balaenopteridae; genus Balaenoptera; species Balaenoptera musculus. The sequence continues at coordinate 12,594,474 of NC_045800.1, forward strand.
GGTTGCAGAGAGGGAGACCCAGGGAAACTTCAACACTGCCAATTAATCTGCATCGAACAAAGTCTTTTAGAAGAAAAGAATGGAGGAGGCCTTTGGCCGCACAGTGGTGTCCCCCGTGCCTAAAAGTCTGCTGGAGTGTGGTTGATAAACATCTGGGACGGGTGTCTACTGGGTAGGGAATAAACACTCTCCCTCTTTCAGTAGGGGAGAGGGGTGGGGATTTCTCTGCAACGATGCAGTTGAGAAATTTCCCCCCGAAAGCTTCCAGACTTAGGTGGCCAATACTAGCATTTCATGTCACAAAATAACCAGAGATCCAGAGAGACACAGAGCTATTAAAAGTTTGAAAAGCTGCCATGATGGTGTGGATGGGGGTAAGCAGAAATTGCTATTTTGTTTTTTCCTTTAAAAATCTGGCCTGGCGGTCCAGTGGTTAGGGCTCCGCGCTTTCACTGCCGAAGGCGTGGTTTCAATCCCCGGTCAGGGAACTAAGATCCTGCAAGCCGCGTGGCGCAGCCAAAAAAAAAAAAAAAAATCTGGCCTGGAAACATAAGGAGTGTATCCTTAGAATAAGCCCTCCTCGCAACAGTATGAAAGGATGTGAGTGGAGGCGTCAGGAATGGCACCTGGCAAAGCAACAACATCCCCCCAGCAGGACGCGGCAGAGAAAAGAGCAGGGATGTCTAGATACTGTTGTTTGGCTTTTGTTTTAAGACAGTGCATCAAGAATAAGGAGGACTTTCCTAGGGTTCTGGCTTAGAGGTCCCATTTAAGCAAATGAAACCCAGTAATACTAACCCTAAGTCAGCTGCAGCCTCGAGGGACCTCTTTGCCCCCATGGAGATGGGAATTGTCACTGTGTTTCTTGATGGGACTGGAAATAAAAGTAGGGGAATCAATGCAGAAGGTCGATTTTAAAAAGATTTTCTAATGTGGTTTTTCATACTCAGTGCGAGGCTTTGGATTAGCATCAAAAAATGAAGGTTATTCCTTTCTACCCAGCTCTAATTCTGAATCCGTTGAGGGCTACCCGTCCTATTTAGTGCGAAGAATTTCACAGGAGGTAAACAGCATCTGGGCATCACTTACCTCCTTTGATGTTTAACACAATTTACAATGAAAGCTTTGAGAGACGTTTAAAATCGTGCAAGGTCCTAAATCATTAAAGGAATGTGGTGCTAGACTTAAAAAATGATAATTGAATGCATTCAACAGTAAAGCTGCCAAATTTTAGTGGCCTATTTGCTAGAGGCTCTTTTGGAGAAACTGAGCTAGATTAAAAAAAAAAAATCACACGGCAGAATTTCTCAAATAAGAAATTATTGTTACACAAATTGAACGTGGATTGATGCAGGTAAAAATGAAAATAAAAATAGATTAGCTAAAGGTATAAAAAATGCTAAATGGTCAGAATATAATCATACTGGACACTTTTTGGGGTGTTTGACAGGTCTGTCACCTACATCTCTGGGCCCCTGTAACCATGTTTGGACCATTTGCCTGGGACAGTCCCAATTTATGATGTCTGCAATCCTGATGTAAAATTTTAAAAAGGCTTTTCTTATGGAAAACTTGCAAAATATACAAAAGTATGCAGAACAGAATACTAAAGCTCCTTGCATCCTTATTTCCTCTCCTGTACTATTTTTAAACACATTACAGTCATCATAATTATAAAAGATAAGAACTTAAAAAAAGGCCTAACCAAAACACCATCATCATACCTAAAATAAAGAACTGTAATTCCCTAATACAGTCAAGTATCAAGTCAGTGATAACATTTCTACTTTTTTTCCCCCAGCTTTTGTTTGTTTGTTTGAACTGGGATTCAACTAACCACGCGCATTGCAGTATTTTGATAAGCCTATTAAGTCTCTTTCCATCTATAGTTTCCCTTTTTCCTTCAATTGATTATTTTTATATCATTATTAATTCATGGATTTAAGTATATTTTATGTGTTTCAATTCATTATGGTTATTATCTTATTGATGCTCAAATTGTCCTATGTTTGTCCAGTGGGAACTTCTTCAAGTTGGCTCTTGAGTTGTTTGACAAGATCCCAGTAGTCTTTTTTTTTTTTTTTCTTAAATTAATTAATTAATTAATTTATGGCTGTGTTGGGTCTTCGTTTCTGTGCGAGGGCTTCCTCTAGTTGCGGCAAGTGGGGACCACTCTTCATCACGGTGCGCGGGCCTCTCACTATCGCGGCCTCTCTTGTTGCGGAGCACAGGCTCCAGACGCGCAGGCTCAGTTATTGTGGCTCACGGGCCTCGTTGCTCCGCGGCATGTGGGATCCTCCCAGACCAGGGCTCGAGCCCGTGTCCCCTGCATTGGCAGGCAGATTCTCAACCACTGCGCCATCAGGGAAGCCCCCCAGTAGTCTTTGAAAACATCCTTGCTTCTCATGTAACAAGAGGTTCCAGGTTCACCTTGTACACTTCCTGCTCCAGTACCAGGATCAGCTATTGCTCCAAGAAGCCCTGTTTCCTTTTAGTAGGACATAGTATTTAGAAACCACAACCTGGACACTGGGGTGCGCCTTCCTGTCATTTGGTCATGGTTTCTAGGCATTTTCAGTGGATACAGCTAGGAAAAATTTAAAGATAGAGCACATCATGAGTTTATACTGATACTTCCAATTCAAGTTTGGGGATTACAGGATTTTTGCTTAAAACTTTTGTCTTACATTTGTGTCTGCATTTTTGCATGCCAAGAATACTGAGTCACCCGTCCTCATGTTAATGCCTCTCCTGCCATTTTGATCGTATAAAGCTTGTTATCTGAGATTCCTCAGGAAGAGGTCCTGAGAAAACTTCTTGGGGTTCTCCATGTTAGTAACAGTTTATCTGCAGTATTTGTACTTTAATGTAAATTTGACTAGCTAAAAATATATAAAGTCACATTTTTTACCCTCAATTATGTTAAAGATATCATTCCATTTTCTTCTGGCATAAAGCATTGCTATGGAGCGACCTGATGATAATCTTAGTTTCTTTGTAAGTGACCTGGCCCCAAAGATTTTCTTTTTCTTGAAGTCCAGTCATTTTTCAAGACTACATTTCAATGTTGGTCTTTCTGGGTTTTCCTTCTTTCTTCCTTCCTTCCTCCCTCTTTCCCTTCCTCTTTCTTTCTTTCTTTCTCTTTCTTTCTTTCTTTCTTTCTTTCTTTCTTTCTTTCTTTCTTTCTTTTTTTCTTTCTTTTCTTTCTTCTTTCTTTCTTTCTTCTTCCTTTCTTCCTTCCTTCCTTCCTTTTCTTTCTTTTCTTTATTTCTTTCTTCTTTCTTCCTTCCTTCCTTCCTTTCTTCCTTTCTTTCTTCCTTCCTTTCTTTCTTTCTCTCTTCCCTAGCTCCCTCCCTCCCTCCCTTCCTTCCTTCCTTTTTCTTGTCCATGGTATGTCCTTTCAATATATATTTTCAAGTGACTTTCAGGAAACATTTCTTGAATTCTAATTTTCAGTACTTGATCTGCTCTACAACCTTGGTTTCCTTCTTTGAGTGGGAGGGGGACCTCCTATTATATGTATGTTGCTTCTCCTTCTTCTTTTTTTTGACCTATCTCATGTATCTGCCATTTTCTTTTGAATCCTTTTTATCTATTTCTTTTTAATTAAATTTTTTTTGTCACTTTGCCTTTATCTTGTAAGGCATTATATGATGTTTACTCATTTGTTTATTTCCTACAACTTGGTCTTCATTTATGAAATGATTTATTATTTTATTTCTAAATTTTTCCTGAGTCCTATAACCTCATGTCTGAGTTTTAAAAATTCTGACTTTTGATTTTCTTCCATATTTTCCATAACTTTATATCATCTTTTTTTACTTCTTTTAGCTCATTTTGAAATATTGCTTGCATTTCTTATGTGTTTTCTGGGCATGTCTTTCTCTCTTCTTTTTCTTTTTTTTTTTTTTTTGCTGCACTGGGTCTTAGTTGCAACATGTGGGGTCTTCGTGGAGGTGTGCGGGCTCTTCGTTGTGGCACATGGGCTCTTTGTTGTGGCCTGCGGTCTTCTCTCTAGTTGTGGCGTGTAGGTTTTCTCTCTCTGGTTGTGGCGTGAGGGCTTCAGGGCTCCAGGGCTCTGTAGTTGTGGCGTGTGGGGTCCAGAGCACATGGGCTCTGTAGTTTGCCACACGCAGGCTCTCTCGTTGAGGTGCATGAGCTCAGTAGTTGTGATGCGTGGGCTTATTTGCCCCACAGCATGCGGGATCTTAGTTCCCTGACCAGGGATCGAACCTACATCCCCCTGCATTGGAAGGCGATTCTTTACTACTGGACCACCAGGGAAGTCCCTGGGCATGTCTTTCTGACATCCTACTTATTCTCTTTTTAAAAAATGATAACTTCGTATAGGATTCAACTGCAATCATATTTTGTTGGTTATTATCATGTAAAATGAGTTTTCCTTTACTTTTAGGTGAGGGGGAGTTAGAACATTTTTTTCTAACTCTAGAGCTCTCTTGTTTTTTTCTATAGAGTGATACAAAATATGGCTTCATACTTTGGAAAACTGCCCCCTTCATTGCCTACCCACAGTTTTATCTTTTTTTTTTTTTAATTTTATTTATTTATTTATTTGTTTATTTATTTATGGCTGTGTTGGGTCTTCATTTCTGTGCGAGGGCTTTCTCTAGTTGCGGCAAGTGGGGGCCACTCTTCATCGCGGTGCGCGGGCCTCTCGCTATCGCGGCCTCTCTTGTTGCGGAGCACAGGCTTCAGATGCGCAGGCTCAGTAGTTGTGGTTCACGGGCCTAGTCGCTCCGCGGCATGTGGGATCTTCCCAGACCAGGGCTCGAACCCGTGTTCCCTGCATTGGCAGGCAGATTCTCAACCACTGCGCCACCAGGGAAGCCCCCACAGTTTTATCTTGATCTTACTTTTTTCTTTGCTGTCCCTGTCCTTCTCTGGATTATACTCCCAGAGAAGAGATTTATCCTGGAAGGAAACTTTGGTTTGTTTCTTTGCGAGTTCATAGGGCCCAGACTACTGCAGTCCCTTATGATATTTTCATAAGCCTTTGCACTCACCTGAGAACTGGATTGTGCAAAAATCTCTCAGTTTCAATTGTTGTTTTCAGACTGACATGCCACATTTCTAGTATGAACTTATTGGGGATTTGGGGGATTCTCCTGTTCTCAAGTCCATTCAGTGTCCCCTAGCTTCCTTTTGCTTCCTCCTACACAGATGATAAATACATAGATCTTGTAGCTCTTAAATATTTAATTGCTTTTTGGAGTTTATGGGGATATCCACCACTTAGTTTTTGTGGTAGATATTATTCATGAGTTTTGCTTTTGCTGTCTTAGTTTGCTCTGACTGTAATTGTGAGAGGGTTGCAGAGATTGCAAACTGACACTTCCACACTGCATATGCTCATCATTCCTGTCCTGTGCAATTCCTAATAGCATTCCCTTTACTCTCAGAAGTGAAGTTTGGACAATAAACTACCTGGTTACCCTACTTATCCTCAATCAGAAATCCAAATGACTCTGAAAATTGAAAGATTTTCCAACTCATTTGGGGCAGATTCAAACCTGGCCTGAATTCATTTGATAGCAAAAGCTGACCTGGTCTGACCTAGAGCTGTTTATAATTTTTATATGTTCCATTTATTATGAATATCCATACTTTTTTTTGCAGAAATGTTCATGTCTTTAATTTTAGAATATGGCTTCAGACCCAGTGATGATGTTATGTAATATACAGTGTATGAATCACATTACCATTTTAAATTATGAAAAGCTGTAAAATCTGAAACATTTTGGACCTACAAATTTCAGATAAGGAATTACAGACCTGTAAAGGACTTCACCCCCATTGCCATGAGAATTTCAGTAGGGTGAATTTCTGTCCCAAGTCAGCTGCATTTTTTTCCCCACTGGAATTAGGCATGATTGACTAAGTCGTTGGTGATTGATTTAACCTCCAGCCCCACTCCCCTCCCAGGAGGTTTTGGGGTGGGACTGAAAGTTCCAACCCTCTAATCACTTGGTTGGTTCCCCTGGCAACCAGTGCCCTGTCCTTAGGTGCTGTCCAAAAGTTACCTCATTAGCATAATAAAAGACACCTTTGTGGATCTCCTCAGGAAATTCCAAGGGTTTTAGGAGCTCTGTGACAGAAATAGGGACAAAGGCCAAATATATATTTCTTATTATAAATCACAATAGCACAGAAAGCAGGGTGGAATCAGGGAGAATCTGGGGAAGGCATTACAGAAATTCAAGGAGAGGAAATAGTGGCTGGTCCCAGCAGGTGGATTGGAGGTAGTGTTTTTTGCTCAGGACCATGTGTGTTCCAATTCCATCAAATATGCCACATACTGTTCTGGAAGTTTTAAGTGTGCTATTTTTACGATAATTACGAGTTGCAGGTTTATAGGCGTCCCATGTTTGATGCAGTGATTTATGAAACAATGACACCATTTCACACCTGTCATCCTAGGGTTTTGAAGAGGATGACACATTTTCTGTTCTGAGGAAGCCAATTAATTAACCTGATTGCACTCTTCCCACAGAGGAGGGTGTTACATGCCCATTTCAGAGCTGTGTTAAACTGAGGCCTGGCTGCACCGGGAAGCCCCCTTAGCTCTCCGTTCTTCCCTGTGCACTTAGGGAACAGAATTTCGATTTCAGAACAGAATATCCTTCTCCAAACTTTTTTGAACCTTTGGAACGTACGTGTAGGTAGAAACGAGAATTATTCTGGAATAATTCTAGAATCTTCTCGGTGAAGAAAGGGGCAGGAATTCTAAATAGGAAGTTGAGCCCCCTTCCCAGCTATATTTGAAATGAAGATTCATTCCCAAACATGGGCAAATTCAGCTCTGGGCTTGGAGAGAAAAGGCGGGAGAGAGGAGGGCGGCCAGAAGGACGTTCCCAGGGAGATCGAGTCATGTTGGTGTCCTCCTGCTTTTGCAGTTCTGGCCCCACTCTACTCGTGGGCATCTGCCAGAGGGACACTGTGTCCTCAGTGGGTCCCAGTCCCACATTCTAGCTTCTTGCTTCTCTGAGGCTAAGTCTTGGGTTAAAAGATTTGCATTTTGTGTTCCTTAATGCAAGCCAAATACTTCATCTGGTGTTCCACCAAAGTGATGGTGATTTGTTCCAGTGCTGGGGGAGAAACGCCTGTACTAAATGGGCTGATGAGCCCCAGTGCCTTCAGGGGAGGTCTGATACAGTGCTGTACTTATGGGGGACTTTAGGCATCTTCGAGGGTAATAGGCCTTTACACTATTTCCACGGTCCACGTTGACCATAGGTCCTAACTTCTGTGTGCCCCTCTCCTTCCTACTTCTCTGCTCTGGGTTCAGAGGCTGAGTCAGGACCCTTCTGAGTGGATCTAAGAAAGCACTGGGCGCTCAAGGAGAGAGTGACCCATTGTTTGTAATTGGAACTGACTGTACTGCCAAGAGGCAGTCAAGTTTACCTTGGCATTTTTCTTCCAAAGTCATGTTCATATGTAACTTTGTAGGCTGATGCACCTCTAGGAACTTAAGAACTCAGGGTAGTCAAGAATTCTTTGGATTCAGGGCACATTTAATCATCTTTCCTTACTAAGTGTGAGAAACTGTATCCCCTGTCTTTCTTGGTGGAGGAGAGAGCAAGGCAGTAAAAGCCACATATGTGTGTGTGTCTTTTCTGATTGGTTTTGGTTTCAGCAACAGGCCAGCTGGCTGTTTAGGAAAAAATAGAGAGCTCAGTGCACATGGCTTGCATTGGTCTGAACTCTACCACTCTGCCTATGACTTAGAAGGGGCGGCATCTGCATCCACGGCTGTCATGGGCATTCAGGCTCTTGGATAACAAGACAAAGGGCAAAAGCTGAATTTTCTTGTGCCAAGAGAAGGAAGAGTATCAGAGCCAAGAAGATCAAACCAATGCCGCCGAGAGTGGCTAAATGGTACCCATTAACCTCTGTCAGTGACGGAGTTCAGCAATGGGGATTTTGCCAGAAGTCAGCCCAGAGTGAACAACGAGGTTTGGCTGGCTCCGTATCACCGTAGGATGGAGGCCCGGGAATTTCCAGGAAGAGAAGCTAAGTTGTTCCATCCCCAGTCTGCAAGGAGGAACCTGGGGTTGGAATCAAGCATTCTGTGGACCGATGGGACGCAGGTCCATGCCTTTCCCGTGGAGGAAGTGGACAAAGGGAGTTCCTGCTTGTTGTGTGGTCACACTCCTGGCGAGCAGCCACTTCACATGGGGAGCGTGCGTATCATCTGGGGCCAGGAGTTGGCCCATGTTGAATGTCTGTCTTTTTTGAGAAATGCTTCCATGTTTCCTGTTCCTGGCATCCGGGGGCCTTGCAGTTTTCTGCCGCTGCTCAGATTCCTTGGCTGTGTTCTTCACCCTGGCAAGGAGTGAAGACTACTCGGCACATGTTAAACGATGGACATATTGAAACTAGGATTTCATGCACTTTGCTACAGAGAAGATTGGAGGCGCTGATCACCTGAGAGCATCATTGGAAAACCTGCAAGCAAATACCGAAAAACCACTCCGGAGATTTCTTCTCCTCGTTCTTTGATAGGTTAGCAGCCTGGCTTAGTTTCTTAGCAAAAACTACCTTTCCCCCAACTAATGAAACTGGATTAATGAATTTAGGTGTTTACCACAGTCACCCAAATGAGCCAAAACTCTGCACTGAGTTTTATGGAACAGTTATTAACAAAAGCCATTTATTCCCAGGCAGAGAGACCTAAAATTTGGCCAAGAGTCTGAATGAGCGTCTCTGCAGAGCAGCGCCCTCCTATGGTTCAAACAACTCACATTTCAGTTGTTGCTGATCAGAGTTGCTGTTTTTGAACTCTTCTGGATCTTGTGTTTGGGTTTTCTTTTCCAGCCATTCAAGCTTTTCCAGTCACTACTATTAAGGAAAATCTGATAACTTAGTGCAGGAGATCATTTTGTTTCTGTCAGATGTAGCAGGTCGGCAGAATTCTAGGCTTGGGTGAGGAATCTCCTTCTACTCTGTCTCTTGGACAGGGAGGTAGAACAGGAGCTTATTTGTAGAAAGTCCTTATTAAAGGAAATCCAAGAAGCCATTTAAAAAAAATTTTATTTATTTATTTATTTATGGCTGCGTTGGGTCTTTGTTGCTGCACACGGGCTTTCTCTAGTTGCGGCGAGCGGGGGCTACTCTTTGTTGAGGTGCGCGGGCTTCTCATTGCGGTGGCTTCTCTTGTTGCGGAGCACGGGCTCTAGGCGCGCGGGCTTCAGTAGTTGTGGCACACGGGCTCCGTAGTTGTGGCTTGTGGGCTCTAGGGCACAGGCTCAGTAGTTGTGGCGCACGGGCTTAGTTGCTCCGCGGCATGTGGGATCTTCCCGGACCAGGGCTCGAACCCGTGTCCCCTGCATTGGCAGGCGAATTCTTAACCACTGCGCCACCAGGGAAACCCCAAGAAGCCATTTTTAAGCAAATGTATTCTAGAACGGTGATTTAAAACCCTAGGTTATAACCAAAAGTAGTTCACGACCAGTGTTAAAAAAAAAAGTAAGTGAAACAGAATGGAAAAGAATGGATCAGAGCACATCACACATAATAAGGGTAGGAATTATTTCTTGAAATTTTGCTTCAATTGCTTGGATGTAACCGTGACTGCATTACAATGGAAAATATGTTGCGTACAGTGGTTCATAGTCAAGAAAGTTTGAAAGTCACTGTTGGGTATACGAGCCCTTGTGTTCTAGTTCCAGTTCTGCGGCTGCCGCTGTGATTGGGCAAGACATTTTTCTCTGATGGGTCTCAGTTTCTCATCTGAAAAATGACAATCGTCTATAAAGTCACCTCAGTTCTGAAATCCAATGATTAAGCAAAATTCCCAAAGGAATCAATTTTAGCATTCAGCAATTATCCATTAAAAAAATTCCCCTGCATAGTCGACCTCTATCTTCCATGTTTTGGAAAGGCATGATTTCCCAAAGAGCTCTGAAGAGCACAGACCATAGAGAAGAGCATAACCCATGCGGATGGAAGCTACTTCAGTAAACTGGCTTGTCTCGAGGACAATCTCTTTGAGTTTCCAACAGATGTTTTGTACCAGATTTCGCTGGTTACACTACAATTATGTTTCGGTTACATTTGAAAAGACATACAAATCCTGTTTTGGATGGTGGGGGAGGATGGATGGGGAAGGACAACTAACTGCTCAGGAAATGCTGAACTTGGTTAATTTGGAAGCCACTCCCAGCTAACAATGAGCCTTGGGCCACTCACAGTTCCTGCTTTACCTTATGACTAATGGGACGTCATAAGAGCAACCAAGGAGACCCAGAGCAAGCCAGGCCTCTGGGGGGCGGGGTACAACAGTGATTGAGAACTTCTTATTTCTGGGCTGAGGTTCTTTCAAAACAGTCTTTTAAGCTATTGATCCCTTCATTCATAAATTCATAAGAGCCTAATTTGGAAGGCATCTCACACTATGACTTGCATCTCGTTATGCTTGTTGGGTATTAATCCTCCAAATTAATATCCCCCTAAATTCACATAGAGAAAAACCAAGGCATCTCAGGTACAACCGGAAGTCAGCTGTTTTCTGGGAGTTAAAATGTATAACTTTAGGAAGGGGTTCTACTATAGAGCTGGTATATAGGTTCCAGGAATGAAAGGCTCCTTCAGGTTCTTAAATCTTGAATCTGAACCTAACTTGTTTTCAACAAGGATGCAGCATAGGGTCATTGCTGTCATCTGCATTCATTGTACTTTAACTGCCCCAGTGAATTTTTAAGCCTCACCAAAACGTCAGAACCGGAAGGAAGCCTGCAGACCATCTCGTTCAATGTCTTTATTTTCAGCAGAGGAAAACAAGGCACTCGTTTCTAGCTATCTTTTCTGTGTGAGGTGGCATTCAATGCTTTTGTCTCTTTACATAGATTTTAAGGAGATATTAGTTTGCTTTTGAAGGCTGACTATCAGTAACCAATTGGCTAAATTGTGGGTGTAGCTTTGTTTCACACTGACTTTTTTTTGTTTTTTTTTCACATTGACTTTTGAGATATTGAATTTCAGTAATTGGTAAACATCGTGCCTACTTACACCATACAACAATCTAACAACCTCTATTCACGGCCCAGTCCTCTTAGAACGCAAAGCCAGAGATGCCTTGACATGTACAAGAAAAGTTGGGGAGGCTTTTATTAGCTTTGATTTTGACCCCATTCTCATAAATTATGCAAAATGTGTCACTTATATGAACAGCCCAGAAGAGTAGTTGCCAGTTGTAATATAAAAAATGATACCACGGAAACTGAGACCTGGTTGTGGCAGATACCCTGTCAAAAGAATGATTTATAATCTGGAAATACAAGCAGCAAGAGAGGCCCACCAGCTAGGGCAGTATCATCTGAAGCAATCAAATCCCGCAAATATAAAGCAATTTTGTATTACCATTTCCAAGTGCTCCCCACAATAAGGACTCTTGTATGCCCAAGTTTAATATTCAGAGCAGAAACCACAAACTCTAGCAGCCGCTCCTGGTCAAGACAGTTAATAACAGTTCCCAGGCAAAGGCAGGCTGTAATAGCATGGCTCCAAGCAGCTGGGGATTTGCTTGTATGTCAGCCTCTCTCTCTGAGAACTAGAAAGCGATGGTAGGTCAGACATCCATTTGCTTTATATATTGATATAATTTCATCAGAATTTATGATGTGGGAATTATTGCACAGACAAGAAATGTAATCTAACCTTCATCTCACACAATGCAGAAAAGATATTATGTTTTTGAGAAAAATACACTGACTTGTTGAATCAGATTACGCACGTGCAATCCTAATGGATTTCAATATTTCCTTGGATGAGTCATTGCTATTTGCATCATATGTATTAAATTGGCTTGTGTAGAAGATGTTTTTACAAATAAGAAAGAATTCTACTGCCGTTTCTTCTTTCATTTTCTCAAGTTCTGGCATGTGAATTCATTACTGGTAAATTTTAAACATCTGTGTGTGTAATAGTTTATCCTAATTTCTCTAGACTATATTTAGATTTTTAACGTCCAAATATTGCAATAACATGTATGATTCTCTTTCATCCTTATGAAGAGTTCCTTGAGCTTCAATTGTCAAATGTAGTAAATGTTGATAGCCTTCAAGGACCATCTTATAAATGATCATCATAGTGAGTCCATATGTCCTATTGTTTGGCCCTTGAAACCATTTTGATTACCTTGAGTTCTATAGTTTTCTTCCAATGGAAAACAACATAAAATACGTTTTAAAATGAAGGGCTTTCAAGATGGCACTTGTCTCATGTAAGAACTAAACATTCCTCGAATCAAAAAGTTCTTTCATGTATTTTTTAGAAAGAAATGACAACTTACAAATTTCAGAGTAGGGCCCCAAACCTGTATGTCTACAGAAGAGTCTCTCTGTAATACTTTTTGATATCTGCTAAAGACATGAGTATGGAGATAAAAGACCATGCTTAATCCAGACAACCCAAAGCCACTGTTTTAGTTGTTCTATAATGGTTCTGTTGGATAGCAAATACATTGTAGCATTAAAATGTACGCACTCCAGAACTTAATTTTTGAAAATGTGTACTTAATAGAAGGCATATTTTATCCAAATAGGAAAAAACCCTCGTGTTTAATTGGCTGGTGTCTCCAAATAATAATAACTCTTCATTTTGTACCTACTGCCACAAACTATAGCAAGTGCCTAATGTATATTATCTCTGATCTTCACCTCCCCTCCCATTCTGAGGTCACCATTATTACTCTCATCCTTCAAATGAGAAAATGGGTGTTCAGAAAGGTTAATTGCCTTGCTCAAGGACACATGCGTAATGAGGGGTAGGGCCTGCATTGGAACCAAGGTTTGTTGGATTTCGGAGCCTGGATTCTTTTCAGTGCTTCCTGGAGCTGTTCCTTCCAGAAGGCTGGCCAGGTTACAGGCTCCGTTCAAATGTTTTTTGACAACCCCAAAGCCACTCCCACTTTCTTCTTCCTAGTTATCTCCCACTAGAGAAACTCAAAAGTCTTTTATGAGATATAACCAAAAGTCTGCTGAGGTGGGCAGGGTTCAGGAAACCATTTGTTTCCTTAAGAAAAGCAGAATAGGTTCAGAGGCAGAAACTGAGGGCGTTTCAGGTACGTGGGCTTGATGATGCTAAGCAACTAAACCAGTGCGGACAGCTTTCTACCTCCAAGTGCCTTGTGTGTACGAAAGACAAACTCCTGTTTAAGATGTCTTAAGTAAAGGTTTTGTAGCCAAACGTCCCCTTCGGTACACCCACCCCACCATGTGGAAAATTTATTCAGTCCCTTGTTTCTCACAGGGAAAGTTCTTTCCCCTGAGCCTCTGGAAGGTAGAATCTGGTGACTGGATCCTGGGCAGAAGCCACAGGTGGGATGTTTGTAAGTTCCGGTGACCCTTGGGCACAGGTGTGAAAGTCTCAGGAGCGGAAAAAACCCAACAATACTTGCCATTACTGGAGAATCACCTTATTATCTTACTAAATCCATTCTTATCTTTTGAGAGACTTCTTGATGACCTAATAATGTTTGAATAAAATTGCCAAGTGAAGCCTCATGGAATTTAACGTTCCACAATCTCGTTGCACCATACTTGTCCACCCTTATTTCTATCCTGGTTGTTCCACTAAGATAGCATGGCCGGATTTACCAAATAAAAAAGTTAAATTTGAATTTCTGAAAAACAGTGAATAATTTTTTTAATATACATTTCATGGATTATTTGGTATAAGGCGTCCCATGGACTATTTGGGACATAATTTTTCTGGCAAATTTAAGACTCTGTCTTCAGCCCAAAGAGTTTGTGCCAGGCCACCCCATAAAGCCCTTTGTAATTCATGTACTCAGTCACCCCAAGTCATCTGCTTGCCTTATTTTATTTTCCCATCGTCACCACCCGTTACTGGTTTTTTTATTCCTACCTTTGCTCAGTCCCTCCAATCCTGATGTCTGACTGATGACTTCTAGCTTTCAACCTTTGGCTCTTACCTGAGGACAGATGCATCAGAAATTCCCCTTACACACAGACAGACAGACAGACACACGCACACACAGACACACATACACACACATCTTTCAAGCCCTTCTCTGGCAGGCATTGTCCTCATAGAAGTTCCCAGTGCCATGGGGGAGGGAAAGCAATCTCTCCTATGTTAATGGACATGGCAGATTTATTCCCACTTTGATGATGAAATTTATTCATTTATTTATTCATTTATTTATTGGACAAACAGTGATGGAGCATATACTATACGCTAGGTGCAGTGGGGAAAAACGAGTAAGACATGGTGCCCGACTTTGAAGAGCCCGCAATGAGTTGTAGAGATGGCCTAAAAGCAAATGATTATAATGCGGTGCTATCAATGCTAGTAGACAAATGGGTAATGGATCACGGGACCAGAGAAGGAGGGCCCTCTGCATTTACCAGGGACATGAATGTCAGTGTCTCACATGGCCGCTCTTCCTGACCCCTATCCAAATCCACTCTTTCCTATCGGCTCTGTTTTCTACAATTCCCGCTGGCCCATCACCTGCCTTGTGCATTCATGATGTCAGCCTGGCCCCTAATCTGTGAATTGCCTGAAGACAGGCACCGGGTCCTTCATATTTGCCTGTCTCGGCATCTCTGGCGCAATGAAGGGCCTCAAAAATCTTTACAGGGTAAGACACTGATGTGATTTTTAAAGCAGGGTTTTTAGAAAATAGAGGAAGTGAGAAGATTTTGCAGCTTTTATAGGGCTATAGGACAATTCAGTTGCTGAACAACAATTAGAAGTCACAGCTTTGGAATTTATGGTCACTTGTCAAATTGGTAGAGTCAGGCAAAAGTGGTATAAACATAATTCCCAATTCCATCTGAAGTAGAATATCTTGGGACCTTTTCCTTCTAGTTACCCCCAAACAGACCTGATGTATTGCATTGAAGCATTCCTACACAATACTTGTATAAATAATTGCAACATGGAAAGCCTTCTTCTCTTCTGCAATGTGTCATCACATAACTTTAGGGTCCCTGTTGGGATTCTTTTCGCTGGCCAAGGCCTCTGCATACTGTATGTATTTGGAGAATCCCTTCTGCCTTTTTGACTGTTTGGTGGTCTGTTTTTACTTAAGGGCACGCAGGAATGGAAATGTAGCTGCTAAATTAATCTGGCCTTGGTGAAATATATCTGCTTCACTAGTGAGATGACTGAAATTTACATTTTTGTCACTCTTCAGAGCGGGCGGGCCTTTAACTCCTCTTTGCAAGATCTTTCCTGAACACATCTCAAGGGACCCAACTACTCCAATAATGATGTCAGTAATGTTGGGGCAATGTGAAATGAAGAATTAACTCTATTATTGTAGTTTACTTTTAACAATCAAGTAGGGATGAGGGGTGAATGGTGGGCTTGTAGTAGACTGGGGCTGGGAAGTGTGGGTGCCTCACTTTCCTGCAGCTCAAGCCCTAATCAGATTGTCATGTTGCGTTGTGCTATCTGGATGACGGGATGCTTACACAGAGAGAGCTGATGAAAAGGCAGCTCTTAGAGATTTTCTTTGGGGGAAATGTATTCTCCTTACTTGCGCTCAAAACCAATACTTGATTGTCATTACTGCCCAAGAGAACTGAGAGCTGTTAGTCAGCATTTTGAATTTGTTCAATATCAAATGGGTTACATGACAGAATGATCCATTGATTTAGTTCATGCTGCAGCACATCTGATTTGAATGAAATCAATTAGAATGTATCTCATGGCCAGCTTTTTTTTTTTTTTGTCTATTCCATTGTTATCCTAATCTAAGCTCATATTGCTACAGACACAGTCCATTGCAAAGCTACCTAACTGTTCTGTTGCTGCCCATCACTCCTCCTTATCCAGACTATACTTTAAGTCCTAACCAGCCCTTACGTATCTCCTTTACAGGGAAAGGTTTGGAATGATGATCGAACAGGAACAGGAATCTTCTCTTTTAAGTTCCATCAACAAATCTTTAACGTTATCTGAAATATAGACCATTTTCAGAAGTTTCAACAGAGTTTGGTGGGTGAAAGTTAAAAATGCATAAATAAACAGGTTTAAAAGTAGCTTTGAGAACAGGTTTGAAATGTCAAAGAAGACTACATCTGAAATGAAAGTTCATCGAAAGAACCAAAATATTTCTGAGAGTAGCTGGAATTTATATTCAAAGAGATTACGGAAGATGCAGAGTTACTAAATGTGCACAGCCTGATATGGGAAGAAAGAAAGACAGGGAGGGAAGGAAGGAGGGAGGGAGAAAAGAAGAAGGAAAAGAAAGAAACTGAAAAAAAAAAAGAAAGCAGAGCACTAACTTATCATTGGAAGTAATAAAAATCAGGATGAAAAGACTAAAATTAGATCATTAATTTAGAAGATAAACATACGTCATATAAGCTTAATATATAATTAAAAAATGACAGAACTGGAGGATAGAGGTTAGAACCAACAGGTGAGTAACAGAAATTCCTGAGGAAGGTAGACAATATATATACACACATGAGATTGGAAACTGAGAAGGCTCATAGAGTTGATGTGATATAGACCAAAATCAACATCCAAGTATAGCCTCATGAAAAGAAAGGGATATTGCTAGTTTACAAGTCAAAAATTGAGGTTGCTTACAAGAGTGAACAAATCTGAAGAGGCTTTTTATCCTTTCCCTTTTAAATGATCAAAGCCAGAAACAATGGAACAACATTTCAAGGAGAAAGAATAAGACTAAAGAATACTTTTCATTCACATATCAACTAAGTAATTCATTTATTCATTTAACCTCTCTCCCCCAAATCTACACATTTATGTATCTATCTACCTATCTACTTATTTATGGAGCAGCTACCCAGTGGCCTGCCTAGTCACTTCAGGCCTAAGAATTATGTTTGGCAGAGATAGTTACCTACCAAATAGTCTTCTCTTTCAAAGTAATAAAACCCAATTTTAGCTGGACACACTGCTGCTGAGTAAAAAGATTGCATCTTCCATGCTAGATGTGATCATGTGCCTAAGTTGTGGCCAATGAGCTGTGAAACTTCTAGGAAGTCTCATTAAAATGGAGAGGTGTACCTTTCTTTCCTCCTTCTTTCCTTTCATCCTGTGACTTGGAATGAGGTTATGATGGCTGGTGCTCCAACAACCATTTTGGAGCATGCAGATGAAGGCATATATCCTTGTGGCTTGGGGCAGAAAACTATTCCATCATGTTCTCAGCTTCAAGAAGCCTCGACCTTGAGGACTGTGAGACTTATGAATCTGTGAGACTAACTTGTTTTAGCCATGATTTTCTGGGTCTCTGTTACTCACACCGAAATCTATCCTAAGTGATAATATTCTAAGAAACAATTTTGAATTGGCTCTAATATATAGGTATGTAAGTGATCTAGGTCCCAAAGTCCATGACCATCATAATTTCAGCTTAGTTAATTTTTAAAGGAGTATAATCTTTTTTTTTTAATTTTTAAATTTAATTTTATTTATTTATTTTTGGCTGTGTTGGGTCTTCATTGCTGCACGTGGGCTTTCTCTAGTTGCCGTGAGCAGGGGCTACTCTTCGTTGCGGTGCCTTCTCTTGTTGCAGAGCACAGACTCTAGGTGCACGGGCTTCAGTAGTTGTGGATCATGGGCTCTAGAGCGCAGGCTCAGTAGTTGTGGCGCACGGGCTTAGTTGCTCTGTGGCATGTGTGATCTTCCCGGACCAGGGCTTGAACCCGTGTCCCCTGCATTGGCAGGTGGATTCTTTACCACTGTGCCACCAGAGAAGCCCCTCTTTTTTTTTTTTAAATTGAAGTATAGTTGATTTACAATGTTGTGCTAATTAAAGGAGTAGAATCTTAACATCCACATTGGCTAATTAAAAACTAATTCTCTATTTTCAAAATCAGATAACTAAGTAAGATACTTGCTATGGGAGACTTCTGGCTATAAATAACTTAAAGGTGAGGAATGCTCATTGAAATGATGGCTGAGGTTAAGGTTTTATAATAGTTAATCTATAATCTTTCCTTCTGGCAAAAACTACATATATATAAAATATATAACATATATGTACTATATACTGTATATATCTACTATATATATATATATTTTGCTAAATACAAATTAAACATACAAAATAAATTACACTCTTTTATAGCAACAAAAAGTAATTAGAAATTACACAGGGATCTTGTTGATAATAACATTAAAAAATATAAAAATGTAAGAAATAGTACAATAAAAGGTATGAATGACTTACATAAAGAAGTCTTTATTGGGAAGTACAAAAAGGTAAAATAAATGATCTAGAAAGGTTAGAATAAATGAGACACAATAGTGCTAATTTGTCCTAAGGTTACATATAGGCTAAAGCAATCTCACTGGAAATTCCAGATTATTTTAGAAAAAAACAAAAAATTTACAACTTTATTTGGAAAAAAATAAACTAAAAATACTCTCAAAAAGTAAATTTTGCAAGTGTGGCTCCCAAAAGTGTTGTTTAAAAATGCCAGTCCTATCAAATATAAAACCACATTATAAAACAACAGTAGTAAAAAAAGGAGAGTAGAATACTAACAAATAAAATTGCTCAGTGGAACAGGATAGAAGCCCATAAATTAAATAGAAAAATGTAGTATGTAGTAAAGTGTCATAAGCAAGAAGGAAATGAAGAATTATTTAATAAATATTGAGAGTGAGGAAAATTGCTTTATTCCTTCCTTCCTACAGAGCAAAAATAATCTCCATGTGGGAAAAAGATTAAGCTGAAAAATCAAATCAATGAAAATCGGCCATAAATAAAATGGAATCTCAGATATTTGGAAGGGTGAGAACTTTCTAAAGATTGAAGCAATTGAAGAATACAAAGTCATAGATTGTGAAAGAATTTCAAAATGCCTCTCCAGTGAAAATATAGAAACTAAAAATAAATTAAAGCAGCCTGTTAGAAAATATATTCATATCAAAAATGACAAACTGTTGTACAGTTATTTATAGTATTTAAAGATCTCAGTCAACTTTGTAAGAATAATATTAAGATTCCAATAAGGATATGGGCCAAAGCCTTGCTCAGAGTTTAAGTCTGAAGAGATACATAGAATCTATTTTTAAAATGTTTAAATTAGCTAGTAACAAAAAGGCAAACGAAAAGTACCTTTTCGTTTTATTAAGTAAAAATTGAACCATCTAATAGCAGATGATTGTGGGAGATTTAGTAAAATTGGCAAATAATAATTGTTGGCCTTAGTAGGAATTAGTACAACCCACTTGGAAAACCATTTGGCAATACAATTCAGGACCTACAAAATATTCATACTCTTTGACATAGTGCAATCACTCTTGGGAATTAATTCAAAGGAAATAATTAGAAAGCAAAATATGATATGTGGAGAAAAATGTTTACTGAAGCATTATTTATAATACCAGAAAAAAAAAACGCACAACAGCAACAGGAACTAAACAAAAATAATTACAAATTATAATGATAAATATTATGCAACAACAGAGAAAAGTTTTACTTGATAACTCTAAGTAAAAAAATAATAACATAAAACTGTGTAATAGCTGCAGTTACAATTATACAGAGTGATGACAGCAGCTCCCCCCCTCCAAAGTAAGAAGAAATTATAAGAGTGGTATCATGCTGGAATTATGGGTAATTTTTTCTGTTAAAGTATTATTTAATTTTGTTAGGAAAACCTTTTCAATCAGTATGTGTGTGTGTGTGTGTGGTGTGGAGGTATATAGTGTAGTGGTGAGTAATTATGTGACCTTGAACAGATCACAGGAGATCTTTAAGTTTCACTGTGTCTGTTTGTAAAAAGGAGATAATAACAGGATCCACTTTACAGAGTTGAATGAGGTAATGCAGGTAAAACACAAAGTCCTAATGCCTGGCATTGAGGAAAAGCTCATTAATGTTATGGAAAGTAACACTGACTTTGGAAGTGCTGATGTTGAGAATGATGTTGTCACTGTATCCTTGCTGGTGTATTTTCAGTGGTTCTCCACTATTCACAGAAAATTGTTCAAATTTCTAATCTTGATCATTAAAGGCCTCCATCATTTTGCCCATCTTATCTATCTAATTTCATCTTCAACTCCCTAAGATGAGTTTTCTGCTTTAGTCAGGCTAATCTGAGATTTTTATGTACAGTTACTTAAACATTCAGCCACTAAATAAATACTTGCTGAGAAACAGTCATGCTCGGGCACTACTTCTGGTGCTGCGGGGACATTTACATTATAGAGGGGGGAGACAGACAATGGACAAGTGAGCAAACAGAAGAACAAGACAAATGTGAACCGTCCCAAGCCAAGCTGATGCTCAACTGGTCTGCACTGTTATGGTTGTGATGGTTGTTGATGGCAGGTGGTGCCCTCTCTGATTGATTGGTATCTGTATCATATCTACTGTTAAAGAGTTTTAATGTCACCTGCTGTTAAATACCTTAAATACTACTCAGGCAAAGTGGCATCATGTTCATACTCTGGCTTGGTTATTATTATTGTTCAAAATGTTTTCCCGGTCCTCTTCACCAACCCAAACTTTCACCGTCCTCAAGGCTCAACCCCAACTCTACCCTCTGCAAGATACCTCCCCCAGCTCCCACGCACTTCTCTTTCTCTAAACATTGTTATCTGTTTCTACTGATATTTCTCTAACTTGATAGGAAGATCCCCAGGGCAGAAAACTTGCTGTGTTGTCTGTTGATTGGTTGGTGGTGTTTTTTTTCTACTCTTAAGAATTTCTCACAATATTTATTACAATGCTGAACATGGGATAAGCACATTATTAAATATATGTTTGAATCAGCAAAAAATTTTAACTCAGAAAAGACCACTTGTTTGTCATTATTCCGGGTAACTTCAAGAGGAAGTATCAAAATTGCCTCATTAATAACTCAGTATTTCTGAGGTTATTTTCCCTGGGTCTGAGACCGGTTCTGAGAGCTAACTGTTGTCTTGATTTATACCCTGGCCAGAAACAGTGACCAATGTATAGTTACGATACATTAGGTGATTTTCTTGCAACTAGGTCATTTGAAACTAACCTACATGTGAGCAATAGCTAAAATCTTGGAGTTGTCTTGCCTAATTGAAGTGCCTTCTTTCTAAGGTAGTGCCCCGTTGCCAGTACCTAGACATCCAGCTCAGGGGGAAACACAAGACTAGCGGCGATAGCCTAGTGTTCAGCTCGGATCGAGATTCTAACTTAGAGAAAAAGCTGTGTCCTCACCTTGAAAGTGCCCTGGTGTAAAGAAATCAGTCAGCTTTAGGCTGGCAATGCCCCAGCTCTGTATTAACTATCCAGATTAATGTCAGATCATAGCCCAGGAATTATTCATGAAGCCCCTCTGTACAATATAATTGCAGATTTTGGCATCCAGAGTGAAGCCTCATTGTTTTATAGATTAGCTTCTCTTCCTGTACTACGGAAGAGACAATGATCTGAAACAACTTAGTCTAGGGGGAAAAGGAGTTCATGTATTTCACATGAAAAAGCATTTGTCAAACGGGAGATCCCAGGTCTCACTTACATTCCACCTTAAGAGTGGGGACCTGCAGCCACACTGAGAAGGAGATGGCTGATGTCTGTTCCAGGGCCATGAATGGCTACTTTCATTGTGGATCTTTCCCGAGTGAATGGCATGGCTCTTTATCTTTGCTTAAGAATTAGTTTTACCAAACCGTAGCTCTACTAATCTCTACTACAACATCACCAAATGTAATTTATGCATGTGGATGAAGAAACGTAGGTTTCAGTTCCTTGGAAGGGCACCAATCAGCCAACTACCTCGCTGCAATGACTCATTAGAGAATATTCAATGCAATCAAAATATTAATACACCTCCAAAGAGGTTTAATATTTTAGTGCAAATGTCAGGTTACCCTAGTAATCAGCACACCTTAATTGTGAGATTTTAGACTCTTAAGATCTTTCAGACTGTGACTTTTAAAGGTGAGGAAGAGCAGCTTGTTTCTTGCTGAAGTGGAGTTGGCTTATTTTATTATGTTTACATCAAAGGTAATGGTCTTGAGCCATTTTCCATGGGTCTATTTGGTACATGGGTATCTTGCTTTCTATGGGATAAGTGCATACGTGTGTGTGTGTGTTCATGCATGTATATCTACAGATATATATGTGCATGTGTGTATAATACATATGTATACTATATAATAAGTTTTATATAAAAATAAATATCTTCTTTTGGTTCTAATTAAAACCTCTTCTGGGGAAATTTAACAAAACGTTAACCAAAATAGGTGATGTACTAACCTAGCATGAACTTATATTTTTCTTCTCATTAAATTACATTAAATTAAAGCTGTCAAATAACCCATTTATCCTAGGTTATCCACCAGGATTAGCAGGTTAATAGTTTTCCCTAATTATAAGGTTTTCCAGTTCTGTCAAATTTTTCTGTAAGAATAAGTCTCTGAAATAGACTTTCTTTGAATTTGAATCAATTTTCTCCCTGTTGTTTCCACATACCACACCAATTATCAGACCAAGCATTTTTTTCATTTAGCTGTTTGCTTGAGATTTTATATATATATATATATATATATATATATATATATATATATATATATATATATATAAAACTATATATGCATATATATATGCAGAGTACAGGGAAATCATCTGGATCATTTAATCCAATGATTTAGATGCTTGAGCAATAATCTTCTCATATGTATCTCATCTCGACTTGACTGTATGTTTATAGCTTTGACCTGAAGATGATTAATTATTGAGGCAGGAGATGAAGGGAGTGAGAAAAATCAGCACAAGCAGAAGGTGGGTTACTAAAAATAGGGGCTTCATGCACACTGATGAAAAATAGGCCATCATCATGGACTTATTCTGTGACACAAGAATGCTAACCACAGGTTGATTCCTTCCATGGAAATTCATTAAATAAAGAAAAACACAATCTAGTATACGGTAGATTCCAATAATAATTTAACTTGTCATTCCATGCAGCTGTGATTTATCTTGGCCTGATGAACCATAGGCAATTAATTTCCCTCTTATATTCAGTTATTTGGAAGTTTTGATAAGAGAGGGGATTCACTGTATACAGTGTATACATCTGTGTCTTATACCTACAGATGCTCCACTTCTTAGCAAAGAAAAATATCTCCTGGCGGATCTGCAATATCCCCAGTTACTCTTCAGCAACCCTTAAGAGTGTTTGAATTAGCACCTGCACAAGCCTGCCAGCCCACTTTAATTCTGAGAACTCTTCAAGAATATTCCACAATGCAGCAGCATGCAGTTTTATCAAACACTGAAAATGCAGTTCTACTTCGTATAGATGAAGCACCTTGAGCATAAGGATACAATGTTTTGCTCTGGTGTATTCCTGAATTGGTGTTGCAAATCGCATGTTATTTTTTGCAGGCAAATATGTCCTTTCAACTGTTGGTTTTCCTGAATATAAAGTCTGCCTCCCCCCCCAAATAATGAGGATTTATAGCTCTTCTATCGCTTTTTAAGAACACTATGACATTTTCCTGCATAGAGATCTCTCCATGCAAAGGAATCTCACGTAAAATTAGAAAGTGGACGTCCAGGTGAGGTTGTGTACTCCATGGGTCCCAGTCTTTCTCCTTTTAGACCATTCACATTGAATCACTTGTTTACTGTCTGTATTTCCCATCAGTCTGTAATGTACGTATTTTGGGGTCTGTGCCTGTCTCATTTATATCTATACCCTCTCTACGTAGCCCAGGGCTTATAGGCACACAGTAGACACCTGATAAATATTTGTTGAATAAGTGAATGCATGGATAGCCTACGCTTTAATGTGTGCTTAATACCTTAATATATAAAAGTCATTTCAACTTTCAACCTTCCTTTACAAAGTCCCACAAAGAGGAGATCAGCAATTCCTGAGAAGCTATCCCTTTTACTTAAGGCTTAGAATCTAAAGAGTGTTGTCAGTTGCATACGTCACTTTCTTACTTGCAGAGAAGGCAAAGAAGACACTTCCCTGAGTGAAGTTTCACTGAAAGTTCTATTTCTTTTCTTGGGGATGTGTCTATTTTCAATTTAGGAGCTATGGCACTCATCCCCTTTGAGTAAAGGTAAAAAAAAAGTCCTCAAAACAAAGATCTGGAAAAGCTCTACTCCTCTCTATTCTGCTATGGACATTGAACTTAGAATTCTTACGTTGTGCCATGCATGTGACACTATTCAATAGTTACGCAGTGCTTTCTATGTGCCAAGCACTAGTGTAAGTTTTTTATATGCATTGACTCCTAACAACTACCATGGAAGGCAAATATTATTATAACTTCATATTACAGAGGAGGACTTGGAAGCTGGGAGAGGTTATTTAACTTGGCTAATGTCATGCAGGTAATAAATATCAGAGGAGGATTTGCAGTCCGTCCCATGATCTTAACTCCCATGGTATTCCACTTTCTTTGTGTGTGATTCTTTTCTCTTTTTTTAAAAATTACTTAATTAATTAATTTTTGGCTGCGTTGGGTCTTCATTGTTGCACGCGGGCTTTCTCTAGTTGCCGCGAGCGGGGGCTACTCTTCGTTGTGGTGAGCAGGCTTCCTATTGGCTTCTCTTGTTGTGGAGCACGGGCTCTAGAGCGCAGGCTCAGTAGTTGTGGCGCACGGGCTTACTTGCTCAGCGACATGTGGGATTTTCGCGGACCAGGGCTCAAACGCGTGTCCCCTGCATTGGCAGGCGTATTCTTAACCACTGCGCCACTAGGGAAGCCCTGCACTTCTTAATGCTTTGAGAATACTATGAAAATGCCTCTGTTTTAGTATTGTTTTTCCCCTCATTGCCAGGTGGTTGGTGCCCGAATGGGGGCTCACAGAACACTTGCATGTCAAAGATTGATGTGAGACTTCCTCAAGGTTTTCACTCTGATTATCTACATGTTAAAAAAAAAATGCAGCTATGCTTCAAAATGGAAGAAGCAGAAAAAAGTGATGTACCAGTACAACTAGATAGAGAACATCTCTAAGATGCTCTAGCAGAAAAGACCGTTTTATTTCTTAAGACACCTAATTGTTTCACCGTAGCTCAGTGAAAACCACACCCGCCTTAATAGGAAAGGTGGGTGTCAGGCTCCTGTGTGAGCAGTGGCGGATCTGTCCAGCAGAGGGCGACAAGGTAACAAAACTCTGCCGGTTTCCACCTGTGCTGCCTGGGTTTTGGGCGACTCTGGTGCCCTCAAAGTCTGAGAATGCCGTGTACGATGGTTGTTGCCAGGCCCTTGGTACAGCAATAAAAATTCCTATGTGTACAGAAAAAAACAGAAAATGAAAAACCCTTGGAAGAAGGACTTGGCACGTCTCTAGCGTAGTCTGGACGTTGTGCATGTGAGAAAATTTGGTGCTAGTGTGTTAAATTTGGAATCAAAACAGAGTTTACCCCAAGGACGCTCTGATTCCATTTTCATTAAAGAAACTGAGAGCAGGAGGGGAGGGAGGAGCTGACATGAAATCACGGAGTTTAGACGTGAAGGGACCCAGAGGAAGTTTCTACTCTTTGCAACAAACTTAAGCCATCCTAGACAAAAAAAAATGTTTTTGCTTGTTGGTTTGTTTTTTTATCACCCTTTTTGCCATTTCACAATACATGGTGGGAAGGCCAGGGGCCCTTCTCTGCCGTTTTCTACGTTTGTGCCCCGGGGTTAATTCACTCTTTCCTGATGCTGTTGTGAGATCTAATGAGAGACTGAATCCCTTGATTCAGCACCTGCTATATTCACAGAAGACAGCCTTCAGAACCGTGCATTCTGTGCTGGGAGTATACAGTGTTATCATCTGGGAACGCTTTGGAACTCCAGGTTATTTGGAAAACGTGGGGTGTGTGTCCTATGAGACAAAACTAGAAATTCAAAATGTTCTGGCGAACTCGCAGGGATGAAGCAGGAAAGCCGGGGTAACCGCGCACAGACGCGGGTGGCAGACTCCACAGAGCCATGCCATGTGCCCTTTCTTCTCCAGTGTCCCTTTGAGTATGTCCTGGATAATATGGACCTTCAGGCTTCAGAAGTTACACCCAGAACAGGATGACGATACCATCATACCTATTTGTGGCCTTTTCCCTCACTATATTTTATTTTTGCCATCGAACAATGTGGAACGGGCAAAAGGCTGTCGTTTTTCTCATTTTGACAATAACGTGGTAATAGTAACAATAATAAATAAATAAAATACACTCTCGGCTAGAAATTCGTGGGCTTAATTTCAGAGCAATGCCAGTTTCCATGGCTGCGTTATCAGCAGTGCATATTTATCATGAAATTTCCGGCAGTTTCCTCAGCAGCAGTGGCTGCCTTTACAAAACACACAGAATTGGGATGCGACAGTCCAGTGTCTCTGGTCCCTGATGTCATGGTTTTTGCTTTCTTCACCGGGGCAGGTTGGATGCACCCAGGGGCCGATCTGTCCTTCAAAGGGCCTGCTTCCTTTCTGTGCAGAAAAACAGAAGCAGCGTCCAGAAACTTCAATCAGTGCTTTTAGATTCCAAAACTATGACACTGTCACACTGGTGTCATTAAAGCTAACTAACCATATTAAACGAATATTAAAATATGGGCTCCTTTGCATAATGTAATGAGCAAAACCGCTTTTAAGTTTCTCCCTGTGCTTTGAGGTGAGGTGGCATTTACATTCCCAAACTTTGAAGTCAGAACAAAATGTACAGGTAGAGGGTACTAGATCAAATAATAATCAACTTCAAAAAGCATTTTGGCCATTGGATGTCCCAGGGCTAATTTCCTCTAGACATTTTAAATGTAAATGTCTAAACTCATTTAAAAATTGTAAATTGGTCTAGGTTCAATCAAAAAGCATCCTGACGCAGAACAGGGAGACCAGGCTAATTGTCATTTGTTTGTCAAATGAATTCCATTTGGAAAGCAATGAAACCTCCAAGCTAGTTCTTTTAAGGTGAGCTGATAGTTGTATTATCAGTTAAATGCAGTAAAATGCATAATCATACGATGATAATGAAAACTGAACCTGTGTTAGCGGCTGGGGCTTTGCCCGCCACGGGGCATGGAGTGATGAAACTTAAGTACTGTAATGTTGCCTTGGCCACAATGGCACCAAGTCTGGTCTTTAGCCTTACAGACACTTTCTTTGCATTTTAAAAAATTTTATCAAAGCACCGTGGCAATATAGAAAATGTCAAAGTGAAATGCACTGTAGGCAAATTGAGATTTCATTAAGTTTAAATTTATTGCTTTTGACTGATGTATTACCATGCTTGTTAAGAACTAGTAATTTGGAATATCTGTCTGCTTGGTAAAATAGCTTTGTCTCCTTGCATATTACTTTGCATAGACTTTGAAAGACCACAATAATTCAGATCAAGTGTGGGCTGTTTTTCAGTAGTGTTTTGAAGATTGGAAGGCCTTTGGCCTTGTGCTCTGATAAACTTCCACACACTTCCTGAATTTCTTGTCGAGGTATTGGGGCTAATTGTAGAACTCATCTTAATAGGACTTTTGTGAGTTTGGCCAAATGGTGTGATGGGCCCCCAATTGGAGAATTGAACGTGACTCTTCTGCTGGAGCTGTCTCTTCTTCACAGGCACGAAGTGGGCATGGGTGAGGGATGACAGGTGAGGACCGATGGGAGATATACTGTGTGCAGTCAATAGAGACACAGAACTGCAGTGGTTCGGGGAAGGAAGATGGTGTAGTTCAACCCCGATGTCCTACAATCAAGGAAGGGGAGGTCCAGAGGGCCCACAGCTGGTGGGAGCAGAAGTAGCACGTCTCAGCTCGCATGTCAAGTCATCAGAGAGGCCTCGCCTCATTGTTTTGCCACCGTTGTCCTCCTCCCCCTCCCCCCTCCAACCCCCCACCCCCCGCTCTCTTCCCCACCCCCGCCCCGCAGTTGGTCTCTAACACATCAGTCAGCAGGATTTTTTTTTAAGCTTTATTGTGGTGTAATGAATACACAAAAAACTGCAAATTTTTAATGTTCACATTTTGATGAGTTTGGACATATGCATATGCCAGTGAAGCCATCGTCACCATCAAGGCACTTAACGTATCCGAAACTCCCTTGTGTTCTTTTGTGTGTGTGGGGTGTTCTTTTTGGTAAGAACACTTAACATGAGAACTATCCTCCTGACATAAAGTGTGCGATGCCACACTGTTAACTCTATAGACACTCTGCGGTACAGCAGATCTCTAGAATCTGCTCATCCTGCATGATTCAAACTTTATACTCATTGAGCAACATCTCCCCCTTTCCCCCTTCCCCAGCCCCTGGCAACCACCATTCTATTCTCTGCTTCTCTGCATTTAACTATTTAATTTAATTAATTAATTTACTTGGCTGCGCCGCGTGGCTTGTGGGATCTTAGTTCCCCGACCAGGGACTGAACCCAGGCCCACAGCAGTGAGAGCGCGGGGTCCTAACCACTGGACGGCCAGGGAATTCCTGAGTTTAACTATTTTAGATACTTCATATATGTGGAATCCTGCAGTATTTGTCCTTCTGTGACCGGCTTATTTCATGTAGTGTAACACCCTCTGACTCATCCACGTTGTAGCAAATGGTAGGATTTCCTTCTTTTTTGAGTCTGAAATTTTTATGTAGAGCGACACACAGTAGGCCAAGAAGCAAAGCTGAGGAAAGTATGTAGGTATTGAAACGACAAGAGGGGGAAGAAATTTGCACAATTTTTTGTTGATGAAAGTCAAATTAGAACATAGAACTTGAGTACAATATTTTGTAATGTAGGTCTACTTATGAGAAGAATGGAATTCTTTTGGGGGAGGATAACATTTCACTTAATTGGGGTTCAAATGTAAAAACTATTCTCAGCTCACGGGCCTAATAACCACAGGCAATGGGCTGGTTAGGCCTGCAGGTCACAGTTTGCAGGCTTGGGCTCTAGTACGTGGTAATTTTAATTTTCTCCACTGGACAAAGCAGTCTCTAGAACCACCTTCTGATTGTTTGCTGTTTAATTATCAGTCTGTCTGCACGAGAAAAGCAAGACCTGTTAGAACAGAAGCCTTGTCTGTTGGGCTTTCCTCTGCATCTCTGGCTCCCAGAGTAGCAGGTATGATAGATATAGGGCTGGCACGTGGTAAATGTTCCCTGGATGTTTGGTGACCAACGGTGAATCCAGATCCTATCAGCAAATCGAGTAGATGAGAAGATATATAACCTACCAAAGGGATAGGGAAGGCTCAATTGTTATTTACCTTATAGCAAAGGTATTACTGAAATAATAACAAACTTCAGGTTATTTCTGATTTTGTCATTATTTCAGTCCCTTGATTCCTTCCTGATTTTGCTATTACAAGGAAATGATAATGAACCAGAACATGGCATATTTTAATACCCTTACTATTCTGTAGTCTTTGGCTGTGTGTAAATACCCCAGTACCCCTTTGGTCATGATCATCAATGCATTGAACTCTGTGTCCAGCTGCCCTGCCACTTCTTTACCCCCCAAGTCCAGGCTTCTCTGCAGGTGAGAGCAGCACCTGTGCAGCCTTTCACATGAGCATCTAATCAGGTGAGGTTGGCCTGGACTGTGCTTGGCAGAAATGTGAGTCTTTCAGAAATCTAGTGTCCAAAAACATTGAAGAGATGTTTATTTCCTAAGTGACTAGCTCTAAAAGCTCTACCACGAATATGTTTATATCTGCTATAATAGGCATAAGTCCATTCCATAAGACTCTATGGGAGTGAAGTAATCTCTCTGCTTTGCTTGCCCTGTCAGAAAAACTAGTAGGGGACTTCCCTGGTGATGATGCAGTGGTTAAGAATCCACCTGCCAGTGCAGAGACACGTGTTCGATCCCTGGTCTGGGAAGATCCCACATGCCGTGGAGCAGCTAAGCCCATGTGTGCCACAACTACAGAGCTGGCGCTCTAGAGCCCGCGAGCCACAACTACTGAGCCTGCGAGCCACAACTACTGAAGCCCACGCACCTTAGAGCCCATGCTCCGCAACAAGAGAAGCCACCGCAATGAGAAGCCCCTGCACTGCAACGAAGAGTAGCCCCCGCTCGCCACAACCAGAGAAAGCCCGCACGCAGCAATGAAGACCCCACGCAGCCAAAAATAAATAAATTAATAAATAAATTTATTAAAAAAACAGACAAACTAGTAGGAAGAGAGGAAGGGCCAGACTCTCAGAGGAGTCTCTGGTCATTTCCACACCAATTAACAGAGGGAACAGCAGGGAAAGAATGTCCCATTGTTATTCAAACCCAGGGCTGGCCTTTAAGGCCGTGATTCTCAACTGGGGGGTTCAATTTTGCACCCCAGGAGACATGTAGCAATGTCTAGAGACATTTTTGATTGTCTCGACTTGAGAAGAGGGTTGCTGCTGGCAACATCCTTCAATACACAGGCCGGCCCCCACAGGAAAGAATCATCTGGCCCCAAATGTCAATACAGCCACTGTCGAGTATGCCCTTTTTTCGGGCAGACTCCAAAGTGCAGATGGGGATCTAGGGCTTCTTGACTTGACATTTGGATCATACATCGTGGAGAGCAAATAATCCCAACTATGAAGAGCTCAAGGGAACCTGAACTTGGTCATGGAGAGGTGCATCAAACAGTGTCTGTCTTTGAAGGACACGGGGTGATGGATTTGGAGGAAGAGGTGCACCGCTTCCTCCCTGAGCAGCGTGACTGTCAATTGATTGAACCACCCATTTATCTTTTTTTTAAACATTTTTAAATTGAAGTCTAGTTGATTTACAATGTTGTGCCCATCTCTGCTGTACAGCAAAGTGACTCAGTTATATACATACAGACATTCTTTTTTTTTTTAATATTCTTCTCCATTATGGTTTATCCCAGGAGATTGGATATAGTTCCCTGTGCTCTACAGTAAGACCTTGTTGTTTATCCATCCTAAATGTTTATCCACCCACCAACCCCAAACTCCCAGTCCATCCCTACCCCTCTCCCCCATCCCTCCCAACCCTGCAACCACAAGTCTGATCTCTATGTCTGTGAGTCTATTTCTGTTCTGTAGATAGGTTCATTTGTGCCATATTTTAGATTCCACATGCAAGTAAGTCCCCTACATACGAACCTTCAAGTTGCAAACCTTCAAAGATGCAAATGTGCATCTGGTTCCAGCAAGGAGCCAGAACCTGTGCCATCAACGTCAGGCGTGAGTGAAACTGCAGCTTGCCCTCCGTCTCCTATTGCTGACGATCCTTCAGCTCTACCATCTCCCATCTCCCCTCCCTCCGCCAGTCAGTAACTCTTCTTGCCTGTTCACTCGATGCCAGCCCCTATATGCCAGCTGTTGTACTGTACTACTGTACTTTTCAAGGTACTCTACTGTAAGATTAAAAATGTTTTATTTTTTGTGTTTGTTTTTATGAATTATTCATGTGAAAAGTATTATAATCCTATTACAGTACAGTACTATATAACCGATTGTTTTAGTTGGGTACCTAGGCTGGCTTTGTTGGACTTATGAATGTGCTCTTGGAAAGGGACTCGTTAGTACGTAGGGGACTTACTGTATAAGTGATATCATATGGTATTTGTCTTTCTCTTTCTGACTTACTTCACTTAGTATGATAATCTCTAGTTGCTGCAAATGGCATTATTCCATTCTTTTTAAAAAATATTTATTTTATTTATTTATTTGGTTGCACCGGGTCTTAGTTGTGGCAGGCGGGCTCCTTAGTTGTAGCATGCATGTGGGATCTAGTTCCCTGACCAGGAATCGAACCTGGCCCCCCTCCATTGGGAGCACAGAGTCTTACCCACTGGACCACCAGGGAAGCCCCTTGTTCTTTTTTATGGTTGAGCAGTTTTCCATCGTATATATGTACCATATCGTCTTTATCCGTTCATCTGTCAAAGGACATTTAGGTTGTTTCCATGTTTTGGCTATTGTGAATAGTGCTGCTATGAACATAGGGGTGCATGTATCTTTCTGAATTATAGTTTTATCTGACAACCCGTATATCTTAGTCGAACTGCACCTTCTGTGCTCCTCCAACACCCTACGAAATATTACACATTATCAATTTTCTAAGCCCTAACTAAATCACTTACTTACTAGAATTTTTTCTGTGCTCTAGATTTGTGTGTGTGTGTGTGTGTGTGTGTGGTGAGGAAGGCATTCACAAGAAGTCTACTTTATAATAGGAATTACATATATATTTTTAAATCCAGCTTATATTCTAGAATCACAGCTCAGTGTATGTTCCATTATGTTCTTTGACTACACTGTCAATTTGATGCACATGATGACTCTGAAGGGTTGTATGACCTTAACTCAACAAGGAAAGATTATTTGAAGATATACATTGCTTCATAAGGCAGAGGAGTTAAAAGGAATTTCAACCAGAATGGAAGAAAGAAATTTTGAAAAACTTCTGTTAATTAGAAAAGTAAGTCAGCCTTCATATTCTAATTAGCCTTCAAATTCTAATACTTTATGCAATGTTGTAATAGTACCTAATAAGGAGTTGTATCTTTGTAGCAAACTCCATGGCTTTCTCTGAGTTATCTGTGGTTCTCCAAGTTATCTTTAGTTCTCTAAAGTTATTAGAATTGTACTGAATTGAATGTTTTGAAATGAGTTGATAATATATTGCAACTGTGCTAGGTGCACTAAATAGGGGCTTTGTATTTATAGTTTTCACAGCAATCCATTGGGGTTTGTATTACTACTCCCATTTTATAGATCTGAGGACTGAGGTTTAGAGCTATTAAATGACTTGGGCAGAGTTATATAGCGGAAAAGACACAGCTATATCTAAATCCAAGTCTATCTGGCTTAATGCTTCGTGGATACATATGTCAGCGCAAATGTTCTTTGTCGGGGGTGAAATTTTTATGACTCCATATTAAGGTGGTTCAAAATAAAATAAAAATCTGTTAATCTGATCAATCTGGCCAACCTACATTTCTGAGGGCACAAAAAGGATATCTATGGACAGAATTATTTGAATTCACATTAACTTGATCAAGTTAACTGAGAAACAGACAAACAAGCAAATAAACCTTCCCTTGACTCCAGAGCAATGGGTCTCAAAATGTGGGCCCCAGACCAGCAGCATCAGCTGGGAATTCGTTAGAATGCAAATTCTTGGACCCCACCCCAAACCGACTAAATCAGAATCCCTGAAGGTGGAGCCCATACTCTTTCAACAAGGCTCCTCTTATTCTCTATGCCTGTTTGAGACCCTCCGCTCTGGATATAACCTCTGTTACCTTCTTTGTGCTCATTCACACGACTATGTCTCCAGGACTTTAATTAGATGTTTTTCACATTCTATGCTCCATTTTTATTGGAAAAAAAACCCCAACAGTTGACAACAATAAACTAAAATCTTAGACTTGTTTAAAAGGCCAACTCCCTCAGGTATGTCCTAATACATTCAACATGTGGTCAGCGCAATCTCATATATTTTCTACAGCTGTAGAATTATGAGATGTTAATGAGTTGACTCAGCATTAAGCTGGCAGTACTGCACATTCCTGAATTTAGGTAAATTTTATCCTGGACAGTTTTAGAATTTGATGTTGTTTAGTTTACTAAAGGTCTTTTAAAAATTGGTACTCCATATTTGATATGCATGATAAGTCTTTATATGGAATAAACACTCTTAAACCATTCTGAATAAGTGGGAGCTTGCTGTTTACTTATTTTTTTACTCTGGAGCTAGCCAAATTTTTAATAGAAACCAAAGTGCCTTCTTTGAGTGGTCATTATAAAAAGGAAAAACTGGCTGAATCTTGGAGAATTCCTGTTTCATAGACGCAACTTCTAAATTCAATAAATTGTAGAACCATAAGTGGCTCATAAAAATTATTATAGCTTCTGTTTTCAATAGAAAGTCCTCATTTTCATCCTTTTCTTCCCTCCTAAGATGTCTCTTGGGAACTATCCCAGGTTGGGAGGCTGGTGAAAGAAAACTAATGTTCTTCTCAGCAGGCTACAGTCACTCCCTCTGCAGGGACATTAAACACTTGCCTTGAATGTATTTGCCAAAGATCATACTTATTAACTTAATTCTATTGGATTTGTAAGATCCAACATGCAAATTCATGTATGTCAATATACTCATTCATGGGAATGTGTATTTCTGGGCAACAACCAGTCAAGATTGCCAAGAAAAGAAGTGGGAGCCCTGTTGTAAGTTATCCACCTGGCACCCTACTTGCTGGGTCCCACTGAGATGATCTTAATTTAGGATTAAAAAATGCTATTTAAAAAGGGAAATTACTTCAGTCCAAGTTAGAACATGTGAAACTGTGAGTATAAAAATATATTTACCAGGATTGCTATTAAGGTTGCCATAGGAAGGAGTCAGGAAAAACGTGTCATCTTGAATAAGTTTTACCTTTTTCACGTTCTCTCTTAGTACGTCACTGAATAATGAATGGTTTGTGGACCATGTTTATTTCAGCTCTGGAAATAAGGTCGGCAACTAAGAAGGAGAAAAAAGATAGAGGTTTCCAACCATTAGCAGCGATAAGTGGCCCTGGGCAAATAAATTTGAAAGAAGGAGGCTCTACAAATCCTTCTCATTAGCATCCTGACACCTTACAAGAGAAAACTTGTAGTGGAGAAAAAAGTTGGAAGCAGTGTGACACTTAAGAGGAAAAAACCCTAACCGACTGCCCCCACCCCTCACACACACACACACACACACACACACACACACACACAAACACACACACACACACAGGTCCTTCATGGTGTAGAAGCAACAGAAGCACAGGCCCCATTTGCCTCAGGCTCTAAGTCCTGAGAAACCGAAGTCAGACAGCCATGGAAGGGTAGTCTGCAGGACAGTATACGAAATAGCACCTCTCGGACAAAGATATTGGAAGCATTTGCAGAGCAGCCTCGGGAGTGTGAAGTCAC
The DNA here is from genome assembly GCF_009873245.2 of Balaenoptera musculus. Taxonomy (NCBI): domain Eukaryota; kingdom Metazoa; phylum Chordata; class Mammalia; order Artiodactyla; family Balaenopteridae; genus Balaenoptera; species Balaenoptera musculus. The sequence continues at coordinate 12,629,286 of NC_045800.1, forward strand.
TTCTGGTGGAGGCAGACATCTGGAAACAGATAAAGCCCATGAAGAATGCCTCTTTTTGACTTCAGAGATTAATGTAGATGTGAACACATTAGTTCTGTTTTAGGGAGACTCTTCTCTGTTACAGATCACGGGGATTGGGGCGATTGGATTACTTAATAATGGGTCGCTTTAGTTCTGCCATCATCACTTATCAGGTACATTAGTTTAAAACCTGCAATTTTGAACTTAGCATTATTGAGCTTTCCAAAGATTAAATTACCGAACTTTTGTTGGTGAGTGTCTCTGTGAAATTTCCTGAAAAGGATAGTCCTCCTTCTTTGTGTGAAAGTGAAGCCAAATCACATACTTTATTGATATTTAGAGACATACAAATGATAGTGCTAATGTACTTTAATGTCTGTCTACTTGACTGGAAAACCTGTGGGCTGTGCTTTGGGACTTTTGTTTTTCTTAAGATAATGTGGAGTACTGTAGTCTCTTTGTGAGCTTAATCGGAGTAGGTAGCCTTTTTTTTCCTTCTTGTTTTTCCCAAAGCATTATTTTAGAAGAAGGCTTGCACCAAAAGTCTTTTTCAAAAAAGCTCCGTGTTTGTCCCTGATATGGGTACAGTCTCTACCATGTTCTAGGACCAAAAATATATCCCTATGCCTGTTTGTCCTCTTAATAGCTTAGGTGGAAAATGTAGGAACACTGATGCTTTAACAAAAGCAAGTCGCTTTTAACACTCTGTACTTGAAAATGGCTTCACTAAGGGGGAGAGTCTTAATCTCCAAGCCATGAAGATTTAATGTTTTCAGAGTAATTTTACAGACATTCTGCCTGCCAGTGCCCAGTAGGGTTTAGAGTTCTTGAGTCACCACAGGCTTAACAAGCATCCAGGCATGAACCAACTTTGTAGTTTTGAGCAAGAGTAATAAATGTTGATCCGTGGTGACTGAGCAGAATTAAGAGCTAATTTACCTGCCCTGTCTTTAGGGAGTTTGCATACACCTTCTGCCCATCACAGATGGATTATAAGCCAACTTCTGGCAAAGATAGGAATGGAACCAGAATATCTCAGCCAAAATGGTTGATGACATCTTGAATTTCTCTCAGAAATGAATATGCAAGGATAGTGTAAGTGATCTGCACATATTGCTAAGATACTGGAGAAAGAGGTAGGATTTGTTTAAACCAAAACCAAAATAAAAATCCAGCACACATCCAAGTCCATGTCTGTTCTGGTCACTCTGACAAAGCTCGGGTTTCTGGCATTCGTTGTTAAAATGAGCTGACAACGACTAGTCACTTGTGTGTGATGTGATAGTCATGGTTAAGTTATATTTTTTACCTGTATAGCCTCTAGGGTTTGGTACCACATTGATTTAAAAAATGAACTTACTGAAAAGTTGGTAAGAAATATAAACAGCAGGCAAAGATGAATATGTTGCTTTATTCCTAAATTTTTATGCTGCAAAAATGGCAAAGCTCAAGCTATTTCATGTCATTATCATAATCTATAAGTATTTAGCAACCTATGTAAATGATATTTGCCACTCTGGTAACACAAAGAAGTGTATCTTAATTAGTCAGAAAACTGTAGCCTGTTCCTGTAAAGTTCCTGATGTCTTGGTAGAGGGCCCAGTGTCCACTTAAATCAGAAGATATTTTTAGCGGTGAATTGCTTTAAATGGTGAATCTAAACGTAATACTCATAGTATCCCGCTGGCATTAGAACATTCTGAAACACCTCTCTCTGTTGTTGATTCTGAGTCCTAAATTTGGCCGTAGAAAACTTTCTAGGAGACTCTGTTCTCCTGGCCTGAATTAGAATTCAGAGTGGGCTGAGCTGTCTTCCCCCATCTTTCTAGACACCCCTAAGTTTGTATTGCTCACTGGTCTATTTCAGGGTGTTTATTACACACATTCACCCCCAAGCGTGGGAATGCATGCGAATACCAGTATCTCCAATCTTACAAATGGCTCTTCGGGTCTGGCCAAATTCTCTGAAGGGGCTCTGGCTGCAAGAGGAGCTTTAAGTAAATAGTTTATTTTATTTTTAGTTGAAGTATCGGGAGACCATCTACCAAGGCTTTCTCCCTAGCCCTTTAAATCATATATGAATTGAGATATCGAAAGAAATTGAGTATTTCTCTTTAAACAAGATATACTGTTTTCAACTGCAGAATGAAACCAGGAGTTAGATTATGCCTGGAGGCTGAATTCTCCTGGAGCACAAAGGGACTCAGAGGACAAATGAGCGCGGGGTACACTCATGGAACACAGACTTCCACAGTTGCTTCTCAGAGGCAACTCCAGGGAGACGAAGAAAGGAGAAGCGAGGAGTGAGAGGTCACCCCCGATAAGTACAAAGAAGTTGCTTCCAGTGCTTTCTCCCATTGTGCCCGTTACACTTACGGGTGTGAATAATGTTGTTTTGTTTTCAGAAAGACAGTCATGAGCAAAAAAAAGAGTGGTGAGTGATAAGCCGAACTCAGGGAATTTGAGAATGACACATTTGTGATAATATATGTTAATTTAGTTGGATGGATGTGAATATTTTCATAGAGAACAAAGAGAAAGACGGACTCTAGCTTAGATTCATCCATTTAGACTTTTATAGAGGCATTACCCGCGTTCCAAATGCGCCAATCTCTTGGAAACATTTTTTTTTTAAAATGCATTTTGTTGTGGTGGTTTATTTATTTAAAATTACCATATTTTTCTTGCTTTGGAGATAAAAACTCTAGTGGAGCCAGACTTCAAATAGATGATGTTCTGAGCACATCAAAACAAAGAAAGTGTTTCTGAAACCAAATAAAAGCATTTTTTGAATGACTCCCTCATCCATTCAAGGCTCCTTTCAGCTTAGCGGCACTGGCTCAGATAAAGTCCTGAACACCTCACAGCCTATTCAAAAGTATCAGATTCAACTGAAGGTGAAGAAAATGGGCTATCTGCAATATTCATGAGTTGGGAACATCCCAAGTTTGACCATTGTCTGAATGACTTTACAACTGCTTGGGGTATGTATTACATAACAGATATTCACAGGCACCCAGCGCTCCTATCAAGCCAAACCTTGTAAGTGAGTCCAAAGCATCGCCACCCCCCAACCCCACCCCATTCTTTTCTAATTCAGGTCCTAAGGAAAATAGTGCTCAGGCTTTGAAGTGTGCTATCCTACTCCTTGGTTTACCAGACTGAACTAAAGGCCTTGATAACCCTTCTTCAAGTGAACGAACTGAACGAAAATGTTTTGTTTTCGTCCATTGGGGGTAGTTTTTTTTCTCTCATTGGAGCAAAGCACAATTTAACACAGCAAAAATTTCTGAAATGAGGTGATAGATTCATTTTACTGGGACAAGCTGAATCCTCAGCAAGAAAGTACTAAGCAATCCGAATAACTCTGGAAGGAAGGATGATGGAAGGAAGGGATGGAGGGAGGGAGGAAGTCTGGTTATGCCCTGCCCAACAGGAGTGGAATTTTCAAGGTTCTGCTACTGGATAAGGAGTTGAAAGATGAATGATGCTTACTTTTACTGTTTCCTCCTCAAAGGAACTGCCCTCTGCCGAATACACAACCTTTAACGGAGGTCAAACATAAACACCTAGAATCTTATACCTCAGAGCATAGGGTGTTGGAAAGAGCCCCTGGATTTGGGTCCTAGCTCTGCCTTTAACTGTGACCTTGGACAAGCAACTGGATTTTTCTGGCCAGTTTGTCCATCTAAATATGAGGATATTGAATCTCATCTCTAAAACCACACCATTTTGTTATCTCCACCGTTCTCCTTCTACTCCAAAACAACTTCCTAGCTGGATGACAGGCCAAGTGTGACAGCTAAGGCTGCCCTCAAAGCTGGTGGAGACAATTGGGAACAAAGACCTTGGGAACACCAAGGCAAGTGATGAAGCGTCTGTAGTAGGTTGAATTATGACCCACCCCAAATATATGTTCACATTCTAACCCCCAGAAACTATGACTATGACCTCATTTAGAAAAAAGTTCTTGGCAGGTGTAATTAAATTATGAATCTTGGTATGCGATCATCCTGGATGATCGAAGTGGGCCCTAAAGCCAATGACACATGTCCTCACAAGAGACAGAAAAGGAGACAGACACCAAGGGGAAGGCAAGGGGAAGGCAGAGGCAGAGACTGGAGTGAAGCAGCCACAGGCGCGGAGCATCTGGAACCATCCGAGCTGGAAGACACAGGAAAAATTCTGCCCTAGAACTGGGGACAAACTGAGACTCAAGCAAGAAAGTCCTAAAAGTAGACATCTTGATTTAGGACTGCTGACTTCCAGAACTGTCAGAGAATAACCTTCTGTCATTTTAAGCCACCTGTTTGTAGTAACTTGTTACGGGAGCCCTGGGATACTAATGCAGTGCCAGCGAGAATGCCCCACGTTTTCCCTCGAGGGCCACAGGCTCGGGCTGTCTGCAGGCTACAGAGGACCATGCCAGGCACACAGCACCGCACCTCATCTCTTCGGATGCCAGCTTTTGACTCAAAAAAGAGCAACTGTAAGACATACAGGAAAGTGGCAGGGCTGCGGGGCACATATGAGGTGCTACTTCAGGGAAAGGCAGCTCCCGCTTCTGCCTTGACTATGTGTTTCCCTCCATGGGACTTGAAGGAATGATTGGTCCACTTGTAAATCTTCAGAGAGGTTTTAGTCCTCAAGGAGGTGACGCTTTCTGGGCAGGGGTATTAACCCTAATAATAGTCATTGGCTGATCTCTGCGGAAGGCAGAGAAAAAGGGTGAAGAAAACAATGCCTGCTCTGTTGTCCTTACCTGCATCTTTCTTGGCCACCTGCAGAGAGCGTCCTGGTACCTGGTCGGGTGGGAACGAGTGAAGATGTCCTGGGGGTGGCCAACAGGCCAGACTGTGAGGGAACAATTCCAACTGGTGACCTGACCTTCAGAGATGTTTTTCTTAGCCACGTTCACACAATTTTACCAATTCTCCTAGCTCCCAGGGTCTAATTGGAAGAAAGGAGACTGTGAGAGATGAACTAGGTGTGGGCGCTGCTCCCACACCACACACCCCTGCCGCCACCAGTTCTCACCTCTTGGGGATCTGGAGCTCTGACACCCACTTCCTGAAGCAGGAGGCTGGAGGGAGGTGAGGCGCCTTGACATGGCTTGCAAGGACCTTCACAGCCCATCGGGTCCCCTGCCTTCTATCCATCTGACCACTGCTACCCACCCTCCAGAGTTCAGCTTAGTCTTCATGGCTTTGGGGAGGCCCTCCGTGATCTAGACTGGGTGATGTGCCTTTTTGGGGGGTGCTAAGCCACCTTGAAATGACTCTATCAGAGCCCCTGAGATGCCAATCCTAGTTTTCCTACCTGCATGTATCTGCCACATAAGCTTCTCAAGGAGGGTGGCACATCTTCTTTTGTCTTTTTTTTTTTTTTGCTTTATGTATCTATAATTACATACATGACACAGTAATATGGCACCATGAGAGTTTCAGGCATTACATGAGCATGATAGTAAGAAGTGAACATCTCCCTCACCTTACCTGTACCCCTAGTTTCTGTCCTAAAGGTAACTTCTGATAACCATTTGGCAAGTCTTCTGCCAGACGTTTATACTGGCATTCACAAGCATATGTCTACCTTCCTATCAGCTATCTATCTACCTATCTACCTATCTATCTATCTATCTATCATCTATCTATCTATCTATCTATCTATCTATCTATCTATCTATCTATCTAATCTATCCATCAATCCATCTAATCTATCATCTATCATTCCATCTAATCTATCTATCATCCATTTAATCTTTAATTTTACTCTGTTTTCCCACAACTTGGGTTTTTCCTTTAACGTCACGTTTTGGAGCTCTTTCCGTGTTAGAACATAGTGATCTACATAATTTCATGTAACCTGCTCACCCACAGATAGACAGTCAGCTTGCTTTCTCTGTTGTGAGCCAGGCAGCAAGGCCCATTCTCATTCAATTCATATGTACTGTTGCACAAATGCAAGCATTTCTTTTAAATAGATACAATTGCTGAGTTACATTTTTAAACACTCTGGTGATTTCTATAAGGACACTTCCTCCTTTTATCCTTTGCATCTGCACTTGGAGCTTTCCCAGAATTGATCCTATCTTGGGGGCAATTTTTCCCTTTTTTGAGCTGTAGTTTCTGCTAGACCCTAGGTTTAGTTCTCTATAGATTTGATCCCTTCTTCCTATCTTTCAGAAATTCCTCAAGGCCTCTCTTACTTCCAGCACTATTATAAACACACACACACACACACACACACACACACACACACACACACACCCCTCTTCTGATGACTTGTGGAGTTTTGGGGTGGGGGTGGTAGACCCATGTGCTTAGCCTGCTGTCTTGAGCCACGCTGTGGCAACTACTCTATGTCCCCTGCCCAGTGCTTGACAACTGCGATGCCTGGACAAAGTCTGTGTTGAGAGAATAAATGAATTTTTGCTTTAGGCGGAGACCAACATTTGACCAATGACAAATGTCTCCTTCCAGGGACTGATTTGGCACTGATTTCTGTGTTGGTGGATTACCCTTCAATTAACCACTCTAAGATATTGTACAGCTGACTACCTATGTGGGGGTAAAAGTGGGATTGGTTTGTGGGAAAACATTTGCATCTTTAATTTCACGTAAATTTACCGTGCAAGATGATGATTCCGCGTTGTTCACGGAGGTCTTGAAAATTCTTACCAGCCAGCAGCAAGTAAATTTAATGGAGCTCAATTTGATGACTTGTGTCCGATAAAAGGATGTGTTGGCATACATGTCAGGCACTCAGCTGCTGTTTAAATTTCCTTTAGAGATGTAAAACCACTGAAATGTAAAGGGATGCATGACTGTTAATGGGACAGTGTCAAAGGATACTTAAAAACAAGTACATGCCCAGAATACTTGGCTTAAATTTTCTAAGTTCCAGTTGAGATTCATGGAGACACTCCAGCAACCTGTATTCTATTGATTGAAGCCAAACCTGGCCCTCCTCTGCAGCTCTGCACCATCCGCGTGGCCCTGCTCACAGGTGCTGCGGAAGTGAGCCCTGCTGGGTCTTCCTCGGCAGCCATCTGTCAGTGAGGCCTTCGCTCCTCCAGGCAACAGGCGTGTTGATAAGAATATACACTTTCTGCAGTTGACAGACTTTGCTATTCAAAACACTGTTTAAAAAATGGCTATAGGAATTTAATTAGCAACTTCCATTAAGAGATTAGATGAGAAGAACAAAGAAAAACCAAGGGAAAGTCTTCTTAATAAAACTGGAGAAGCTGCAGAATATTCATAGTGTAACAAAGGAAGTGGAGAATCTGTCCCGTGCATTGTTAGAGGTGACAGAGAAGTTCTGATGTTTTCTCACGGCCCGGTTTGTCTGACTAATGAGGTGCAAGGTGGAAGGCAGAGCTCTGATAGAGCATTTCATTCTGGCTCCGCAGGTAAAAGGTGTGGGAGCCAGCAGCCCCGCGATGCAGCAGAACCCGTGCATTTTCTCATGCTGCTATGTGGCCCCTGAGGTCTGTGGCTAGTTGACTTAGCACCAACGTTCAGGGGTGGACCCTAAATCGGTCAACTGGCTTATTATCACTGTGCCATGGCCTCTGGACACCTCTGTGAGTTGGTCACCTAGCTCACAGATGTGTGTTGGGTCAGTGGAGGTGAGAGAGTATAAATGGACCAAAAAATCCATCCCTTCTACTACGAAATCAGATTCCTATGAGGTATTCAGCAGTTATCATTGTCGTGTGTGTGTGTGTGCGTGTGTGTGTGTGTGTTGGTTGGGAGGTGGGTATGCAAGGCTTACACAAGGTCAGGGCAATTGTAGGGCTCATTTTATTTATACCCCTTAGATTGGCTAACAAAACAAATGGTTGGCTCCAGACCTTATGGTGAAGACCCAAGCATGAATTCCTGTGATTCCTTAAAGCCAATACTCTTCCTAAAGAATGTACGGTTAAAGAAACCCAGTGATGAAATAGGTCAAGTAGAGTGACATTTGGGAAAGCAAATTTCGGCCCCAAATGCTACCAACCAGTCCTGGCCAGTAGCTACTTCTATCAGAATCAACTGTTTCCCCATGCCCCTGAGACAGAAGAATGGTTTCTGTGTTATAAATTATATTTTGATTTTGATCTGATTTGATAAATAGATTCAGACGGGAACCCCCCTGTCATTATCAGATAGAAAACAACTAGCTCATCAGTTTCATTTTTAACTGACATAAACTCAGATGTAATAAGACTGTCTTTACACTTTCCAGAGGAAGTCCTAATATCCACAGGAAATTTGAAAATATAGAGATTTATATAACCTTGGGTTTGCATCAAAACCGATCCATGCTATAGTTCTGCCAAATGCACACACACACACACACACACACACACACACACACAGATATGTCTAGGAAAGTTAAAATGAAATTCTTATGAGATTTACTCTTCTTAGCTCCAGAGCCAAAATTAGGTAAAAAAAATACATTAATTAACAACTGAGTCACAGCCTACAAACTGTGAATACAAGATATCTCTGCAGTGGGTTCTAGTTACTAAAAGGTTAATTGATTTTTTTTTTTAATTTCTAAGGAAAAATAAGGCTAATTCAAGATAATGAGATAGATGGGTGGATTTAAGTGGGGGAAAAAAGCTAGATGGCTTGGCAAAAAAGCCAAAGGAAATTATCATCATTGTCTTTTGTTCTTGTGAACTCAAAGCCATTTCTTGTAGTTGTTAGTGTAAAATGACCTAAATTAGAGAATGTGTGATTTCAGTGGCTGCTAAATGTAGCCGGCCCCCTTTATGTGGGTCAGAGGTTCTGCTCTCAGGCTTTTGTAGGTTGACACAATGATGGCCCCGACACTTTCTGGGGAATGGACTTCCTCTTGGGCTTTCCAATGCCTCTGTTCCCTCTTGCTGGTCCTCCCTGGGAGCTCTTTCTTCATCTACTCTGAATAAAGTTCCCTTATGACTCATGGCTCATAGTTATACAGCCTTTATAACTCATATGGAGAATCACTGATCTGTATTTCTGTAGAAAGGGCCACTGGCAATAAACATTATTTCCTGAAATTGTTGGTAACAAGAAGACCCCTGACCCCCACCCCATGGTCTTCTCTCCCCATGTGTATCATTACAGGAGACTGGAACAACATCTCTCTCTCTCTTTCTGGATCTGCTTCTTTAGGCCCAGCTTCAGAGTTGAACAAATTTCCATCTTTCTTTCATGTACCTAGGAAGCAAAGGTGCTTTTTCAGTCACTTCTGGTGTCCTGGAAGGTCCCTGCTCCCCTTGGGATTTCTCTACCAGCCAGGTTGAGGCCCTTGGGCTTTGTACTACAATACTAGGAAGCTCTTCTAGCTTCAGCTGCAGACAAGAATGCATTCATTCCTCAAATCTTTCTTGAGCACCTACTATATGTCAGGCTCTGTTCTAGGCACTGGAGATATAGCAGAAAAAGAAAAGAAAAAAAAGGACACAAATGTCTTCCCTCATGGAACTTACATGATAGTGGAGAGAGATAGGCAATAAACAAGTAAAAAATAGTGTTAAGTGTTGTGGAGTCTCCATTAACTAAGAAAGATTGGGAGTTCTTTTTGGATGTGGTAACCTCTGTGGAGAGAGGGGGTTAATGTGTGGGTCACTGAGTAGGCATCCCCTACCCCCAGTAAGGCAGGGGCATCTGTGACTTGTGTACCTCAGGGGTCTAGTGAAAAAAATGAATATCAGACATAAACAGCAGCTCCCTTATGGGTGGGGAGGGGGTGATATTTTCTTCACCCACAAAGAGAAGCTCACAGAGTTAAGACTTAATTCAACCTATAGTCAGTTCAAGAAGAAATGTGCTCAAGAAAATTAAATACCCCCTTAGATATTTTTCCTTCTTTTTTTTTTTTTTTTTTTATAATCTTGAAAGAAAGTAAGCTAGCTTTTTTTTTTTTTTAATTTTTATTTATTTATTTATTTTTGGCTGTGTTGGGTCTCCATTTCTGTGCGAGGGCTTTCTCTAGTTGTGGCAAGCGGGGGCCACTCTTCATCGCGGTGTGCGCGCCTCTCATTATCGCGGCCTCTCTTGTTGCGGAGCACAGGCTCCAGACGCGCAGGCTCAGTAATTGTGGTTCACGGGCCCAGCCGCTCCGCGGCATGTGGGATCTTCCCAGACCAGGGCTCGAACCCGTGTCCCCTGCATTGGCAGGCAGATTCTCAACCACTGCGCCACCAGGGAAGCCCCTTCTTCTGTTTTTAAACAAACATGGAACAGAAAAATCTTGGAATGAGGAAGCATCCTTCGGCTCTGGATCTTGAGAAGTCAGAGGTGGCCGAAGCTATTTAGGGATGAAGAGGGCTATCTGACCTTTAGGGAACAGCCAGCCAGCTTTCCCCGAGATTATCCTCATAGGGACAACTTCGTCTCTCCATCCTGCAGTATCTCTTTTAAACTTATGTTTAAATAGCTATACTTAAATGATAAGGCGCTAGCCTTTCACCTCCAGGATCTTAACTGGATTCAAACTCTAGTCTTCTGGGAAATGAGTTTGGTCGTCTAAGCTGAGCCTGGTAGACAAAAGTCCTTATCTCCAAACTCCAAGCATAATTCAGTCCATCATGGTAGGACTGGAAGTCTGCTTCTGGGGAAAGAAAGGGAACGAACTGGGGGTGGAAAGTAAATTACTGAAGGAGTTAAATCAATCCTGAATTCAAATCCCAACCAGTTAAGTCATAGTACCTTTTTGTTCAGACTACAAAACTGCTCTTCACGCCATGCTCTCTAGCTGCATTCCGAAAGGAGGAAGTCACTTAGAGCCGTTAAGCCTCCAAAAACGAGGTCAAAGCTGCAGAGAGGCAGAAGTTTGAGCACCTTCATAAATTTAAATTTTTCTTTGAATGCTAGTTTCCTTATCGACCTCAGAAGAATACCTCACATCTCTGCCCTGTATGTATGCTGCCAGCGACAACTGCGACTTTTATCTTTCATACACTTGAAGGTGTCTAAACATGTCAGGGAAACATCACGCGTGAAGATTGTGTGCGCGAAAGCAAATTTGGTGCGTTGAGAATAACACAACCAATGTTGTCCCCAAACACTCTAAAAATAAAAATAGAATTGAGCCAAAAAGGGACTTCCGAAGACCCGATCTCCAGCTTACATTGCTTGGGACTCAGAAAGGAATAATTACAGGCAAGGAGCTCTGACAACTCAGCCTATTGATGAGAAATAGACTAGGGAGGGATACTTCGACTCTTTTGAATAGTTTGCTTTCCAGGTATTCAGAGGCTGGCATGTATTTCCGCCGCCGCTGGCCTGCTCCCACCCGGCTGCTCTCCTCCCCTCCGTGAGCCCTTTATCAAGTTAGCATTTTGCTCACAATAAAATGGATGACAGTTTCATTACAGAGTGGCATCACTTGTCAAACTTTGAATTACTGATCATAAAAATATCTGTTATGCTTTGAAGGATTGTTGGAGGACTTCCATCTTTTATATATATATTTTTATCAGTAGGACTGTTTAGTGCAACATGCACAAGGAGAGAGCAGGGGGGGAGTCAAACCCAGCCGAGGAGCCCAGGGTTGGCTCTATCCTACCCATACCAACAAGCTTCTATCACAGCTCTAGACAGCAGAAATAAAAGGGAGCTTTTTGGCTCACAGCTATAAAAAAAATTATCATAGTGATGAAGTTCCTCAGCCATCAACAGAGCTGTGATAACGCTGTTTGATGATGATTTTCCCATGAATGTTAAACAGCCGCCACTGCGGAGGGAAAGGAGCTTATCTGCACCTAATACTGATCTCTAATTCCTGCCCTTCTTGAACCATCCATTTTCTAACAGCATTAACTGGCAAATTTACATCCCATCTTAATGCTGCTAAAGAGGACAGGAGATGAAGAGTAAATGACAGCAGTGTAATGAGGGTGGCTTTTTTCTCCTTTCTCTTTAATGGCTGAAGATTTACACAATTGTCTGTAAGCTTATATAGAGAGCTTACCTGAACCTTTTCCCAGCATGGATTCAACTTACAGGAGCTTTTGTTAACTAAACACACATAAATATTTTTAAGGAGGTTTAATAGTGTGACTTCAAAAGAAAGCCAAAGGATGGAAAAAGGAAAAAACAAATTTAAATGTCATAAATAACATATAAATGTCTTAAAGGGCTAATGATTTCTGAACAAACAAGGTGGTAAAAATAACATTCTCTTAGGTTAGCACAGAGCTAAAAAGATTTCGAATACTAAGGAATAATTAATTAAAACAAGGATTTAGAGAAAGCTCTGTTCCACATGCCACCAAGACCCAGGATTTCTCTGATCATATAACATCCATCAGAATACTACCTGTTCACTAACAGGGTGTGAAGAGATAGCAGGTAATTTCAATGGTAAGTCTGAACGTAGGGAGCTACAATAGCTGGATGTGGGAAAATCCCATTTGTGAATCCGGATGATAAAAGTAAACCAAATAAAAAACACCATGGACGAACCATTTAACATCACAGGCTCGAAACCTTGAAGTTGTCTTTGACTCTTCCCTCTCTTTCATCCTCTTTATCCAGTCCATTACCAATCCTGCTTTTCCTTCCTTTGAAATATTTTTTGAATTTACTCCCTTTTCTCTCCTGCTCCTCTAACCCACATCTCTAGAATCTCTCATTTTAAATATTGTAGATTCCTCTTGTTTTCTCTTCTACTAGCCTCTGTGGGCCCTTCCACAGTATTATTAAAATAATTTTAGTATTTTCACCATGTAATCTGACTCCTTAAAAAAAAAGAAAGTTAACTCTTAGTGCGCCCTGCCTCCCACTACTTACAGCAATGGTTCTTAAAGTGTGGTCGTCCACAAGAATAAAATCTTAACACAAATTTAATGAAAGATGTGTATGACTTGTGCGTTGAAAACTACAAAACATTTTAAAGGGAAATTGAAGAGCTAAATAAATGGAGAGATGTGTCATATTCAAAGGTTTGAACAGAGGTTGACAAGCTTTTCCTGTAAAGGGCCAGATAGTAAATATTGGTGGCTTTTCAGGCCTCACAGCTCTCTGTGGAGTACTTTTCTTTGTTTTGTTTTGTTTTACAAAAACCATTCTTAGCTTGAGGGCATACAAGAACAGGCTAGATCTGGGCTACAGACCATAGTTTGCTGACCCCTGGGCTGGAAGATTCGATATTGTTAAGATGACAATCCTCCCCTAATTGATCTAAAGATTCAATGCAATCCCAACCATAATCCTACCAGGATTTATTTTTTAAAGAAATAAATAACTTTATTTTAAAATTTATATGGAAAAGGAAAGGACTGAAAATAGCTAAAACAATTTAGAAAAAGAAGACCAGAATTGGAGGACCCATACTACCTGATTTCATGACTTATCATAAGGCTATAATAATCAAGACAATGAGGCATTAATATAAAAATAGATCAAGGAACAGACAGAAATAGACTCCTAGTTACATGGTCAATTGATTTTCATTAAAGATGTCGAGGTAATTCAATGGAAAAAAGACAGTCTTTTCAACGAATGATGCTGGAACACATGGATATCTGTATGAAAATGAAAAAACCTCAACCATTATCTCACACCATATATAAACATTAACTCAAAATAGGTCATAGATCTAAAAGTAAGAGCTAAAATGATTAAACTTCTAGAAAAAATATAGGAGAAAATCTTTGCTGTATTGGCACAGGCCAAGATTTCTTAAACTGGATGCCAAAACACATTTTATAAAAGAAAAAAAATGATAAAATGGGTTACATCAAGATTAAAAATTTCTCTTCTTTGAAAGACATAATTCCAAGAAAACAAAAAGGGAAGTCACAGGCTGGGGAAAAATATTCACAAAATATCCAACAAATGCTTTGTATCCAGAATATATAAAAAAGCTCTTACAACTCAATAATAATAAAACAGATAACCCAATTAAAACATGGGCAAAAGAATGGAATAGAAACTTCACAAAAGAAGATAGTCAATAAGCATATGTAAATATGTTCAACATCACTAGTCATAAAAGAAATGCAAATTAAAACCACAGTGCAAATGAGAAACAACTACAAAACTACCAGAATAGGTAAGGTAATAAAGATTGACAACACCAGGTATTGGCAAGGATGTGGAGCTATTGGAGGTCTCATGCATGGTGGGTTGGAATGTTAAATGGTGCAGCCACTTTGGAAAACAGTATGTCAGTACCTGATAAAGTTAAACATATATATTTATAATATGATCCAGTAATTCCATCTGCAAGTATTTACCTAGGAGAATGAAAATATGTATCCACATAAAAATGCATATGTCAATGTTCATAGCAGCATTGTTATTTATAGCCCCAGACTGGAAGTGGCCCAAATATTTAACAGTTGGTGAATATATAAACAAATGTGGTATATCCATACAGTGGAATATTACTTAGAAATAAAAAGACAGTAGTAACATATGCAACATGGATAAATCTCGAAAATATGCTAAATGAAAGAAGGCAAACATAAAAGACCACAAATGGTTCCAATTAAATGAAATTCTAGAAAAGACAAAACTACAGTGACAGAAAGCAGATCACTGGTTGCCTGAGGCTGAGGGTGAGGGGAGGGAGTGCAAAGGGGCGTGAAGAAATTTTTTAGGGAGAGGTGTTCTGAACTTTGATACCAGTACTAAATTTCATCACACTGTACGTGTAAAACTGATTATTTTCTTGTATATAAATAATACCTTAACAAACAAAAAAGAGGGAAGGAAACTACAAATTTTCAAGCCTTAGCATAGTATCAAGGATAATCCGTAATTATCTAAAAAGGCTATTAAGCTGCTCCTCCCTTTACCAACTACATATCTGGATTAGAGCAGACTTAATTCATATGCTTCAACCAAAACAACATATCAAAGCAGATTATTTGCAGAAGCAGATATGAGAATTCAGCTGCCTTCTATGAAGAGAGATATGAAAGAAATTTGAATATATGTAAAATAATATTACTCTTCTCACTAATTTTTTTTTTGTTTTGGAAAATACAGTTATTCTTCATAAAAGTGTTATTTATGTTGTATGTAATGGGATTATTATTGTCATTTAATATTGTCATTTAACCACTTTGGGGTTCTCAATCATTGTTAAGAGTATAAAGGGGTCCTAAACTCAAAAGCTCAGAGAACTGCTGGCTTATAGGACTCAACCCAAACGAGGACTTGAAGTTCTACATAACTGGGATGTTCTTATCATTTGGGCTTTATTCGATTGGAATCTAGTCCTCCAGCTGAGACAGGGTCTCTCTCCAGTTTCGATTTCCAGGCCAGGTTCATGACTAGCTTATGTCATTCTTTCCCTAATCCTACCATCTGTGATTTGGCAACTTTTTTATCCAGCAGATCACAGTTTCCTCACCTGCAAAATGGGGATTACAGCAGAATCGATTTCATAGGGTTGTTGTGATGATTAAGTGAGTTTATGCAAAGCACTTAGGCCAGTACCTGCCGACAGTAAGCATTCAGGCCCCGTGAGGTGATACTGTAATTGTTATTGCTACTGTTACCTTCCCCGCTTCCCTTCATCTTTGGAAATGACATTTCTCCATGTTGCCCACACCCTCCTTTCCGATCCCTAAACTCTGACATCCCTAAAAAATGAGTGCCACTTGGTTTTTCTCTCTTTCTTCTAATAGCTTGAAACATTTTTACTTTACTTCCCAAATTATATCTAAAGCTACTTTGAACCAAACTCTTTCTTAGGCACGGTTTACTTAGCACAGAACTGGGCAAATAATAGATTCTCAACAAATTCTCACTGAGTTGTTAGTTTCCAACTCTGTGGTATGGGAACAATAATAGCGTCTTATTTATCTCTTCATGGGTATGTTGTGATAGTGTATGTGAAGAGATTGAATTGCCTTAAAAAAAATCCACAAGCCATACCAGGCCCTTTTCTTTGTGTCCCAATATGTCCTAGGGCCATGATAAGGAATCTTTTTAGAAACCAATTATTGTTAAGTGGATGCCCTATTTGTATTTTCTCTTAGTACTGTGAATTCCTTTGGCTTATTGAATTTTTTATACCTAACGATGCTGTTTTGTCAAATAAGCATTTGCGGAAATATCAAAACTTTTGTTTTATAGGACATGCGAAGATGACATGTTCTCTTGACCCTGTTAAATATGTTCTCACTTAAGATTTGCATTGTCAAGTCTCTGCCCATGATATTCTCAGGAGGGAAAGGATTAATCCATTAAAATCCTAAATGAACAAAATGCATTTTGAAAGCATTTTTACAACATTATCAGAACTATTTTAATCGATACAGAACTCTTTTCAGATATGGTGGTCATTCAATTTTAGCCCAAATTCCAACTTTCTTCATTGTTGAGTAAAATAATTTTACCTACACCAAAAACAGCATGCTGTAAGTTATCCTGCTGAATTGATCACAACAATCCTACACACAACAGAAAAAGAATATTAATTCCTTTAAGAAACATTTATTGAGCATCAGCTATGTACCCAGCCCTGGGGAAATTCAGTGTTGTTTAATTCTAATAGCAGGAGACAGAGAAGAAATGAAACCTAAACAAATGAGATCATTTTGGATAGTGATGAGTGCAATGCTAACAATACAATAGGATGACAGGATAGAGAATGACTGAGGGCTGGGAATGCTATTTTGATAGAATGAGCAGAAATTACAGACAGTGGGAATTCCCTGTGGTCCAGTGGTTAGGACTCTGCGCTTTCACTGCGGAGGCGAGGGTTCGATCCCTGGTCGGGGAACTAACATCCAGCAAGCTGACAAAAAAAAGAGAAAAGAAAAGAAAAGAAGTTATGAATAGTTGTTTCAGAGATATTAAAAATATATGTCTAATGAAAAATGCTAATGGGAGTTATCTCTGTGAAGGGTGATTTTGTCTTTTTTTCGTACTTTCTGTATTTTCCCAATTTTTTACTTGAAAATGTACTACTTTCATTGTCAAAGAAAAATTATACATATAATAAAAAATGTTACTCTGACAGCAAAATTATGTTGACCCTGTGAATAAAGATACCGTAATGATCTAAAATTCTAAAGAGAGACTATTATCTGAGAATTTTTATATTCACAATTCGGCTGCCTGGTCAGTAAGTCACTATTTGTAAAGCGCTTGGAAGAAGGCTTAGCACCTGGTTAGTGCTATGTATGTGTTTGCTAAATTAATATGTTGATATGCTGAAATGATCTCTAATTCGATCTAACAAGCGACTTGGGAAAAACAGTGTGCAAATCTGTTTTCTAAGCACTGTGAAGTATAAAAAAAATGACATGGTATGAAATTCAAGTCTGAGTGTCTTGTATCTCTCTTTCTGTTCACTCTGTCTCTGAAAGATCTAGCAGCCCTGCCTTCAAGAAACTTAGAAATCTATCTAAGAAAAACATGCACACAACTAACATTCTATGATACCAAGGTTTTGTTTTTGCAGCAAAAACTGACTGACCTCTAGGTTCTGGTCAAGAAAGGAAGAGTTGATTTTTTAGGTCCAATCAAATTCAAAGGGGGGATTTAATTATTTCCCCTTTATTATTGAACTTCTTCCCCTTGTTGGTATGAAACCTAAACGTTTATCCTTTCAAAGATGTTTCCTGAAGTCCATACACAGGCTTCATAATAAATTTGTGGTTTTTTGTGTTTTTTTGGGCAAAGCGTGGTAAGTTATCACAATATCCTCCAAGAGGAGATGCTTTCAACCTAGGTGTGGTGGATTATCTGCCGACACCACATGCCTTGATGTTTCTGGAAATGATCATCACACACTCATACTTGCTTCACTTTGTCATGTAGACATAACCCACACAAACTTTGTGTCAGAAAACACCAGCTAGTGACGTTAACAAAATGCATACATTTGACCCCTTACTCAGTTACCGTATTTCCCATATGAGAGCCTGGAATTAATGGATTTCCATCCGTGGATGCAGAAACTGTCAACAGCTGTGAGCCAGTTGGAAAGGGTTTTTGAGGACAGCCTTCGGACCCCTTTCGTTGAGATCACTGCTATTTAGCTGGAGGAAGGAGAATGTTAATAACATAAGAAGGTTTTGTCCCGCTTTCACTTCTTGTCAGCCCTTAGCCCAATAAATGTTGGCTTCTCAAAAGCCCATCTTGAAGGTACTTCGGGGAGGAAAAAAAAATCACGGAAAACTTTAATCTGGTATATACAGCCACTGTTCACTGCCTCATTCTTCATATCTCTGCTTATTCAGCACTGCTTAATATAGATCTAAATAGGAAGGCTCCAACATATGAATGTGCTTGGTTCTAGAAGTGTATCTTTAGGTTGGTTATGTGGTTCCGAGAACATAGTTTCTCTCAGGAAAAAATAGTGTTATAAATGGTAGTTATAAAAAAATGTTATAAATGTTATAATGGTAGTCCCAGGCAGTCCCCAAAGCCAATATAACTTAATGTTCCTGAACTATTACTTTAAAAATAATAGCCTAAAAAAAGAGAGAATGACTGTGAGTGTTTACTGTGAATATGGCTTATTCACTCTTAGAAGGATCCCCAATCACGTGGAAGTGGCTTCCTGGAGGTGCCTTTGGTACCTTTTGAATTTTGAACCATTGGAAATGTTATCTCTTCCAAAATTTTTTATTACAAAAAATGGAAGCCCACTTACAAATGATAAGAATTATATCAGCCTGGGCTCTGATCTCAGGAACAAGAAGTGAAATGAGAGGAAGAGAATTTCACCTCTTTCCTGATTCATAGCTGGTCCTAAGTAAAATTTGGGGGAGTATTGACAACAAAAGGAAACTTTGTTTTCCTCTTTCTTATACCTCTTACCTGCCTGCTGCTGTACCTGAGCCCTGGCCCCCAGTGTCCTTAGAGCTCCACTGGTCTCTCTCCCTCCCCTTTGTGGCATCATCTGTTTCAAGACAGTTTCTCCTGGTCTCCAAAGATCTTCAATTATATTATTTATTTTGCTTCCTCACCGCAGCCCGTCAAACTGCAGATTTACCCTTACAACTGCTCTTTGCTAGATATTGGGAGGAAAGCGACCGTGTCAAACTGTTTTACCGTAGAATGTGAATGATTGAAAATTTCATAACTTTCAATGAATTATTTGCATATTTCAAAGGGATGATTCTGAAAAGAAAATTAAAAAATGAAATTGAAACACTGCAGGTAACGTGGGGGTGGGCACGTCTGGGTCTGGTGGGCTGTTCCTGGCTCTGCACCTTCTCTAAGCTTGCTATTTTCTTCCACTTCTGAACAGGCAGCTCTCCTACAAGCTCTGGGTTTTCCCCAGAGGTCTGTCACGGCAGTGGCTGCAGGACCCCAGTGGAGAGGCTTTGGTACAGAACAGGCCTGCATGGCAATGTTTCCCTCTTTGGGTGGCCTGAGTGGGTCCATCTGGGAGCTGGTCAGGCTGATGGAGGCTGGTGTCTAGTCCTGGGGCCAGAGCTTGAGCAACGCATTCCACCTGAGATGTCCGGGGGTGGATGGAGCCAGAGGCCGGGAACAGGGTCCTGGGAGTGCACCGAGGTCAAGATAGGAAGAGAGTCAGTTGTCTTCACTGAAGGACAGGAGAGCTGGAATGGGAAATGAAATGTGAGGATCCTGGTAGAACTGGAATGGTGAGGGCAATGAGAAGGCGTCTTGGGGAACAGCCACAAACTACACTTGATTGTCCCTCGTCTCCTTTTCTGACCATCGGCTGGGTGGTTATGGACGAGGTGACTCAGAATGGCAGGGCTGGGAGAACAATGTGTACAAACAAGCATTGTTCCTTGGTCTGTAGCTATGGCCTTGACCACTTGATGTTCTTTTGTTTAGAGTAGACACTTGGAAAATTGTGGATATGCCTTCAGAATGATGCCTTATAATACTGTGCTTTAAGATGTCACGAAGTACGTCTGAGGTTAGTCCATAATTGTTGTCTCCTGTCACTTCATAGCACAAGCAACATCCTTTGAAGTTTTAAAAACATAGCTTTCTTACTGTTAGCCTTCGTGCTAATTATTAGAGAATTCAGACCTTCCCACCTGAGCTACCAACAATGCTGTTTGGCCCCTGTGGGCTTAGCCCCACCCAGGTCTGCTGGTACATTAAGAACTTGTGATGTCTAGGCTCCTGAAGTGGACAAATCCCTGGATGTCCCATGAGGACTGAGACAAGCCTGCCCAGCTGGTCCTTCTACCCCAGCCTCTGCTATCTCTGTGTCCTGGCACCCAACATAGCCCTAATTTCTGCCCTCTCTCCTAGGATCTTCCAGCTCCCTTCCCTTAGAGCTAGCCCTGGTTTCTAAATGCCTTCACCTAGTTCGAGGAATGGATTTGTCTACAAATGACCTAGAATCCTCTGGATACTGAGGGCTATGTCCATCTAGAATTCTCAACACTTCATTTTAATCCACTACCTGGACTAGTTATTATAAATGTATCCTCAGCATCTCATATTTGGGATAACTAATTTGAACTTCTGCCGAGTCCTGCCCTTTTCCTGACCGCTTCCCCCACCCAGCTCCTCCAGCCCACTTTGTACCTCATTATAGGTTGTATTGGTTTCCTTGGCTCTTACTAGGTTGCTTCCAGCTCAGGAGCTGTCCAGGTCATGGCTCCCAGCATGCCCTTGGCCAGGGCCTTTCATCACATTGGAGAGCTTGCTTCTGTCACAGAGTTCCTGCCTAAGCTTTTCTGCAATAATAAATATGGCTACATCTCAGAGTCTATTTGCTGATAGTAACAAAATCCTACAGCACTTTAGAGTTTGTCATACACTATCTAAATTGATAGGCATTAAACCCTAGGTCCAATATTATCCCAGTTTACAGATGAGAAAGCTTAGGCTTCTGAGTTATTTGTTCTTAGAAAAACATCCAAAAAAGTACTTGGCTGAGATAACGTAAGTAAGTGACCCAGTTAAGAGCCAGATCTGGGTACTCTTTTCACTCATGTTGCCAACCCTGGTAATGTAGGGTCACATGAGAAAGTCAAGTCTGATTCCTAGCTGGCTTATGACCTTGATCAAGAAGCTGATATTCATTCATTCAGTAAATATTTATTGAGTGCCCATGATGTGCCAAGCACTCTTCTGGAGGCTTAGGACACATTAGTGGACAAAAGGGACAAAACCCCTAGTGTTCATGGCACTTGTATTTGGTGGTCTATTCCTCAGGAATGCTGGATTGTTAGTCCTGAGCTCAGACCTGACTCTGCCCCTAGCTTAAGGTTTCCAGATGGAGATAACTGTTCCAGCGACTCTAGGCTTTGCATCTGTGATTCTGTGGCTCCCTCAGAGAACCCCTTTCAGTCAGAAGCTGACAGTCTGCATGTGAGTCCCTGACTTGTCCACTATAGCAAATTTGGACAACACCATTGAAAATCATCTCAGAGAAGAAGCAAGAAATAAAATAACATGATTACTTCTTAGTGCAGCTGTTAGAAAGGGTTGGTGATGTAACAGCTGAGGCATCTCTTAATGTCAATATTTCGAGTGAGGCTGAATGGTGACATTGAACAAAAAAGCAGCTCTATGATGTTGCTTGATTTTCAGCTGGTTTTACAAAACCTATTTCACTGGGGAAAATCATTTTAGAGGAAAAACATAAAGCTGGGCTAAAAATATAGCATTTTTGTGGTCATATTGAGCTTTAGCACAGAAAATAATATACAGTTGATTTGATTCACAAAATAAGCCTTAAAGATCTGTTATATGCTATAATTATCTTGGAATTTTTTGTATGATGGGAGCATGAAAACGTAGCTCTGTGCTGTCAGAAATGTTTTCTTTCATTCCTTTTTTTTTTCTAATCTTCCTTAAAATATTGGTGTGAATTAAACTCACCGAGGAGGAAACCAGTGAACATCTTCCATAATGAAGTTATGAAAATAAGAGAAGGGTTGTTATTACTCCCATCTGGGACACCAGACATTTGCAGGCTGGTGTGGGACTTGCAGCACATTTCTGACCCCCAAACTAAGACCTGGTTAAATGTGTTTAAAGTGTCCTCTTTCCTGCTCCAAACATGTAAATGCAATTGAGCAATAGCAAAATCAGAAGTAATAATACTGACAGTCTGTTAAGAAGGCATGAGAAATAATCACTGGCAAAGTAAAGTGGCTTAATGGGAATCTGGTTGTATATAGTGTTGATAATATAGAAGGAGGGTGAAGAGTTTGGACTGTGCCATGCAGGCGTTCCTTATTTCAATAAAACTGCACCCTATCAGGCTACTGCCAAGAGCAGGAAGTCCAGTAAAGGAAATGTCCTCAAAACTTTTATCTTGAAATATCAGAAGTAATATATATTTTCTTTATCCATATATCTAGAGGGTCAAGAGTGGACACATACAACAAAACTGAAAGTACTCTAATCAGTTGTAATATTTCTTTGTCATTTGTTGAAGGCCAAATGGTCCACCCATTTATCATCTTAACGCTAGAGTCTCAAGAAAATGCCCTCATCTGGGATGGGTTCTGTTGCCCATCACTTTGTCCATCCATAATCATTGGAGAGTGGGCTCCATTTGAAGTCTGTAATGAGAGAGGGAAGGGAAATGGGATGTCTAGCAGAGTACTGACCTTCTGCTATAAACCAGTGGACTTCTAGAAGCCTCTTCTAAGTACAAAACGTTTGAGAAATGCTCCTGACAATATATGTGCAATTTGATAGGTTTATAATATGGTTAGTTCTTCAAAGTTCAAAAAAAAACATATAGTAGCTGTCTTGACCTAGAATGGAATGAAACAGTTCTCATGACAGTTTGATGACAAGGATATGAGGAAAAAGTTTTTGTGCAGTAAGATCATGATTCTACTTAACTCTGTTGACCATAAAATACGGATTTCAGATTAGTCTATGGCTCGGAAATACACTTTGTTGAAACCATAGTTTTATGTCTTTCTTTTATAAGACCAAACAAGATTACAGTATGACTTGCACAGCAAATACCTCAAGAATTTTTTTTTAAATAATTGAACTTTAAGAAAATATAAATAAATGAGAAGAGAATTGGCATCATATCTGGGCTAATGAATTTTTTTATGTTTATATTTATAAACAGGTACTAGTGTACTTCCCTTCTCAGTTGAGTCAGAGAGCCTACATAGAAATTTTTGGTACAAATAATTTTTATATACTAGATTTTTTTATATACTAGATAGGTTGTTATATGATTAAGCCCTGCAATGATCAGTTTTGTAAGGCAGGTAATTTATTTGCAATGTAAAGAATCATCCCTTAATGTACCTGTTTTGGAAGTTTGGGCTTTTATGTATCATCTTTTCCTAGAATGACCCAAATGTGTCACATAGCTTCAATTTTCTGCTCCCTGTGCTTTATAATCCATAGTTAACCAGGAATGGGGGGAAAAGAAAGAGATCCTTTTCCTTGCCTAACTGTGTAGAGATAAACTATAGATTGCTCTAATCCAAAGGCTTCATAATAAAGTTTTATTAAAAGCCAATATTTATTAAGACTTCTAAAAGACTAAATAGTTCTTCTAAGCCACAAAAGGTTTTTCATCTTGCAGAAATAAGATTTTTATAAAATCTTCATATAATGTATATACAACAACAAGGCAACTCTCTACCTTAATTTCCTCATTGGCAAAATAAAAAGGTTAAAATTTTGTACCTATGACTCTAAAATCATATGATTATAAGCCATTTCTAGCAGGTAGGAAAAGTAGTTAAAAGAAAGTTTGTGTGTGTGCACCTTATAATGGGCTTTGGGCCTCAGAATTGAAATCTTCTCTTCCTTGTAAGATTATTCTGTATAAGGACGTGATGTCAATGTATAAGGACATGATGTCAATGTACGTAGGCATTTACTTTTTCATAATTCATTCAAGGGGGCTCATTATTACGTAAAGCCTTTCACAGTCTCTGCCCAACATACTGTAATTTTCATCTTGCATTTAAGACAGAGAGGCCTGCTCCTCACATCCCTTGTGGATAGAGCCAGGAATGAGACTGTGACATCCAAGTGCTCAACTGTAAAATCTGAAACACATTTAGTGGGCTGACCCCCACAGATGTCTTAGTGAGAGCTTCTAAGTAGAGCCAAAGAAGGGTGGAGAGTTAGGTCACACTGCTAGGAAAGAAGTAAAGAGAAAAGCCTTGCCAAAGAATCAGAGTGTAGGAGCAAGAAAAAGACCCATGGGTTTATTGCTTGGGTGTAGGGTCTAGTTCCTTCTCTGGGCACTAGTGAACAAGTGATCCCTCTGGCTTTGTCCTGGAGAAAACAGCGGACCCTTGGCCTACTATGCAGGGGAATTGTGTCATCTTTCTGGAACTACAAGATGCTCCAGAGTCATCTTGTAGGATTGGTCATTTCTCTCAGGAGCCCTGGTTCTTTTCATTGGAGAATGAAACCAATATCCAGGCACTAGGTGAACTCATTGCTACTGGGGTGTCATTGCTTCTAGTACCTCTCAGTTGCCAGAGCAAAAAAATATACATGTGTATACTAACCTGTGTATATACATATATCTATAAATATTTCTATGTGTATGTACCACATCTTCTTTATCCATTCATCTGTTGCTGGACACTTAGGTTGCTTCCATGTCTTGGCGATCATAAATGATGCTGCTATGAATATTGGGATGCATGTATCTTTTCAAATTGGAGTTTTCATCTTTCCTGGATATATGCCCAGGAGTGGGATTGCTGGATCATATGATGACTCTATTTTTAGTTTTTTAAGGAACCTCCATACTGTTCTCCACAGTGGCAGTATCAATTTACATTCCCACTAACAGTGCAAGAGGGTTCCCTTTTCTCCACACCCTCTCCAGCATTTACTACTTGTAGACTTTTTGATGATGGCCATCCTGACTGGTGTGAGGTGATACCTCATTGTAGTTTTGATTTGCATTTCTTTAATAATTAGCAATGTTGAGCATCTTTTCATGTGCCTGTTGGCCATCTGTATGTCTTCTGTGGATAAACGTCTATTTAGATTTTCTGCCCACTTTTTTTTTTTTAACATCTTTATTGGAATATAATTGATTTACAATGGTGTGTTAGTTTCTGCTGTATAACAAAGTGAATCAGCTATACATATACATATATCCCCATATCTCCTCCTTCTTGCGTCTCCCTCCTACCCTCCCTATCCCACCCCTCTAGGTGGACACAAAGCACCGAGCTGACCTCCCTGTTCTGCCCATTGTTTGACTGGGTCTTTCTTTTTTTTGATATTGAGTCGTATGAGCTGTTTGTATATTTTGGAAATTAAGCCCTGTGTTATATATATACAATGGAATATTACTCAGCCATAAAAAAGAATGAAATATTGCCATTTGCAGCAACATAGGCGGACCTAAAGATTATCAAACTAAGTGAAGTAAGTCAGACAAAGACAAATATTATATATCACTTAATCTAAAAAATAATACAAATGAACTTATTTACAAAGCAGAAACAGACTCACAGACTTCGAAAACAACTTATGGATACCAAAGGGGAAAGGGGGGAAATAATAAATTAGAAGTATGGGGTTAACAGATACGCACCACTATACACAAACAACAAGGATTTACTGTATGATACAGGGAACTCTATCCAATATCTTATAATAACCTATAATGGAAAAGAATCTGAAAAAGAATATATATATATATATATATATATATATATATATATATATGCATGTATATATACACACACACATATCTGAATCATTTTGCTGTACACCTGAAACTAATACAATATTGTAAATCAACTATAGTGCAATAAAAAAGAATGAAAACAAAAGACTTTTCTATGTGTAATCGTTTGTATCTATGTTAAGCTGAACATGAGTTTATACTTATCTCTCCATGTCTAGTCCATTACCACATAGATTATCTACTCTGCTCCCATTAATTATCTGTAAATTTCCACTGCAGTAGTGGGGTTGTCTCATACATTTGTAATTTGTTTGGCTATATTCTGCATTTTATTGTGACCTCCTAAATTATTTTTAAGTTGCATACATTGATTACTCTTTGTGCTGTAAAGTTCTGTGGGCTTTAACAAAAGTACAGTGCCATGTATTCGCCATTAGTCTATCATATGAAATAACCTTACCTCCTTAAAAAATTCCCTTTGCTTACATTCTCTGTCTGTTCTTACATGCTGACTGCTTTTTCCATTAGAACCATTGACATATTAATATAGTTATTTTAAATTACTTCTCTGATAATTCTACTGTTTATTTCATATCTGAGTCTAGTTCTGATGCTTACTTTGTCTTTTCAGACTGTTTTTTCTTGCCTTTGTCATAACTTTTTGTTAAAAGTTGGACATAATTGTATCACGTAATAAAAAACCGAGGTAAATAGGCCTTTAGTGTAAGGATTTATGGTAATCTGGTTAGGAGTTGAACTATAACGAAAAATATAGACTAGGTAGCTTAAACAGCAGAAATTTATTTCTCACAGTTCTGGATGCCAGGAAGTCCAGGATCATGGTGTCAGCGTGGTCAGGTTCTGGTGAGAGCTGTCTTCCTGGTTTGCAAATGGCTGTCTTATAGCCTCACATGATGGGGAGAGAGAGGGAGAGAGAGAGAGGAAGCCAGCTCTTTCCTGTCTTTTCTTTGAGTGCACAAATCCCACCAACTTAATGAGTATCTTAAAAGTAGATTATCCATCAGGGACAAGAAAAGGATGCCCACTTTCACCACAGCTATTCAACATTGTCCTAAAAGTTCTGGGGGAAAATAATTAGAAAAAAAAAAAAGACATCCAAGTTGAAAAGAAAGAAATAGTAGAACATTCATAGATGACATGATCTTATACAGAGAAAATCACAAGAATCCACATGAAAACTACTAGATCTAATAAACAAATTCATCAAAGTTGCAGGATAAAAGATCAACACACAGGGACTCCCTTGGTGGTCCGGCTGTTAAGACTCCACGCTCCCAATGCAGGGGGCCTGGGCTCCATCCTTGGTCAGGGAACTAGATCCCGCGTGCCACAATGAAGATCCCTCACGTGGCAACGATGATCCCACGTGCCGCAACTAAGACCCGGAGCAGCCAAAATAAGTAAGTAAATAAATAAATAAATATTTTTTAAAAAAAGATCAACACACAGAAATCATCTGTGTTTCTATATACCTGCAATGAACAATCTGAAAAGGAAATTGAGAAAGTAATTCCATTTCAATAACATCTAAAAGAATAAAATATCTAGGAATAAATTTAATTACAGAAGTGAAAGAATTGTACAATAAAAACTATAAAATATTGCTGTAAGAAATTAAGGAAGATGGTGGGCTTCCCTGGTGGTGCAGTGGTTAAGAATCCGCCTGCCAATGCAGGGGCCACAGGTTCGAGCCCTGGTCCGGGAAGATCCCACATGCTGCAGAACAACTAAGCCCATGCACCACAACTACTGAAGCCTGCACTCTAGAGCCCCCGAGCCACAACTACTGAGCCCGTGTGCCACAACTACTGAAGCCCGCGCACCTAGAGCCCATGCTCCTCAACAAGAGAAGCCACCGCAATGAGAATCCTTAGCACTGCAACAAAGAGTAGCCCCCGCTCGCCGCAACTAGAGAAAGCCTGCGCGCAGCAACGAAGACCCAACGCAGCCAAAAATAAATAAATAAATAAATAAATTTATTTAAAACAAAAAAGAAATTAAGGAAGATGGGACTTCCCTGGTGGCACAGTGGTTAAGAATCCACCTCCCAATGTAGGGGACCCATGTTTGATCCCTGGTCTGGGAAGATCCCACATGCCGCGGAGCAACTAAGCCCGTGCGTCACAACTACTGAGCCCGTTGTGCTCAGTAGGAAGGGGAGAAGACAAAGGTAAGATACAAAGGATATATTTTGTCTATCTTCTACCCAACTTAATCCAGTGATAGTTAACACCTAGTTTTATTGTTTTATCTCTCTAGGTACAACGATCAAAGTTCTACCTGCCTTTTGGCCAAGGGACCAGGTTTTGCTGTTGTTTTTACATGTGGACAATAACATAAATATGTGATTAGTGATGGAGAAGAAAGGAATGTAAGACTAGGCCAGGGAGGTGATGTGCTGGGAGTGGAGGGAATGGAGGGATGTGGGGGGAGCCTTAAATTCCACCCCTTCCGCTGCCGCCGCGCCTCTGTTCTCCAGCTTTGCGTGCTGCTTCTGCACATCTACGGCTAGAAGAAAAGCCAGTCTCCTTCCATAGCTGCTGCAGCTGATGTTAAGTTGACAAATCATCTTTCGCAGCCCTTGGAGACCCAGCAGAGCTATCTAGAGACACAAAGACTACTGATGCTTATGCTGTAGTCATCCGTTCTCACATTTCCCCCGGGAGACTTAAGTGATAGAGTTTTAGAGAACTTGCCAGATTTTTATATTCTAACAAGCCAAAGAGGAAAAAAACCAAAACAAAACCCCAAAGCAGGTCTATTAATTCAATGAGAATTTTACGTATTTATGTGTTCGATTGCCATCTCTTAGGTCTCTCCAGGCTTTTCACTACAGGAAAGAGTATATTGAAGCTGAAAGAAACTATTCCTAAAAATACTGCACAGAAGAGGTTTCTGATCAATCCATCGTGTTGTTATGTAGCAAAACAACAACAGACATGTAAATATAAAGTTTTATTTGGCTATCACATATAGTGTGATTACAAAAATGAATCAGAGTTTAAATGTTAATAACACATCGGAAAGCATCTGGAAGTGTGATGATTGTGTTTGATCTCACAGACTTGAAGCACCGTGAGAGCAGTGACTCCACCAGTTATGTTCACTGCTAGAGCCCGTGTCAGCACAGAGTAGGGGCTCAATGTATGTTGACTGAATGGAAAGATGGTAGGACCACTAGTTGATTTTAGTGATGTCATATAATCTTTCTAACTGTGTTATGGGTAAAAGATACCTACATAGTGACATCAGAGTAATGAAGGAGGATTTTAACGCCATTGATGGAGAAAAATGTTGCTTCGGTGCAAAGGTATTGCCGCTATGAATTTAAATCTAAAATAATTAAACTTGTAAATATTTTGAGGTTGCTTCGTAAGTTTGAGGTTGATGTCAGTTAGTTTACTCATTTAACTGAGAGTGGAAATAAATCAGAACTTACAACTCTCAGCTGCTTCCCAAGGTGGCAGCTCTGCCACCTCTTTCCCCTTCACTTTTCTGGGAGCCGTTTTATTGTACTTACCTGATCTTAGCTGCAGGTGGGTGCCAATACCCCTAGGTCTATTGGCCTGGATGTGGCCAGATCTCTTCTATTTTTGGTTTGCCTGAGGAATAGTTCAAAGCTACCCTCACATACTCCATTTCAGAACATGTATCCCATATCCAGCCCATATCCATGGTCACAGATGGCTCAGGTGACACTGTCTCCTACAGCAGTGCGTCTCACACTGTCATGTGCACAGGCATTTCTGGGGAACACGTGAAAGATGCAGATTCTCACTCAGGAAGCCTGGAATGGGGCCTCCAGGTGAGGCTGATACTGCTGGTCTGTGGACCACATGTTGAGCAGCAGACTGGGTTTTACACCTCTCATTTCTTTCATCTCTACAAGATGTACGAGATGCTAAATGAAACTACTTGGTCTTCTAGCCTGAAACAATTTTGAGTCAGCGACACTGCACTTCTGATAGAATTCTCAGTTCCTTCCCGAATTTTCTTCCAAGTCTCAGCTCCAGAGGTGAGCCCAAAGACCACCCCCCTTGCCCTGGGCTACTCTGCAGCTCCTTCCCCTGTAGGGATGACCATCATCGCTTTTCTCCAAAATGTGAAGGATCCCTCCTATCTAACCCCAGTAATTCTTCTCTTGGCCCGGGTTGTCTTGCATAAACTTTGCCAAAATCTCCTACAACCTGGATCCTGCCAGCCTCTACTGTTCCAGTCTCTGGAAGCTGGACCCTTGTCATCGATCTGTTTTGTTTTCCTGAGTTATTTCATAAGCTCCTTGTTAAGTTCTATTCTTCATTTATGATGACAGTTTTGGACCTGGAATTGATGACGCTACCAGTCACATGGGCTGGCTCCACTGCCACTGCCCTGGTCAAAGTCACCAGAATGTTTCACCTGAATGTTGAGTGTCTTAACTCATATGCCTATATCACTTTTGCCCTCCTCCAGTCTGTAGCTAGAATGATGTTTCGGAAATATGAATCCAATGATCTCTCTCTCTCTCTTTCCACCCAAAAAGGCAGACTACTCCCTCATTCCTGCCGGTGAGTGAGTTTTCCTAACCAACCCTTTGCCTGTCTCAGCTTCATAAAGGGGATTTCAGCTCCAACTTCCTCCCTCCCTCAGCCCAAAGCCTCGTCTCCTCTTAGCCAAACCTTGGCACTACTGAGATCAATAATTCCTAGAAGGGTAACCATGGCACTGCTCACTGGTTTACCCAGTTTCTTAATCCATTCCAGCAACTGAGAGTTTCCCATTCTTCTGAGATCTACTATTCGGCAAAGAGAATATGTTTTATTGTGTATCCAGAATCCCAGGTGCTTTAGCAGGAACATTCTTAGGTTGCCTACCGCTCCATGGGCCAGAACACCTCGCTCTCTGCACTCACCTTACACATCTTACAGGTTCTCCACTGTTTACTTCCTCATGAGGGTTTTTAGTTGCTGTTCTTTCCACCCGGAAGTCTCTCTCTATGCAAACTTTCAACCACAATGAAAGGTCAATTATATAAGAGATACTCCCTGATTCCTTGATAAAGTCAGGCTCCTCCCTTAACATATGTTTCTATAGTTCCTTGTACTCTTCTCACATAGCACTTATCACGATTGTACCTTAAAGCCTGCATCCCCCGCCAAAAGCTAAGTTCCTTGATGGGAGGGCAAAGGCCATGTTAGTCTCGTTCCACTGTACATAGACCCCAGTGCAACCTGGGGAATAATGATAGCCAACATCCACTGAGCTCTTTCTGTATGCCTCACCACAACTCCACTGGTATCCCCATTTTACAAAGGAGGAAACTGAGGGGTAAAGAGATTAAGTTGTCCAAGGTTACAAAGCAGATCTGAAATCAAATCCAGGCAGTCTGGCTCCAGAACCTACTGTCTTAACCTTTATTTTGTGAAATAGCGTTGTTGCTTAGTAAATTTTGGGGAAATGACGCTTCTTGAGAGCCCGTGAGCTCCCACGCTCCCTGCCAGAGCCAACCAAAGATGTCTCCTTTCTTCATTTTTCACCATATGACCCTTCTCCAAGAACCCTCTATGTATGCACTTCCTGGGTGAGGAGCCCCTCGGGCCGCAGCTCATTTGCATGGCAGGGAGGCAGCCATCCAAGCCCTGAGCTTGGTCACGTCACCTGCCTGCCTCCTTCCCCATGTTCTCCATGAGAACTCACTCAAGTGACGCTTGGAAGAGATCTTTCAGAACCCTACAGCTACTGATGGAGGCAGGTTCTGATTCGGTATCTGAAGCCTGAGAGTCTGCATTTCTAACCACTTCACAAGTGATGCTGATATTGCTGGTGTGCAGACAGATTTTGAGGGCTCAGGAGCTAGGTCAGCATAATCTACTTGCAGAGCTTTCATCTCCTGGTTTGTTTTTGCAGCTGATACCATCTACCTTGTAATATTAAAATGAGAATAAAAGAATGTGTGTGAGGTACTTAGTACTGTGGTTGGAACATGTTAGGTATTCAGCTAATGTTTTTGTTGATTTTCCTATTTTAGTTTTCTAAATATTAGTCAATATTAAGTCTGTAAAGATCTTGTCATCTTACGTTACAATATTTCCACTGAAAAATTAAAGCGTACACACAACACAGAGCTCTGGGAGCATTTTAAAAAAAGGAATCCAATCAAGGTATTTAAAATATTCATCTAACATTATGTAGTATTAAAAAAAATAGTCATCTTCACCCCTTTGAAACTTAAATTCACTCTGTAACTACCTAACCTCCGGATATTCTCTGCCTGACTATTAAAAGCTGATGATGAATCACACTAAGAAGGAACTCTTATTGCTTCTGGGTTCTCACCATTACTGCAAATCCATAAATTGCCCAGAACTGTAGCTTTGAAGGTTGTTAGCTCCCAAGATTTCTATTATGAATTTGCACTTAATCTTTGATCCTGACATATCTTTTAGGCTTCCTATTTAATTATTTACTAAACACACATTTAAAAGTCCTATGAACCAGCTTTCTCCGCAGTGGCTGTCCACCGCTCTCACCTCCCCACATGTGTTTTTGAACTCTTGTATTCCCAGGACTCCAAGCTGCCCGCACACGCCGGTGTTCCAAGGGACTCTGCTAGTGGATTGATCAAGGAACTTCTCTTGGTCTGGAACTCAGTAACTGATATTCTGACTGACACCAAGCATGAAAATCACATTACCCTGGTTGTAAAAAACCTTCACTGGCTACCTGTAAAGTACAGGATTATATGTAAAGTCCTAGTTATTAACTTACAAGTCCTTAAATTGACTTGGTTGTGAATACCTCAGAGACATTCTGGAACCATACATCCCCAGTCGTTTTCTTTGGTCTCAGTCAATTGGATTAGTTCTTTTTGGCTGAAGACATTGAGCTACAGGGCATTTTTAATGTTTGCTCTCTACTTATGGAATTTATTAACCACGGAGGTCAGGCTGTCTTACTCTCTGTCAAGCTTCCAGTCCAAATTTAAGAGGTACTTTTCCAGATTGCTGATTTGGCTAAATAAGCCATAAATCGATCCACTGTTGTTTAGTTTTTAAATCACTGTTCTTCTTTGGTATTTTTATGTATCTGCTCCAAGAGTTTGTTTGACATGTCACAGTTAAATTTTATATTATTCCACTGAATGTCTTTTTTTTTCACATCCTGACTTGAAACACTGTCAAAGTGAATTTACTAATTAAATGCTTTGCATGACATATTACCTTTTCCCATCTGCTTCAGAAGGATGTCACAAGGACAATGAGATGCGAAAGTACTTGGATTGTGAAATATCAGGTCTTATATTCAATTATGTACCTATATTTCACCTTATTTTGGTTATTAATCAATCACTCCACTTTTGCTGGTGCTCAAAAATTAATTGTTGAATGGATGAATGTATGCTAGACACACAGGGGGGACCGAGGTATAGGTCATGGCTTTCTTTAGCAAATTTCAATCTAGCATCTTTTGATAAGTATAAATATGTCTAAAGTTAACTAACAAAAAAATATTTAAATATAGGGCTGGGACAACAAAGAAAAATATGGCACAGGATACAACATAATTAAGAACAAAATATATTCTGCATATAATTGCAGCTCTATAATTTCTGAGCAGAGAGACATTCCTCAGGCTGAGGCAGTGAGGAGGGAAATCTGACTGAGACCTTGTATTTGCAGTGGACCCACGTATGTGTATAGGAATGGAGTAGACAAAGAAGAGGTGGGGAGGCCGTAGGGTATAACACAAAGATGGAATGATAGCAGGAAAAAACCCAATGTTATTTTTCTTTTAAGTGGAAGGAAGGGCTTTTAAATTTGAGCCATTTGGCTGGAAGATGATTCAGAAAAACTATATTATAAATGGTGCTTTGTGACACATTTATCAAAATAAGAGGTTCTCCTTTTTCTTTTAATGAGGAGAAAAGATTTTTTTTTTCATTTCTCTTAGAGTCTCAAGACACTCAGCTGGGGTCAGAGAGATGGGTAGACAACAATGGGGAGGTCAGCAGAGTTCTTCAGGGAAGGGAAGATAAAGATTCCGTTGTCGGTGGTATTTTACTTTCTGTTTTGGCTTGTTTCTTTGAGGACTGGGTAGTAGGGTTGGGGTGGGGGAGGGCAGGTTCTGAGATCCAGTGTTAGAACTTGATTACTTATTAGGGAATCACTGCTCCAAACATTTTAAAATACGAAATCTCCCCAAAGCTCTCACAAAGTCTATGAATCCTGTTTGGAAAGAAATGTATTCTCAATATAGCATAAGAAATCATAGCCATGCTGGAGAGGGTGTGGAGAAAAGGGAATCCTCCTACACTACTGGTGGGAATATAAATTGGCTCCACAGCCACTATGGAGAACAGTGTGGAAGTCCCTTAAAAAACTTAAAACAGAACTACCATATGATCCAGCAATCCCACTCTTGGGCATATATCTGGAGAAAACCCTAATCTGAAAGGATACATGCACCCCAGTGTTCATTGCAGCACTATTTACAATAGCCAAGACGTGAAAGCAAACTAAATGTCCATTGACAGAGGAATGGATAAAGAAGATGTACATATATACAATGGAATATTGCTCAGCCATATAAAAGAATGAAATAATGCCAATTTGCAGCAACATGGATGGACCTGGAGATTATCATACTAAGTGAAGTAAGTCAGACAGAGAAAGACAAATATCATATGATATCACTCATATGTGGAATCTAATTTTCAAAAAAGATTCAAGTGAACTTTTTTACAAAACAGAAGCAGACTTATAGATAGGAAAAACAAACTTATGGTTACCAAAGGGGAAACACGGTGGGGAGGGATAAATCAGGAGCTTGGGATGAACACACGCACACTACTAAATATAAGATAGATAACAAACAAGGACCTACTGTATAGCACAGGGAACTCTACCCAATATTCTGTGATAACCTATACGAGAAAAGAATCTAAAAAAGAATGAATATATGTATATGTATAACTGAATCACTTTGCTGTACACCTGAAACCAACACAACATTGTAAACCAACTATACTCCAATAGAATTAAAATATTAAAAAAAAAAAGAAATCATAGCCAATTCTATCCAATCCAACTCAGTTCTATTCAACAAGTAGTTACCATGGCCTGTGTGCTTCCGGTGTCATCGTTGTTGCTGCTGTGAGGAACCAATGAAAGAGGAAGCAGAGCGTAGAATCTACTTGTGAAGATAAACCTTACTCAGGGGAAACATTTCTCCATCAGATGAGCCCGAGGTTATGTAAATACCAAGATCAATACCAAATACTGTTGCTTTGTGCTCCCAGATTTCAGAGAAAGACCAAGGAGGAAGAGAAAGGATTTACTTTGGAGGAGAAAGTCCTGGAGTTGTCTCGGAGGAGTGGATGCCTCGCTATTCAAAGTAGGGTCCATGGACCAGCCACATGAGCATCATTTGGAAGCTTGATAAAAATGCAGAACCTCAGGCCTCATCTCTGAGATACTGAATAAAAATCTGCATTTTAACAAGACCCCAGGTGTTCTAGGAAGCACAGTGTTAGAAGACACCAACTAAACTGCAAGAATGAAAACATCAGATAGATACACCTGGGAAAAGAAACCCAGGCCTGTGGGGTGCCCCACTCCTAGCTGAGTACTCCCCAGATCCCTCCTCCTGGCAGATCTCCTAGACTTTAATAGACCTTGCGTGGAGTATCCAAAGATAGGGTTGGCCTCATGTGCGAGCAAAGTACTGCTTAATAGCCAATCCTGCTGAAATATACTCCTGAGCTCTGACAGAAATGTAGAAATACTTGGACGGTGGGCACAGGCTTGGGAATAGGCAAGGACTGAAAATGTCCTCACTAGCATGTCTGGTCTTACACGTAAACGCCTGCAGGTATTGATTTGAGCCATTGCTTTCAAAAGTTAAAAAAAAATTATACACATGCCAAAAAAAAGAAACACCCCCAAAACCTACCTTCCTGTTTCTGTCATATAAGTTCATGCTTGTCTGGTTTGAATTAGTTAGAGTGGTGCATTATGGAGTGGGGAAAGAAGAGACATTTTAATGGAATTGGCAAAACCCAAGACACAATGCCCAACAGAATAGGCTGGAAGTAAACAGCTATGCCCTGACTTTCTACATATGAAAAGGGTTTCTCATGCCTAGGATAAATGGAGTGCTTAAACAGCTATAGAGACCATTTTATAATTATTATAATTCCTCCCTCCCTCCCTCCCTCCCTTCCTCCCTCCCTTCCTTCCTTCCTTCCTTCCTCCCTTCCTTCCTTCCTTCCTTCTTTCTATAAGGTTTTAAAAATAATGTGGTTTCCATGCAAATCAAAACCAGCTGAAAGCTTGCCAAGGCCAAGATGTAATTGAAGATGGCATTTAAGCCTTTATGTCTCCTCTGTCTCCAGAGATACCATCATAAAATAAAAGACTTCATCAGGTAATGTTTTCTTCATTATTCAACATCACAGTTCTGAAGTGAAAAAAGATAATTAGACATACGGTGCTGTGGACACATAGTTTATGAGGAGCTTCTAGTTAATTAGTTATGGTAAAAGGCTTTTATATAGTCATAATTACTTTATATTTCAGAGGAAAAGAAGCAAACATACATGCATTTTATTTTACCTGGTGACAAGATTATCAAAGTGACGCTGGTGTTTTGATGATCCTTCGGCACCTTCTTCAGACTTCCCAGGATGTAATGCAAAGTGTCACGAGGGGATTTTAATAGCACAACTCTTGTCAACTTTAATAGGAGCTACACATCTGAAATCCTTACACATCATCTTGCTAGATTCTATAAGAAAACATCATCTTCTTGGTGTCCTGAATTTCCTTTGTCATTTATGGAAGGTTCACCTCTGGAATAATTCGGAGAATGGTTACAGTAATTTTGTTTAAAACATAAGACAAGCCACCTTCAGGAGAATACTTTTTCTATTCTAATTTCTGGGGGTAGCCACTGAAGAAAAGATGATGGCAAAATAATATGCTGAGAAATGTAGCATTCTGCAATTTATTTGTTGAAAATAATTTCAATCTATAAAAGCTATCTTTTTTCCCACCAGGTGTTTCTGCTGAATTGGTTATTCAAGATCTCAACCTAATTAAGAAATGAAGAGAGATTGGAAGTTAGCAGATTGGGATTAGCAGATGCAAACTATTATATATAGGATGGATAAACAAGAAGGTCCTACTATATAGCACAAGGAACTATATTCAATATCCTGTGATAAACCATAATGGAAAAGAATATGAAAAGAATATATATATGTATAAACGAAACACTTTGCTGTATAGCAGAAATTAATACAACATTGTAAATTAACTATACTTCAATAAAATTTTTAAAAAAAGAAAAAACAAATGAAGAGAACTTAAATATAAGATTGATATTCTTAGTTTTGTGTCTACATTAGATCCAATCATTTCTTGACTGAGGAGAGAGACAGAACACCTCTGTCGTGTCCTATACCTACTTGGGTGTCCTGAGCACAGATTGTGTAATCTCTAGCAATGCCTACCCATGAGAGAAAATTAATCAGGTACCAACCTGCCCTGACTGTCGATTTCCCAGGATGTCACATGGCTGATGTATGTCTCAGTATATGTACAATCAAGGTGTACTCAACCATGGGGCTAGAACCCAATTTTCCTCAATCTCAGTCCAGTGCTTTATTTCTCAGAACAGAAGAAGGAAACCTGAGCTACTTGTTAAAGAGGGCAAATGGACAATTCTCTAC
Organism: Balaenoptera musculus; assembly: GCF_009873245.2. Lineage (NCBI taxonomy): Eukaryota > Metazoa > Chordata > Mammalia > Artiodactyla > Balaenopteridae > Balaenoptera > Balaenoptera musculus. The sequence goes on from NC_045800.1 coordinate 12,666,589, forward strand.
GGCATGGTACAAAATGCTAGTGTTGCCTTCTACATAGCTGGGTTTGCCAGCTGTCCAACCCTGAGAGTCAAAACGGCAGGTTCATGCTTCCCTCTACTCTTGCCATCGTATTTGGTGTCACAGCACTTTTAGAGAGATATATGGGAATACTCATGGTTGCCATTTCTTGAGTGTTTAGTGACGCTTGCACTGTATCACACACTACACTTCATCAAGGACTTGCTGCCTCCTAGATGAATGTCTCTTTGGGCAAGGTAACTAAACTTTCCAAGTTTTAGTTTCCTTGTCTATGAAAAGAGAGTAGTAATAAGATTAAGACAGATAGCAAATGTCAGGAGATTAGCACAATGCCAGACACATAGTAAATGCTTAGTAAATCTTAGCTATTGTTATTTTTATTTTGAGAACAACTCTGTGATTTAGATACTATCATTATCCTCATTTTATAGATGGTAAAACTCCGAGAGGTTAAATCCCATAGCTAGTATGTGGTAAAGCTAGGATCTAAACCCAGGCTCCAAACCCAAGCTATTAGCCTCACCAGAAAAACTGTCACAACCCTGAACCATCGTCATCTTCTCGTTTGACTTTTCGCTTTCACCCTCCATTCTGGTGGGCATCCTGGCAAACAAGATCTAAAGCTTCTGGTTCTTGGGACTTGGGACTTGGCTGGCTTCTGTGTGGATGTGGAACATCTTGGAACCTGGCCTGAGTATCCCAACATTGTTTCCTGCAACTTACCTAGGCTTAATGCTTCCTCATTTATTTGCTTATTTAAAGGATGGGTGGAGGGAGGAGGAGGACCCAACTAGCACCTCTCCCACATCCTTGTTCTCCTGGCTAAGCTGACTGGTCTTTTGTGATGAATGACAAGGCTCTCACTGCTCTGGGTTTTTCCTCTATAATTCTCCCTGCAAGGTTTCTGTTTCCAACATTATTCTCCAGGATGCTAACATATTTTTCCTGGATGAATCAGGGAGGGATCTCCTTATTTTCCTAGCCAGAGAAAAGTCAGTCTCAGCATTCAGCACCTCTACTATTTATCCCTTCCACTTTCACAAGTGGACCAAGAAAGGGAATGCATCTTTAGCATAGGTTTCATGGTGGCTAAATGCAATTCTAGGGTGTGCTGAAACATTACATATGAGGGTATCTCTTTAGGTAGGAATCATCTCATAGCCAAACTGAAGAAAGTCTATTTAGAAAGATGAAATAAAATTACGTTTGATATGGGGAATGTTGAGAGCCTGAATAAGTGAGATCATTAATGTGTTGTCATTAATGTGAGTCATACCCTGCATCCTTATTTCCACCTTGAATCTAAACATATGTGTTATGCCCCAGAAATGGAATTATGACCCAGAGGTATACCCTAGTAAGGAAGAGCCATCTTTATTCTCATTTCCTTGAGGTAATTAAGAGAATATTTACTATTTCTATGTATTTTTAGTGGGAATGTTTTTAGCTATGAGCCTAATCATTAATCATTGTCCCGTAATCTAGGAAAGAAAGAATAGACTTAGAATGACAGAATGTTTGGAAATAATCTCTCTTTTGTCTCTTCTAAAAGGAATAAAAGATAAAAGTTTTAGTATGTCTAAGGTGAATGGTTTCTAAAATTTGTGATACTTCAGGTTCAGTCAACATCTTTAGCTAATTTATGTAGTACACTATAAAATTTTTAATTCTTGAATAAATAATTCCCAACTAAGTGTGTTAATTAATTCTCAATTGGTTATGCTAATTTACACTAATTACTAATAGAATTACAAAACTGAAGATTAACCTGGAAATTTGGAAGAGCAATGTTTCTGTTAACTAAACAGGAATAAATTACATAGGCAAGAGCAGAGACAGGGTTCTTTTTATTTTGTTTGGCTAGCTCAGTGCCTACAAAGTACAATATAATCTGGGAACATCTGGCTTCAGGATCTAATCCACTTGCAAAACCGTGGAATCCAACCTACCCTCCACTTCACTCCCACATGTATGCTTTGTCTTCAACATCCTGATGTTTTCAAAAGCTGTTACTAACTATGAAAAGATAATCTCTAGCCACAAGGGGAAAAATAAGCCTAGGTCTTTCCACAGCATTTTGTCATTGTCTGCCAAGGCTGTTGGAAAGCCACAGAATTTCTAGACCTATTGCCTATTTAACAGGACTAAGAAAGTATCAGTAACCTTCGTTTGCTGAACTCAACATAAAGACTACAGGACATGCTCATTGGGACTGTGGCTTGAATTTACAGGGACCACTTTCTTGCTTAGGTTCAAACAGATGTAGGAGAAAATTGGGGTGGGTTCCAAATAGTAAGAGCTAGGCTATTTGGCATGATAAGCAATACCATTTTTTAACCATTACCCCTGATTTTATGTATTGCTGTACTTCGCATATTGTTATTTATAGGGCTTAAGGGCTTATATTTCTCCAGGATTTATTGACATTCATTCAGTTGGTCAATCAGTTGGTCACTGGTGTGTGTGTGTGTGCATGCCAGCTTCTGTTCTTGTCTGCTGTGCCTGGTTCTAGATCGTGAATATACAAAGACAAAAAAGTAAAACCTCAGGCTTCAAGAAGCACTCACCAAAGCAGAGATAACGTCCCACAGTTTTCTCAGCAGAAAATTACAGCTTAAATAACACAGTTTATACAGCAGGGCGGGAAAAAGCCCACTTTGAGAATATGACTCATTGAGCAACAATTTCCACCTCACAGTTCATGTGCTGACCTAGCCTAGACTCGTGGACAGAAGGATTTTGAGTTTGCATATTGTGGAATAATTCACCTCATTCCTAAGCAGTAAGGAAAGGGTCATCTTTGCTTCTTCCACCCCTAGGCTCAAGGAGAGGTATTTCTCTGAGAGCTGGTGGAGGAGAATCCATTGGAATTTGATCTAATCCTCATTTCCCCTCCAAAAGGCTCGCTGACTTATGTTAGGTCCTAAATCTACTCTTAACTCCTAATGAAACAAATTTTCTTCTTCTGAGGTAGAGCACCCCTGGCCCTGGAAGGCAGTGAAGAATAACAAACAAATGCTTCTAAAGTACTTTAAACGTCTGAAATGAAATTTGCCACATGAAAGCCAAGTATTGTTATTAATGACAGGAATTGCCAACATGCTAAGAACAAAGGGACGCTCCAAGCACTTATCATTCATCTTATGCTTTTGAATCCATTGTGCTTTTCTTTAACAGCAAAACCTATCTTGTTATAAATTATTAGTTGTAAATTACTTGTTTAAAATCTCATCCCTGTTCATTTGAGTAAACCATGAGGTAGATTTCTGCTGTAATTTAAAAAGCTCCCAAACGAGCTATAATTCATTTACTATTAACGTCCAAATAAGAGCTATAAACCATAAGAAGAAAATGAGTCATGGTTGCATCATAAGAATTAACTTCAGAGAGATATTAAAAACTAAATATTATTTTCAGTACATTGGGATTAACTATTATTTGCAACCCAACCAGTGGCAGCACTCTATTATATGACAGAAAACACAAAATCACATGATTAATCCTGACCTGCTATCTATTAACATTAATCTAGATTAGTGTGTCCCAACCCTAGTTTGTTTCACTCCAGGCATTTCCAACTACCTCAAGGGATGTTATGAAATTCTTCCAAATTGCCTAAACAAAATTAATTTTAATTCACATTAGTATTAAAAATAAATGTATACCATATGGCAGACCAGGGGAAAGAAAATACTAGAAAGTCAAACTAATAACTTAGAAAAAGATTCCAACTCATTAGCCAACTTAAGTGAGGATTTACATAACACTTTTGAAGCCACAAATTCTCAGCAAATAAGAGTGTAGTTCTGGAAACCAAGAAAAACATCACTGAGTTCTAAGTCCTCAAATTGCATATTCGAGGGCTCTTGATGAAAAACTTTTCTTTACCATGAACTAATTCTAGTTTCAGAAACGTTTACAGACATCCCTGCTCTCTCACAATTTAGGTAAGGATAATGTTTTCCTCCTATGTACCGTTTCATGGTTTATAATACACTTCCGTATGTCGTATCTCAGTTGATAAGAAATGCTGATGACCTGTACGGCCACGGAGAAAGAGAACACGAAAAGGCTATTTCAGTGAAGGGTCTTCACCAACTAAATCTCAAGTGGAATAAGGTTGTACTTCATCACTGAAAGTTTACTGTTCTCCATGGTGCACTTGGGGAGAGACGGGAATAGTGAAGGCTGCTATTTTGCTTTTAACTTTTCCAGCTCCAGTGTCACACGTAGAAGCTAAATGCTGCATGAAATTGGCCTCACTCTCTCCCAGTCTCTAATAAAGTGGAGGGAGGGACAGTCAGGAGTCAGTGGTAGAGGGGATAAAAGAAAATGATTGGTTCAACACAAATTGAATTTCAAGTAAGCGGTGTGGGTAGTAATCTCTTGGGGAAGCTGGGTGAGCAGGCAGCTAGACCACGTGGGTAGAAGGTGGAAAGCTCAGATCCCGGCACTTCGAAATAACACTTACTGATGAAGGCATCTGAGACTCAGAAGGAGATTCAGGTAGGAGTTCACTCACTCCTTAAAAAAGACCAGCTCTCACACGCAAAAACAAAAAGGTTGTGCTTGTTATAACACTCAGGGTACTGAAGAGCATTTTTTAAACCAAAATTCACCCCCATTTGTGATAATGTGGAGCTATCTCATAGTCTGATTTTAATGCTCATTCAGAGGAAGGTAATTGGAAGTAATACCTGGACAGTTTTAGTGTTTTGAGCATGAATATAATTTTTAGTATACCTAAAATTGAATGAATTTTCTGAAGGCATCATTATAAGAAGCAAAACACTAAGGAAGTTGTTAATAATTTGAAAACTCTGGTTCACATAAGAAATGTTAAATCTGCCTACGAAAGAACTATATCAGACTACATTTAACTCATTGACCCTAATATTAAAATGCAAAGCAGGGGCTTCCCTGGTGGCGCAGTGGTTGAGAGTCTGCCTGCCAATGCAGGGGACACGGGTTCGAGCCCTGGTCTGGGAGGATCCCACATGCTGCGGAGCAACTAGGCCCATGAGCCACAATTGCTGAGCCTGCGCGTCTGGAGCCTGTGCTCCACAACAGGAGAGGCCGCGATAGTGAGAGGCCCGCGCGCCGCGATGAAGAGTGGCCCCCACTTGCCGCAACAAGAGAGAGCCCTCACACATAAACGAAGACCCAATGCAGCCATAAATAAATAAATAAATAAATAAATATTTAAAAAACAAACAAACAAAAAAAAATGCAAAGCAGGACGGATATGAGCTTTCATGCTACTAAGTTATCCTTTGAATCTCTTCCTGCAAATGGCAGACACAGAAAGGTATAAACAGACTTTGAAGGGGTTTCTGGTCCTTGTATGAAGGCCAAGAATCATAGAACTAGTTCTTCTTAGCAGTCTAAGGTCCTGGCCTTCAAGAAGTCTCAGTTCAGTGGGATAAAGAGATATACAAACAAACTATGTTAACACATTATAGTAAGGGCTGCAGAAGAGGTACATTCAAAAAAATCCTAGAAGTTCATAGAAGGGAGTGAAAATCTCTTTCTAGGGGAGGTGGGAAAGCTGTCTCACAGAAAGTGGCATCTGGGCTCCCAAATGAAAAGCAGGAGTTACCAAGTATAAAAGGAGGGCATTCAAGGCAGAGAGAAGAACAAATGAAAAGTCATGAAGATACGAAACGGCGTGCTCCAGGGAAGAGGGAGAGGGGCAGTGTGCCTGAGGCATGGAGTATGTGGTGGACGTGTAGAGAATCATATGGAAGGGGCAGCTGTACCAGATGGCAAGAGGGGAGATGTTGAAAGTTCTGGGGAATTTTCCAAGGAAAAAATTAAAAAGCCCTCACAACGCAAAAACCTCCAGGAAAACAGTATTGGATTTGGCAATCTCCAAGTTATTCCCAATTCTGAATCTTCTAGTAGGTAGTTTATTCAAGAGAGAACCAAGCTAATGATAGAAATCAACAAGAAAAGATTTTTTTTCTGACAATATGCTTAAATTTACTTAATAAAACACACTTATTTTATGTTGAACTCACATTTGTTATTTTAATATTTTAAGACATTCACCAGAAAAATTAGAAAGGATCTACCCCTTGAATATTAAGAATTGCCAGATTACTACAATTCTATTGGAAAATTAAAAGACATCAAGTATATGAATTTAATGAGACCACAATCCACATTTACAACTGAACACTTAGAAATGAGACCAAATTTTCACCTCCTGTGTTTCCTCTGGCTATAATCTTCCCAACTATACTAAGAAGCTGCTGGGAAATATGCCTATCATGAAAATTGCTCAATTTTCAAAATGATCTATGAATCATAATGGGACCCTTGGTAGTTAAGTGTCTACAATAACATAAAAATGCCTCCCAGCCCTATAACAGGTGGTAGAAAGAAGTCAAAAATGACTCTTACAATGGTCTTTTTTACTCCGTTTAAATCCTAGCATATCAGACAACATTAGAAGAAAAAAAAACTAGAGCATGGGTATAATAAGATATATAAGCTTATAGAATAATAATATGATATGAGAGATAGGTCTAGTACAGTGGAACCAGGCTGCCTGGGTTAAAATCCTGGATCCATCACTTACTTGCAATCTTAGGCAAGTTATTTAATCTCTCTGTGTATCAGTTGCTATTAAAATGCATGCGCCAATATCATCTATGAAATAGGGTTATTATAAATGTTTTGAGTATCTTTGCCTCTCCAGATTCTCCTCCAATCTTTCTCCATCCTGCTTCTGTACCCTGGAGGCTGGCCCATAAAAGTGGCAACAATGAGCTCTTCACCCTCTGGCTTTCTGTCCTGTTTGGCTGACGGGAGGCACAGTCAAGAGAGCCAGAGGCCAGAGGAAGAGCGAGGTCAGGGTGTTTATTCTCCTTGTTCCTCCCTGCCAGGTTGCCTTGGTTGTCTGCAACCTACCCTCTCTCTGGGTACATTTAACCATTCTCTCTCCTCGCCCCTTCAGGCAGCCTAGGGTGGTAAAGGCTCCCTGCTGCTGTCAGCCACTGGGTTGTGCAATCTCTTATTGCATTTTCTAAATCCCACTCACACCTTTGTAAATATTCCTTTTGTTTACTTCACCTCGATTTATCCAATTAGAGTGTGCCATCTGTTTCCTGCCAGCATCCTGACTAATAGAATGAGTTCTGCTTTGTAAAGCACTTAGAATAATAGCTGGCCCATGATAAGCACTATATAAGTATTCGATAGATAAATAAAATAAATGAGATTTAGAAACGTTTTTGTAGTGGATTTAAACATCTCTTTCTGTATCCTGTCATACAAAGCAAAACCTTCTGAAACATTTTCCCAAATAAGAGTGTTTTCTTCAGCAGACTTTACGTATATGAAACAACCATCATCTACTTTCTAATCATGTTTTTAGTTCTTTGGTTAAAAAAAATTCTAAGTAAAATATTATTAAAGTTGTTTTTAATTCAATAGGAGCCCATGGGAATTTATGTAACTATATTCACTGTAGTCATTACATATAATTATTTCCTCCTTTTTTATACTTTATTGTCTCTTTTCAATATACCTTTTATCACATATACAATATTATCTTTTTTGATGCTTTAAAACAATTTGGAATATAAACATATATTTTTACTCAATTGGTCAAATATAACAGTATTTTACAGTTTCTAAAATTATAAATATATCTGATCAAAACAATAGGCTTGTTACTTCTTTGCATGAAAGACAAGAGATTTTGCATATTGGATTCCATCTTTGCCATCCTTCATTCTTTTTTATTTTTTTTAATTAAAAAAAATTTTTTTTTCCATCCTTCATTCTTAAATCTAAGGTTCTAAGACCCCTGTCCTTCCTTATTTTATTCCAGAAAGTTTATCTACTTTGTGTGCTACTATTTTTTTTTAATCTCTTAAACCAGACAGCGGCAGCAACCTTCTAGTTTGAACTCTTATTTACTTCTTTCTGTAATGACTGGTGGTTCATCTTAGCATAGCATCTCCATTCAGTATTTTTTTTGGTTCTAATTCATTTCTTAAATGGCCTTGAGCAAGCTACCAAAAAAGAAAGTCTGAAACTTTATAGATCTGAGAGTATCCTTTTTTTTTTTTTTTTGCTTTTCTATATGAGTGACAATTTGACTAAGCAGAGTATTCTAAGGTCTCAAAGTCTTCTTCTAAGTGGTCTATAGATGTTACTCCAGCATCTTGCAATAATTGCTATAGTAGAGATATATGAAGATAGTCTGGTTTTTTTTACCACTTTGAAATTAAGCGAAGTTGCTGGCTAGAAGACCATCATACAAGAATCCATTGTGTTTTTCTACTTCAGTAGCCAGCATTTAGAAAAATATAATTTTATTTTAAAAAGACACCATTCACAAAACAACTAAACTATAAAATATCTAGGAATAAATTTACCAAAAATTATGAAACTTCATGGACATACATTAAAGAAGACCCAAATAAATGGACAGGTATACTATACTCATGAATAGAAAGACTCAGTATTATAAAGATGTCAATTCCCCTCCTCAAAATCTATACATTCAGTGCAACTGGGACAATTGGTTATTCATACGGAAAAAAATGGATTTATCCGGTATCTCACACCATACAAAATAAAGTCAGTGTGGATTCAAGACCTAAATGTGAAAGCAAAATATTAAGATTTTTAGAAGAAAAAGAAGAGAAAGTCTTTATTATCTCATGGTAGGGAAGCATTTCTTAAATAGGATACAAAACCCACAAACCACATACTCAATCTGACTACATTGAAATGAAAAACTTCTGCTTATCGAAAGATACCATTTAAAAGTGAAAAGAAAAGCCACAGACTGGGAGAGACATTTGCAAGACATTTTACTGACAAGGATAAATAAACAACTCAATGAGAAAGAAAGACAATCCAATAGAAAAATGGGCAAAAGACAGGCACAGATATTTTATAGAAAAGGAAATATGAATGTCTAATAAATGAATAAAAAGCATCAACATTATTAGATCCAAGGAAGACTAAAATAAGATCACAGGGGATACCATTTTGTACCAGCTGGATTGGCCAAAAAGTTAAAAGTTCTGAGACTATAAAGAGTTGATAATGATGTTAAACAGCAGAAACTTATTTATTGATGGGTGGGAGTATAAGGATACAATCACTTTAGACACATTTGATGTTATCCAATAAAGGTGTATATACTCTCCTGTGATCCAGTTCTCAGGCAGTGGTTCTCAAAATTGTGCATCAGAATCTCCTGGAGAACTCATTAAAACACAGAGTGCTGTCCCCATCCCCAGAGTTCCTGACCCAGTAACTCTGTGATGGGGTCCAAATATTTGTCTTGCTAACAAGATCCCAGGTGACACTGAGGCTGCTGGTACAGGACCACATTTTGAGAACCATTGCTCTGGAGAAACTCTTAAATATGTAAATATGGATTATATACAAGAGTGTCCATAGAAGTATTTTTTGGTAATTAAAAAAACCCTGTAACAATCCAAATATTCATGGACGAGAGAATGAAAAAGTAAACTGCAATATGTTCATAAAATATTGTGGAGTAGTGAAAGTGAATGAACAGCAGCCATGTGCATCAACCTGAATGAATAGCAGAAAACACAATGTTGAGTAGAAAATATAAGTTGTAGAAGAAAGCATATAGGATAATACAATTTATTTAGAGTTCAAAAGCATGTAAAATTAAAATATAATTGCTTAACAATAAGTGCACTTATATTAAAAAGCCAAGGTAATGATAAAACTCAATATAGTGGTTACTGTGGGGAGTGTGTTTAGAGAAATACATTCAAAGAAAGGCAAATGGTGGACTTTAGCAGTACTTGGTAAGGCTTATTTCTTAAACTAGATGGAGAGTACACAAATGTTTGTCTTATTAGATTTAAATTTTTCTTGGTATGTGCAATATTTCAAAATAAATTAAAAATAACAATTATGTTTTAAAAGGAGTCTAAACTTTACCTTTCTTTTTGAAAGTTGAAAACTCTCATGTCCTAATTTTAGGTGAGTAAAAAGATATTTCTTCCTTTATGAAATTGTTTTTCCGTTCTGAATAGTTTTACTCATGTGTGGCTTTATCTTTTGTGCTTTTACTTTTGTTTGATCTCCAGAATATCTATTTTTTCACACAATTTGGTCTCTCTGTATCAGTCATCTTTTCTTGAATTTTTTGTTTCTATCACATTCCAGATATATTTCTTAAGTTTATCTTCAATTTTCTTGTACTTTCTGGCATCATCCATCTCATAAGAATTTTCAATTCATTGACTAGATTCCAGCCATTTAAATTTAGTTTTTCCATGAAGAAAATCTATGGAAAACACTAGGTTAATATCTGAAACCATATGCAAAATTTATGTTTGTGATTTTTTTATCTGGGGACGAAATTCATAGTTTTATCAGATTTCGTAAGGTGGTCTATTACTGGAGAATGTTTAATTCTAAGAACTACTCTTCTTTTTATTTTGGAGAAAAATTTGCTCCACATCATGTTTTTGTTAATTTATACTCCCTTAAATTTTCCTTACTGATAAGAACCTTGTTTTACAGTTATCCTAATGAGGTATCACAGATCAGTTTCTTAGTTTAGCTTTTGATTAATATCCAGATATTTTTGTTCAGCTGAGCAAAAAAATTAAAGGCTAAATTTTAAAATTTCTGACCATAGTACTGCTCATTCTATCAGCCTGGGGTTTCATGTTCATGATAAGATACCAAATGTTTTCCATTCTTATCATACAAAAAAGACATGAAAGTGAATACTGAAATATGTGTTTGAAAGGAAAAGGTTATTTTCATTTGGTAGAATTTTGGAAAATGTGTTGGAGAAATTGACTTTTGCCCTGAGACTTTGGATGGGTGGGGATAGGAGGAAAACGTGCTGTAGGGTTAAAAACAACAACAACAACAACAAAACAGGCAGCATAGCAAAGGCAAGGTATTGGGAAAGTGTGCAAGAGTATTGATCCTTTCAAGGAACCAACTTCTGGCTTTGTTAACTTTCTATTTTTTTGGTATGCTTTTTTACTTCGCTATTTTCTGCTTTTTAGTTTTTCCTTCTAATTTATTTGGGTTTACTTTCTCTTATTTTTATAGTCCAAACCATAGGTCATTAATTTTATTTCATTCTTTTTTTCTAATAAAAGCATTTTGAGCTATAAATCTTGTAAGCACTACTTTAGCTGCATCTCACAAACTTTGATAGTTATGATTTCACTGTCATTCAGTTTAGAATATTTTTAGTTCAAAATCTATGAGTTACATAGAATATATCATTTAATTTAAAAATATCAGATGGAGAGGATCTAGATGTATTTTTGCTATTACTTTCTAATTTAGTTCCACTGTGGAGAGCACATACAATCATTTTATATTTATTTAGGCTTGTTGAATGACCTAAATATGAGCTGCCTTGCTGAATGTTCTATGTGCATTTGAAAAAGTGTGCACTCTCCTGATATTAGGTATAGCATTCTTTAACCATCCACTATGTCAAGATGGTTGATAGTGTTATTTAAATCATCTATATCTTTATTGATTTTTTAAGTCTAGTTTTTTAAAATCACTTGTTGAGAAAAGAGGGTTTAAATCTCCAACTATAACTGTGGATTTGTCTACTTTCCCCTTTTAATTGTCAATTTAAAAAAATGTATTTTGAAACTCTGTTGTCAGACACATGTATTTATAATACTCATCTTCCTGATGTAGTATATATGTAATCTATATTTGAATATATATTCATATGTAATATACATAAAATCACATTTTAAAATATAGCTGTCACCCCCATGACATTTGTTATATACATTACATCTACATAAACTGTTTCCTCAAAGTTTTTTCTATCCCATTCTCTCTCCCCTCTCTTTCTAAGACTCCAATCATATGTACATTAGATATTTTGATATCCACAGGTTCCACAGGTTCTCAAGGCTCCATTCATTTTCCCCCCATTTTTTCCTTATATGTTCTTCACATAGAATTATTTCTATTGATCTATCTTCAAGTCCTCTGTCTATTCAGTCATCTCCATTTCTGTTGGGCCCATACAATGAAATTTATTTCTAATATTGTATTTTTTGGTTTTATCATGTCCATTTGGTTCTCTTTTTTTTTATAGTTTCTAGCTCTCCATTGAGATCTCAGATTTGTTAATTCTTTGCAAACATATTTTCCTTTACATTCATAAACATGGTTATAATGGCTGATTTAAAATTCTTGTCTGCTAATTTATACGGAAACACAAAAGACCTCAAATAGCAAAAGCAGTCTTGAGAAGAAAAAATGGAGCTGGAGGAATCAGTCTCCCTGACTTCAGGCCACACTACAGGGCTACAGTAATCAAGACAGTATGGTACTGGCACAAAAACAGAAATATAGATCAATGGAACAGGATAGAAAGCCCAGAGATAAACCCACGCACCTATAGTCACCTAATCTATGACAAAGGAGGCCAGAATATACAATGGAGCAAAGACAGCCTCTTCAATAAGTAGTGCTGGGAAAACTGGACAGCTACATGTAAAAAAGTGAAATTAGAACACTTCCTAACACCGTACACAAAAATAAACTCAAAATGGATTAAAGACCTAAATGTAAGGCCAGACACTAACAAACTCTTAGAGGAAAACATAGGCGGAGCACTCTGACATAAATCGCAGCAAGATCTTTTTTGACCCACCTCCTAGAGTAATGAAAATAAAAACAAAAATAGACAAATGGGACCTAATTAAAGTTAAAAGCTATTGCACAGCAAAGGAAACCATAAACAAGACAAAAAGACAACCCACAGAATGGGAGAAAATATTTGCAAACAAAGCAACTGACAAAGGATTAATTCCAAAATATACAAACAGCTCATGCAGCTCAATATCAAAAACACAAACAACCCAATCAAAAAATGGGCAGAAGACCTATATAGACGTTTCTCCAATGGAGACATATAGATGGCCAACAAACACATGAAAAGATGCTCAACATCACTAATTATTAGAGAAATGCAAATCAAAACTACAATGAGATATCACCTCACAACAATCAGAATGGCCATCATCACAAAATCTACAACTAGTAAATGCTGGAGAGGATGTGGAGAAAAGGGAACCCTCTTGCACTGTTGTTGGGAATGTAAATTGATACAGCCACTGTGGAGAACAGTATAGAGGTTCCTTAAAAAACTAAAAATAGAACTACCATATGACCCAGCAATCCCACTACTGGGCATATACCCTGAGAAAACCATAATTCAAAAAGACACGTGAACCCCAATGTTCATTGCAGCACTATTTACAATAGCCAGGACATGGAAACAACCTAAATGTCCATCAACAGAGGAATGGATAAAGAAGATGTGGTACATGGGCTTCCCTGGTGGCACAGTGGTTGAGAATCTGCCTGCCAATGCAGGCGACACGGGTTCGAGCCCTGGTCTGGGAGGATCCCACATGCCGCGGAGCAACTAGGCCTGTGAGCCACAAGTACTGAGCCTGCACGTCTGGAGCTTGTGCTCCACAACAAGAGAGGCCGTGACAGTGAGAGGCCCGCACGCACCGCGATGAAGAGTGGCCCCCGCTCGCCGCAACTAGAGAAAGCCCTCGCACAGAAACAAAGACCCAACACAGGCAAAAATAAAATAAATAATTAAAAAAAAAAAAAAAGAAGATGTGGTACATATATACAATGGAATATTACTCAGGCATAAAAAGGAATGATATTGGTTCATTTGTAGAGACATGGATGGACCTAGAGACTGTCATATGGAGTGAAGTAAGTCAGACAGAGAAAAACAAATATCATATATTAATGCATATATGTGGAATCTGAAAAAATTGGTATAGATGATCTTATTTACAAAGCAGAAACAGAGACACAGATGTAGAGAGCAAACATATGGATACCAGGGGTGGGGGGGTGGGATGAATTGAGAGATTGGGATTGACATATATACACTATTGATACTATGTATGAAATAGATAACTAATGAGAACCTACCGTATAGCACAGGGAACTCTACTCAGTGCCCTGTGGTGACTTAAATGGGAAGGAAATCCAAAAAAGAGGAGATATATGTATACACATAGCTGATTCACTTTGCTGTACAGTAGAAACTAACACAATATTGTAAAGCAACTATACTCCAATAAAAGTTAAAAAAAAAAAATTACTGTCTGCTAATTCCAGCCACTGAGTTCTCTCAGGGTCAGTCTCCATTGACTGCCTCTTGGCTCACATATTTTTTTTCTTCATGTGCTTAGTATATTGGATGGCATCCAAGAACTTATGAATGATATATATTGTAGAGCCCCTGGATTTGTTTGTGTTCCTCTGAAGAATCCTGATTTTTTTAAAAGTTTGAGGTTAACTAACCTCAAACTCCAAACTATCTCCCTTGCAGTGAGCGGCCACGGAAATCTCTGTCCAGTTCCTTTAGCCTTAGCTGGGCTGCTTGCACAGAAGGTCGGGCATCAGCAATGATTTGTGCAGAGTTTGTACACAGAACCTTTTTCCCCCCCCACCCCCAGCTTTGGCTGTCTTCTTTCTAAGATTCCCCCCTCACTTTCCAGTTCAATCACCTTGAACTCTGACTTCTGGCCCTTCATGCCAGTACGACTTCAGGTTTTCTAAGTTTTTAGTCACTCCTGTTTGGCAAGGATTGGGTCCTGCTTTCTGGCAAAAATACAGTAATCATGGGAAACTTGCCCGTTGTCATTCCCTTCTTCCAAATGCAGACTCCCCTCCAGCATTTGCCTGCTTGGTTACTCTCTATTGCCTTTGGACAGCTGCTTTTTATATTTTGTCCAGAATTCATAGCTGTTATATGCACAGGGATTACCAGCAGTCAGAAGCCCTTTCCGTTTCTTTTTTGAGTTTGTTTGTATCTCATGGTTTTTTCTTTTCTTCTTTATTATTTATCACTTTTTTCCTCCCTGGGCCCCCAGGCAGTTCTTCTGGTGCCCAGAGACTCTCAGCCTCTTCTGACAGCAGTTCCAACAAGCCTCATCTTTCTAATCATAGATGCTCAAATCAAGTCCAAGGGGACAGACAGGGATGAGAATAAGCTATCAACGACCTTGTCTTATACCCACACTTGAGCATTTTCTTCAAAGTGGCATAGTCTCTAGACCTGCAGCCATTTATTCAACTCAGCAAATATTTACCGAGTGTCTACAAGGTATGAGGCTCTGTTAAAGGCCTTTTGGATGCATTGATAAACAAAACAGTCAAATATCCCCTGCCCTTGGGGAAGTAACATTCTGAAGAGGGTCTCAGACAATAAACAATAGGCATCGTAAACAAGCATTAGAGTATGTTAGAAGATGGTATTTGGCCACCTTCATTCTCATTCCCAAAGCAGTCTTGGCTCTTTGGAATCACAATCATTCCAACATCTTCGCTTCCCTTAACTTTACCAACTCTTGAGTTGTTTTCCCAGAACTAAGAAACAGGCAGTGAGCCTTGAAGGAAAAGCACTTGGATTCAGCTGCTGCAGTGACTCAATTTCGCCACTGGGTGGGAAAAAACGGAAGGAGCTGAAGAGTAATTGCAAAGGGATAGATGGCAAAGGAAAAGCCATTATTCAGTTATTGCTAAATTCCACCTAATCTCAACTCTCCATGTGACCTCTCTTCTACCTTTAGTGCGAAGACCACACAATCAGGTAGAGTAATTTCATCACAGAGTAGTTGTTTTGTGCCTGAAACTGAGAAAGTATTTTTTTCCAGTACGGGGTTTTGTGTGTGCGTGTGTGTGTTTATGTATGTGTATTCTATTTTCATTAATACTTATTTTTCACTTTTCAAGATATATTATATACATTATGTGTGTGTGTGCATGTATATGTGTATGTATGTGCGTGTTCTATACCTATATATATGTCATTTTCATATTTATTACATGTATATATATGTGTGTGTGCATTTTATATATAGGCGTACATTACATTATGTTGTAGACCTTCACAGGCCACTTTAAGGCTTTCTGAGGTGTGGTGTTCTTGCTCCCCATATGGTACTTTTACATATACGCTCATCATCGTCATCGCCATCATCACTGCTCTCCTTTAACAAGCTTATCACGGTACGGGTACTGTGCTAAGTACTCGGAAGTTTTTAATGCTCACAGTAACCCCACGAAGTAGATACTATCATTACTCCCATTTTATAGATGAGGAAACTCAGGAGTAAAGAGGTTACATTGCCCAAGTTGGAATTCGAATTTAAACTCAGTTTTGACTGATGAAGCCATTATTTTTTATTTATTTATTTTTTAAATTTTTATTTTATTTATTTATGGCTGTGTTGGGTCTTCGTTTCTGTGCGAGGGCTTTCTCTAGCTGTGGCAAGCGGGGGCCACTCTTCATCGCGGTGCGCGGGCCTCTCACTATCGCGGCCTCTCTTGTTGCGGAGCACAGGCTCCAGACGCGCAGGCTCAGTAGTTGTGGCTCACGGGCCTAGTTGCCCCGCGGCATGTGGGGTCTTCCCAGACCAGGGCTCGAACCCGTGTCCCCTTTATTAGCAGGCAGATTCTCAACCACTGCGCCACCAGGGAAGCCCGAAGCCATTATTTTTAACTAGGGTCAGCACACTTTTTCTATAAAGGGCCAGATATTAAATATTTTAGGCTTTGGGGGCCGGATGGTGATGTTGCAACTACTCACCTCTGCTGGGTATGAAAGCAGGTGGAGACAAATATAAATGAACAGGTATGGCTCTCTTCCAACAAAAGTTTATAAAAATAGGTGGTTGGCAGGATTGGGCCCCTGAGCCAGAGTTTACTAACCCCTGCTTGTAACCACTAGGCACCACTGCCTTCCTGACGTCAAAGATTCAGACTAAAACTGAAAACTCCTCCTCTCTCCCACTCCACAACAGTGTTCATCAAAGACACGTCACTTGACTACTCTGGGCTTCAATTGCTTAGTTTCTGGTGGAAATAGAATATCTTGGCTTACATTGCAGTTCTGAAATCTAGAATTCTGGATTTTCAAGAACTGAGCTTAGCCACAAGGAGTGAGTGCCGACACTCATAGAAAAGGAAAGAGCGTGTCGATGTTCATATGAGTGGCTGAATCTGTCTAAAGGAGACATTCAGGTGAAACTTGTGGAAGAAACTTTTCCTTTACCTCCAAAACAGCACAGGTAATGGTGTACCATGTCAGAGCCAATGGGCGGATAAGTCAGAAGCTCTGATGTTTAGGGGAAAGAACATGTTCAGTGAATATTAGTAGACATCAGGCACAATGCCAGGCTCTTGACAAGCCTTGTTTCATTACAATATCCCTATGTGGGTAGGTGTGACATTTTGGGAGTGGAGGAGGAGAACTGATAAAATATCAGTATTCAGAGCATGTCAGGAAAAAGGCTCTCAGGACAATACCTCATTTGGGAACCTGGCAGGTCCAGAAACGAAATATCATTCGTATGTCCACTGATGACAAACTCAACTACGAAATTAACAGGCCATATGCTCTGATGCATAGGCCAGAGTATCAGTGTATTCATTTATCCAGGAGTATTCACACTTATGGAGCACAGGGGTTGGCTCAATAAGCATTTCTGGAACACCCAACATGTACTAAAGACTTGGGAACAAAGATAGGAAAGAGTACGTGGAGTTTGCATGAAGGAACTTTCAGACTGGTCACTGTGGGTCCGTGAGGGATGTGAGGAGTGCTGGGTGGAGATGCACCAGGGACCATCTGAAAGTGGGCTGCACCCCAATACGGACCTACCTTTTGGGGAGCACTCCTCTAGAGCCCACATATGGGATAGGAAGAAGGACACCAACCTGGCTTCCCAGGAGACAGGTCGCCCTTGCTCTGCCTCATCTCCTTCTGAGACCTTGGACACTAATACTAATGCCTCATACACACTGAGCATTTACAGTGCAGCCGGTTCTGTGTGCTAAGTGCCTTACATGCATGACTTCACAAACTGAATCTGAATTCCCAAGTGTGACAGTGTAGGTTTCCCGTGATTCAGCCCCAACAGAACGTTCTAGTTTTTTCTCCTCTACATGCACCCTAATCGGCAGCCACATTACATTACTTTCCATTAATTTTACTTCCAGCTTTAGCTGACACAATCTCTTCCCCCGGATTGCCTTCTCCAACCCACTCCATCATAATGCTGATTCTCCTTCTAGGCCCAGCTCACATGCTGACCCTTCCTTAAAAATTTTCCTTGCCAGGGATCTCTCTTGTGAACATTAGAAAACTTCACACCTCATTCCTTAACATTTAAGTGCCTTAAAAAAATCCATCTTAATATTCTCGGTTCTGATTACAAAAATAAATAAAACATTGATCATTGTAAATAAGTCAAACAATAATGGCAACGTTTTGGCAAACATGTCACACTTCTCTCATGATCTTAAGTTCCTTAGGGACAAGGGCTATATTGCATTCATCTTTATATCCCACCAGAATCTGTCCATTTTAGTTCCAGTGTGTCTACCCCAGGCTTGGTTCATAGTGAGAACTAAGTGGGTCTTTATTTGAATGAAGGAATTATGCTTAGAACTTTTGTAGCTAAACCTAGAGCTGATTAAAAATTTTTTTTTATTTTTCAAATTAATTTTATTGGAGTATAGTTGATTTACAGCATTGTGCTAGTTTCAGGTGTACAGCAAAGTGAATCAGTTATACATATATCCACTCTTTTTTAGATTCTTTTCCCATATATTGTAGATCATTACAGAGTAGAGTTCCATGTGCTATGCAGTAGGTTCTTATTAGTTATCTATTTTATATATAGTAGTGCGTATATGTCAATCCCAATCTCCCAATTTATCTCCCTGCCCTTTCCCCCTTGGTAACCATAAGTTTGTTTTCTACATCTGTGAATCTATTTCTGTTTTATAAATAAGTTCATTTGTACCATTTTTTTTTTTTAAAGTTGAATCCTCCCCCAGAGCTGGAGAAGCCCATGTGGTTTTTTTTTTTTTTTTTAAAGATTTATTGATTGATTGATTGCTATGTTGGGTCTTCGTTTCTGTGCGAGGGCTTTCTCCAGTTGCGGCAAGCGGGGGGCCACTCTTCATCGCGGTGCGCGGGCCTCTCACTATCGCGGCCTCTCTTGTTGCGGAGCACAGGCTCCAGACGCGCAGGCTCAGTAGCCGTGGCTCACGGGCCTAGTCGCTCCGTGGCATGTGGGATCCTCCCAGACCAGGGCTCGAACCCGTGTCCCTTGCATTAGCAGGCAGACTCTCAACCACTGCGCCACCAGGGAAGCCCTGTACCATTTTTTTTAAGATTCCA
Source organism: Balaenoptera musculus (assembly GCF_009873245.2). NCBI lineage: Eukaryota > Metazoa > Chordata > Mammalia > Artiodactyla > Balaenopteridae > Balaenoptera > Balaenoptera musculus. Next base: position 12,685,850 of record NC_045800.1, read on the forward strand.
CATATAAGTGATATCATATTTGTCATTCTCTGTCTTACTTCACTCAGTATGACAATCTCTAGGTCCATCCATGTTGCTGCAAATAGCATTATTTCATTCTTTTTTATGGCTGAGTAATATTCCACTGTATATATGTATCACATCTTTATCCATTCCTCTGTTGATGGACATTTAGGTTGCTTCCATGTCCTGGCTATTATAAATAGTGCTGCAATGAACATTGGGGTGCGTGTATCTTTTTGAATTATGGTTTTCTCTGGATATATGCCCAGGAGTGGGATTGCTGGATCATATGGTGGCTCTATTTTTAGTTTTTAAGGAACCTCCATACTGTTTAGAGCTTATTTTTAAAATTTTATGTGAGATTTTTCGTCAGTGATGTTCTTAACATGTCTTTATTCCTAGTATTATAATACTTCTCTAAAAAATTACTAATAAAATCATTTTGTTGCTATATTAAGGAAATGTCTGTGCTTTCTTGGAGTGAGGGCCAAATCCATCCCCAGTCATCTGTTATTGCTAGAAATCCTATTGCCTCTATCTTCAGACCACTTTGGAGATGAATTATTTAATTCATGCTGAGAACATTTCAGTACTTGAGGTTGTTCACCTTCAAAGTTCCTCAGGTATCTGCAAGAATTTGAGAGTTAAAATATTCCTGGGTTATAGGTCTTCACTTCATTGGAAATTGACTGCACCTTTTTATCATTAAATCATGAGCATCACAGATGACTTTCTCATTTCTGCTGAAGGCATGTTTCTTATTAGACTAAAGCTTTTCAGTCTGTACAATTAATGGTTCATAGCACACTAGGGAACATTTATTAATTTTCATTTTACTTGTTTTTTTGAAGGTTATGGGGGTTAAGGGTTCTGAGTTGGAGTTATTGAAATTTTAAAAGGTGTAAATAGGTAAATATTATGGTTCCTGGAAAAGTGAGACATTTTTCCCTTTAAGCAAGTGATTAATACTATTAATAAAAATGTCATCAGTCTTCCCCACCAGGGTTACGCAGTGAGAAAGATATGTTGTATGTATGTGTATGGTTTGCTTTCCATATCTAATAAGACATTTCAAGAGACTGCCTTATATAAGAAAATTACTTTTAAAAATAGATTCTTGATGCTTTGTTGATCAAATACAATAATTCTAAATGAAAAATAGGACCTTCCTATGCATTTACTAAAGAGTTTCTTCACTGCACTTGATGGCTCACAGCAGTGTTTGAGATGCAGGGAACTTTTTTTTCTCTTATCAGATCACCTAACATGAATATCATTCTTGCTGAAGGCGGGATTTCTGAACAGTAGGCCTACTTCCCATACTTTTATGGGTAGATTGCTTACCTCCTTTAGATTTCAATTGAGTTTCATTTACAAGCTAGTTTCCTAAGTAGTTATTTCTTTATGCTACTATTTATAGTACATGATGTTGGTTACATATGTCAAATATGTAATTTTGGCATATATCAAGGAGTCCGTTAACAACTTTATTGAGATATAATTCACATACCACACAATTTACCCATTTAAAGTGCACAATTCAATGGTTTTTAGTTTATTCACAGAATTGTGCACCCATCACCACAATCTAATTTTAAAACATTTTTGTCGCCCCCAAAAGAAACCCTGTGCCCATCAGCAGTCACTTAGCATCCTCTGCACGTCACCAGCCCTAGGCGACCACTCATCTGATTTGTCTCCATAGATTAAGTAGCGTTTTTTAAAAAAACAAATTCTAATTATCCAAAAAGTTTGGTGATTTTATAATATTACTAAAGCCAATAATACAATCAATAACAATACTCCGGTAAGGGCATTTTTCTTTATCTTCTCACCATTTTTAATCTTCAAAATGAAGCATCCGGTTTGCAATAATTTCAAATCCACTGGTAAATTACAGTAGTATTATATTTTCCTGCACTGCCCTTCTATTTGGTTGGTACTAGAAAGTTCTATATCTATACCTAAGTCAATGCAGAAATGTTATGTTAGAAAAATGGTGAACACGTTAATGGTTAGCATGAAGCATACTCAGAGCAGAACATTTCAAGCAACTCCATTGTTCCTGCATTTCATTCTCCGGTTCCTTCTATCTTACCACATATATACACATATGTGCACATACACACACACACTCACACACACACACACACCCAGAGTAGCCATGGTCACATACTGTGGAAGATGATAGAGAGCAGACTTTATGCAGTGACAACCAGAAGTAGCAATACATGTTCAGTATTGATACATTCTTATGCACCCCATAAAAATAACATGTGTTGTGTATTGTGATTGCATATACATATGGTTTATTTCTAAATCATAGTGGGAGTCATGGAACATTCTCTAGGGGTCAGAAATGCTAAAGCAGAAATGTATAAAATAGTATTCTAGGTCGATGTGTATTTCTACTGATTTTGCTCGTGGCATTATCAGGAAAGCTGGTGGTCGTTCATTTCTTCCCTCACTCATGCAACATCTATTTCTTGGCTAAAGACAATGTGAAGGGCACGGTGCGAGGCCCCAGGTAATAATGAACACCTAAAAGCCAGCTCCCTTGGGGACTGTTACCCAACCTCTGCACATAGAAGGATGGCTGTCTTCTCAGAAGGAAAGAGCTCAACGAATCATGCATCTATTCCTTTTTCTTGAAAAACTGCCGCCTATATTTTGCAGGAAAATTCAACATAATTGGTATATACCCATCTGTTTAGGTGAATTAGGTCTTAACTGACAGCTAGCCCATTTTGTTCTAAAATTCAACAAACTCTTGGAAAATCTTATTCCATACAATCTTTTGAATATGTCATTTGCTATTTATATATGATGGCCTTAAGCAAAAAAAGAGTTATAAGAGGTATTAATGCAAGTAGATAATAAAGCTGCATTCTATAAATCTATAGCAGCTTACAGTAATCATTAAAGCATGCAAAAGTCTTTCATCTATTCAAAAATATGCAGTGCACAGAATGTCTGCTAAGGTGCATGACAAGTCAGAGTTAAATATATATTAATAAATGAATTAGCTTCATAAATAATAGCCATAATGACATTTTAGGAGACAATAAGTCTGAGGATTGTCAGAAAACGGTTGATGTATGAGCTTCACGTCTCAGTGATTCTTCAAAATGAATAGGCTTTGAGAGATAGTTCAGACCCGCGACCAGCCTATTTCCTTGAATAATTTACTTGTTGTCAATTTGTACAGCCACATTACACATGCAAATTGTGCTGCGTGTGCAAACACCACTTGGAGAAGATAAAAACAGATTTACGAAGGCTATAGAGGAAGGATTTATTTCACTTTCTCACCCAGGTCAAGCAATACATGTATCTGACGATTGTGTGTACCCAATTTTGTTGTAATTATATCAGCAAATTATTCCTTATAATCTTATTATTTTTAGCAGTCTCCTGTGCTTGGGATAATTAGCTTTCTTCACTCGGTGTAAAAACAATTCAACTTGCCAGCCAGGCAGGGCATAGCTCCATTATCTGTTTTGGGTTTAAATTTATTCCCTATATTCTTGGACACTTTGTGTAAATTAAAAATTTCATAGTCCCTAATACTGTACACGCTGTTCATTCAGTGATGAATTAAGGCCCCTAAACCTCTCCGTTTGCTATTAGATATCTAACCCACTTTATATGTTAATCTGTGCTAATGAATTCCACAACCCCTAGCCACAGCGAGATGACTAAAATTATTACCACTTACAGAGATATGCCTTTTTCATTTAAAGTTCAAGTCAAATTGCTCCCATAAACAGTCTGCCACACAAAGATACCTCCTATAAAGGAGAGTTACTTACCTATAAGTAGAGTTCTCTGAAGGTAGTATTATCTTGGGATGCACATTCCTAGGTCACGTGCCCTCAGGTCTCTGGCGTGGGTGGGGAGAGAATTCACAGCTGATAGGTAAGACTTTCTTTCCTTGGAGCACTTCATTAGCTCTGTGGCCTGTATTCCTAAGGGTTATTTGTGCCACACCCCTTCATGCCACCAATCTCTTCTTGGCAGAAAACGGGTCCCAAGAGCAGTAGGAGGGCAGTGTAACTCCCAAATGAGGAGTGAAGGACTGGTTACCATAAACAATTGCTGATGATCAGGAAGGACATTTTCCATTTTAAAAGAAGTTACCTATAAGGTAATATGCCTAATTACTAAAAAAAAAAAAAAAAAAAATTAGAGTTTTTATGTGTAATATGAAATTCAAATGTATATTTGCTTTTTAGATAAACAATATTTTTTATTGTAGAAAGAATACATTGTCATTATGGAAGAACTAGAAAATATAGATAAACAAAAAGAATAAAAATCACACATATTCTCACAAAGAGTCCCATCATCCAGTGATAGCCACTTCTAGTGTCTGATATCTCTTTTTACAAGCTAGTTTTCTACTTACATACACTTTTAAGATGGCAGCAAAATCACTAGTCTTATCATGTCCCTCTTCAACCCATTCTAACCAGATGTTCTAGGACAGAGCAGCGTCTGTCCCATTTGCCCCTAAGTCTCCAACTTAACCCATTTTAAGATATTTGCTGTCTTCCTCTAAAGTTGAGTGAGTCCCAGAGTTTCAAGGGATGAGCCCTTCACTCCTTCCATCCCTCTTTCCTCAACAGAACATTCAAGCAAGTTCTCATCCTGCTTCAGCTCTAACATACTATCAGTAATTACCACCTTCCCAAATAAACTTTCACAAACAGCACAGCAAGGCACAAGAGTGTCAGGCACGGTCTGAAGACTGGGTCCCTGTACGAGACTTCACCGGACCTTATACACGTGGTATCCTATTTTTTTGGGTACTGCTTCATATTCATTGCTGCCTCTGCCCTTGATCCTCACAACCACCATGAAAACATGCAAAGCAGGTGCTATTGTTCCTGTTTCACAGATGAAAACATCTAAGGTCCCGGAGTTTAAGCCGCATGTCTGGGAGAAAAGAATTAGTCCCCAGGTCTTTGTGACTTCTAGAACAAAGTGCTCTCCATTTTAATTCTTGTCCTTGATTGTCTCGTATGACTTTGGAACTCAGGGCATTCTGTGTGTTTTCAGTATTTCTCCTTAAGGACAGATCATTTCCAAAGGTAAATCTTTGGAAACCTTTTTGGTTAGAAATTCAGATCTTCACACATTATTTTATTTTGAATTTCCTTAATTATTTATTACCTTAAGAGGCTATTTACGTAAAGCAAATATTTTGCTTCAGGAGAGTTTATAATAGTCTATCTTTTGCAGTATCCTCTGCTTAAAAGTCAAAACAACTTCTTGGGAATGAGATTTTTCAGTCCACAGTTAAGAAAATACTCACAGATTAACTTAATTCAATATTACACCTGGAAGTAGTATGATTGAGACTCAGTTGAGCCCTTTCCCACTGTTTGTGCTTTTCTTTTGGCCACAGGGTCACTCACAGTGGTAAACACCCGAGTAGTTAGGATGGCATGTCACACATGACATACACGATGGGAGGAACATCAACCTAGAGGAACAACTGAATCATTTTAAAGTTTGAAACTGTCATGTGGATGATAGATTGGGCAGCCTGCAATTAACCTGAGTTAATATTTGGCAGAGCCAGATGTACAGCTCTTAACATCTAATCTCACAGAAAGTGTTCTTTAGTTAATAAAAACCAAATGTACTTTAGTTCAGCATCTTCTCTAGGACACAGTGCATTCACCTCATTGTCTCGCCTCCATTTATGAACCTCAAATGCAGGTTTGGTTCTTCGGTGACCAAGCCCAGAAAAGTATGAAGTGTGCAAGGATGAGATTCTATGCCTCAGCCATCCCCAGAAGTATCTCCTCCCTTCCTGCTTCTAGCGTGGCCGTGCCCTTCTCCCTGTGTGCCCTGTGGTCTCCTAGTCCTCCTTCCTCTTGTTAAATCCTCCTGCCCTGAAATCAGCTGGTCATTTAGTCACAATGCAGTGCAGTTGGCTACGTTTTCACTCCCAAGGATCATCTTCATTTTGGTTGGGACGAATCCTGGAGAAAAAATGTTTAGGCACCAGGTGAATGTTCCCAGTGACCATCAAATGATGTGACTTCGAACCAGGTTCTTGGGGATTAGGGATATTTTAGGTGTAGAATTGTTGAATGCCATGTGGAAGATCCGGGTTCCTTTCCTGGTCTGTGACAACTTATTCTCTCTTTTTTGGAATAGTTTACTCATATACAAAAGGATTAAAAAGAAATCTCTCTCGTATGATTGCTGTAATGATTTAATTAGTTAATATGTGTAAAAGCAATTGGAATTGTGCTGGCATTTAGAAAGTACTCAGTGCATTTTGTAGATATTCTTCCTCTTCCTCTTCCTCCTTCTCTTCTTCCTGGGGTAGGCAAGAAAGCGCATGGGACTGGGAATGAGGTGATCCTGGGCTCAGATCTAGATTCTACCACTTGCTAGCTATGTGACTGTGGGGACATAGCCTTTCTGAGCTGTAATTTCCTTTGCTATAAAATAAGGATAATAAAAGTACTTTATCTTGTTGTCATGAAAATTAAGTGAGATAATGCATATGCTATGCTTAGCAAGGTGTTTTGCACCTGGCAGGTGCACATTAATGAATTGTTATTTTTGATGCTAATAAAGGCAAAAGACCTACATGTATTTGAGGTCAACAGCACAGTTTTCTAAATATTAATTGCCTCTTATAGTCACTTAACTAAATATGAATGTCAGCTTGTTTTCATTGAAATAGTGGGAGTTTCCAGGTTTATGAATCATAAATACGATTTCCTTTATGTAAATATTTTTCCATGATTCAAAACAAATAAACAATAACAAAAAAACCACAATAGTATTATTTGGAGAACATTCTAATGAAGTGCTAAGGAGGTGCTAGCAAGCGGGTTGTTACTAAAAAGAAAAAATTTGTATCTGTGAAAGTATGAATGTTAATTATGTTAAGTAATTATGTTAATAAGACTTCAATGAACAAAAAAGTAGAGAAAAGAAAATATAGAAATTCTATTATTAAGCAAAACTGTGGAGAAAGTTCCTTGAGGTTTTTTTTAGTTAAAAAATTAGAAAACTTTGAAAATTATTCTTTCTCTCAATATCTTTAAAGTTCCATTACCATTTAAAGGTAGTTTATGATTATATTAATATATGCATCAGATAATTGCCTTTATATCAGCAAAAAGGAATCCTAGGTATATACCATACTAACTGTAATCTACAATCCGGTTCTACCAGTTTCCATTAAATTCCCTGAGTTTTCACTTCTTTTTTTCCTCCATAGAATCTGTTGCCAGATTGTTTATATTTGTACCCTCATTTTCATTTTCTGTTTCAACCATAGACTTTTTCCAAAGTCTATGGTTGAAATAGAAAACACAGTCTTTTGTTTTCAGGTGCAGTCTACTTGCAAGTACTTTTCACCTACATTATTGCTATAGCTTCCTAAACAGGCTTCCCCAACTCCGGTCTACACGCCTCTATCAACCTGTCCTTTAGCCTCTCCACAATTTGATTTCCACTTTATTTTCCCATTTTTTTTTTCCTGATGATGAAACAGGTTCAGGGAAGTTTAAGGAGTTGAACAGAGTCATACGTACCCTTGTGACTTCAAAGTCCAAGATCTTATCACTAAGCCATGCTACTCTTCCCTAAACATGACCTATAATGTCTCAAATTTTCCTAAAATGAATTTCCCTATCAGATACACCTATTAAGTTCTTCACATCCTCCTAATGCCAGTATATAGGCTACCTTTACCAAGAAACTGTCCTAGAATTCCAGCCTGATTCCATTGCTTCCTACTTACTGCAATCATAACACTTTGTTCTCTTCTTGAAATAGCATTTAGCATTGTCTGCTTTATATTAGGATTATTTATATCTGTCTGTCTCCCCAACAAGATTTTGGATTCTTGGGTGGCAGAGACCATGTCTTATCTGTCTCATTTAATCATCCTTCCCTTTCATCCTAAAATAGTCAGTGTTTCCCATGGTGCCTTGTATCTAGTAGATATTAAATAAATATTGAATAAGTTGCATAAAAGCTTCATTTTAAAATGTAAGAAAGTAGGTTCCTGTGTTTCTGAAAGAAATTTAAGGGTTTTTTTTTTGTTCTAATAGCAAGTTTTATGAAAAATAGCTGTTATGAACTAAGTGTTCTTGTATAGAATAATTTTTTTTCAACAGGACTGTATTCTGTATAGGTAAGGAAAAGTCTATGCTACATTAACTCATTATTCATCATGTAATTATTGACCGAGTGCCTAACATATAGGACAATAGAGTATGCAGATGTTGGGTGGTGCCGAATATAAAAATGATCAGTCTTGATCTTAAAAACTATAACCTAAATATGAATAAACTCAACAACAACAAACAACAATAAGATTCCATGAAAAACACAAGGATGTTTAAGAAGATACGCACCTATCTGAATTAGAAATGCTTGCATTTCCAGTCATGGCCAAGTAAGCTCCTGTCTGACCAACCTTTCTACTGACGACAACTCTAGACTCTGGAAGAAGCAAAATAACGTCTTGAAGGCACTGGAGAGTGAACAAAAGCAGTCAGATACTGGAGAGTTCAGATACTTCGAAGAAGCAGACTGCAAGGAATGACTTTATCATTGCTTTCCAGCTCTTATCCTCAGGGAAGTTCACAACTAGCATTATGTAGGAAGGCTAGAAATTGAATGGAAATACAGTCTAACTGGGGAAAGAGTTTGGGTCAATCACAACTGCTAAAAAGTGAAGAGGCATCTTGAAAAGGAGAGGTAGAGAGGGTGAGCCTAAATTCTACTTATAAACTATACCCTAATCTTTGGATGACCCTTGAACTATGCAAGTGAAGGACAGACTCCCAGCAGCACAGCTAACACTAAAATAACCGAACTTAGATTTGAACTGCCACCTATCACAGGGAGACAGAGCTTGTACCTTGGGCTTAGCCAATTAACTGCCTGCTTTAAAAAACAAACAAACAAACAAAAAAATGTTCTTTGGAGGAACATAACAGAATCTAGAGTTTCTACAACATGTCATTCACAATTTCCAAGATGAAATCCAAATTTTTCATTATATAAAGAAACCGGAAAATATCAAACATTTTCAAGAGAAAAGAAAGTCAATGGAGACTAACTCTGAGATGACCCCAATGTTGGAATCAAAAAATAAGAATTTTAAAAATAGTTATGCTAAGGACTGAAAGGAGAATACTATACTATAATGAATGAGAGCATAGGAAATCTCAGTAAAGAGATATAAACTATAAAAAAGAACTAAATAGAAATTATAGAACTGAAAAATAAAATACATAAAGTGAAAAATTTACTTCATGGCTTAACAGCAGCATGGATATGACAAAAAAAGAGATTCAGAGAACTTGAAGATACATCATTATAAATCATATAATCTAAAGAACAGAAAAAAACATTTGTAATAAATGATCAGAGCCTCAGGGTCTTGTAGGCCAATATCAAAATGGTAAATATTTGAGAAATGGAATGACAGAATGGAATAGAAAAAGCATTTGAAGAAATAATGGCTGAAAATTATCCACATTTGTTTAAAGACATAAATTTTCTAGTTCATAAGTTCAGTGAGCTCCAAGCAAAACATATAAAATCTAAACTGTGCATCTAGAAACATTATAGTCCAACTGCTGAAAACCAAAGGTAAAGAGACAATCTTAAAAGTATGTGAGAAAAATGGCACATTTAATACTGGAGAACAATAGTTTGATGGATTTCTAACATCTCATCAGAAACAACAGAGGCTAAAAGACAGTGAAACAACAGCTTTAAAGTAATAAAAGAAAAAACCCCACATCAACCTAGAAATGTATATCCAGCAAAGATATCCTTAAAAAAATTAAAATGAGTTTCATTTCCACCTAGAATGTGAAAGCTGGAAAGAGCATCATTCATACTCTAAAATTAAGAAAGTGCTGTATAAATGACAAAATTATAACTTTCCTCGAGCCCATCCGAACACTAAGTTTATAGGACAAACAAGTAGCTAGAAATCCAAGGAACGACAGACAGCCAAAAGGGAGAGGTGAGATGGGAGCACTTGCTTACCTGAGATAAGCACTGAAAAAAGGAACAAACAAGAGACTGAACAAATCGAAAATAACTAGAAAGATAGTAGATTTAAATCTACCCATATGAATAATTACATTAAATATAAATATTCCAGGTACAACAATTAAGAGACAGAAATTGGCAAGATAAAAATGCAGGACCCAAGAATGTATTGTCTATAAGAAACACATTTTAAATGTAAGGGCTCAATATTTTAAGAATAAAATAATGAAAAAAGATGCCATGCAAATATGAAAAAAAAAATCCCAAACCTAGGTGGCTATATTCATACCAAACTAAGTAGACTTCATAGCAAAGAATATTACCAAGGATAAAGACGGCTATTATGTAATGACAAAGAAGTCAATTCACAAAGAGGTCATAGAAATTCAAATATACATGCACCTAAAACTAGTTTCAAATACCAGAAACAAATTGCTACAAATGAAAGGGAAATAGACATACCCACAATAAGGATTGAACAAATAGAATATCAGTAAGGAAATAGAAAACCTGAATAACACTATCCAACAATTTGATCTAATTGATGTTCATGGAACAATCCAAACAACAGGAAAATCCACATTCTTTTCAGGTCATGATCAAAATTTAAAAATTGTATTTCTATTTAATAACAATGAACCGTTGGAAATTGAAATTAAAACCGGTACTATGTACAACATATCACAAAACCATGAAATACTTAGGCAAAATCTGTAATATGTGCATGACCTGTATTTTTAAAACCACAAAATATCCCTGAGGGAAATTAAAGAAAACCCAGATAAATCAGGAGATAAACTGTTCATTAATTAGAAGACTCGATAATGTTAAGATGTCAGTTCTCTCCAAATTGATCTATAGATTCAATGCACATCAAAATATTGTCCGTGTTTTTTGGTAGAAATTGACAAACTAATTCTAAAATTTGTATGAAAAGCAGGGAAACTATAATAGTCAAAACAATTTTGGAGCAAAAAAGGAACGTGTCTTGGACGACTCAGACTATCTGATTTCAAAACTCACTATAAAACCACTGTAGTTAAGACAGTGTGTTATTAGAGAAAGGATATACACATAGACCAGTGGGACAGAATTGAGGGTCCACAACATAGATCTACATATATATGGTCAATCTGATTTTAAACAAAGGTGAAAAGGCAATTCAATGGATGATGGCATTTCAATAAATTGCCAAAAAATAAACCTTGACTTATACTTTGTTCCATATACAAAATTAACTCAAAGTGGATCATAGCTCTAAAATCTAAAGCTGTGAAAATGTCTAGAATAAATCAGAGGAAAACTATCTTTGAAACCTTGGGCAAGACAAAGATTTCTTAGACATAACACAAAAAGCACAAACCATAAAAGAAAATGTCAATAAATTGAACATTATTAAAACTGAAAATTTCTGTGCTTTGAAAGACACTTAAGCAAATCAAAAGACAAGTCACAGGGCTTCCCTGGTGGCACAGTGGTTGAGAATCTGCCTGCCAATGCAGGGGACACGGGTTCGAGCCCTGGTCTGGGAAGATCCCACATGCTGCGGAGCAACTAGGCCCGTGAGCCACAACTACTGAGCCTGCGCGTCTGGAGCCTGTGCTCCGCAACAAGAGAGGCCGCGATAGTGAGAGGCCCGCGCACCGCGATGAAGAGTGGCCCCCGCTTGCCGCAACTAGAGAAAGCCGTCACACAGAAACGAAGACCCAACAGAGCCAAAAAAATAAAAAATAAAAAAATAAAATAATAAAAAGACAAGTCACAGACCTCATTAGTCATTAGGGCAATTAAAATTAATACCACAATGAGATACCACTAAGCACTTATTTGAGTGGGTAAATTTCTTTTTAATGTCTTTGCCAAGAGTTTGGAGCAACTGGAACTTTTGCACATGGCTGATGGGAAAGTGGTACAGCCATTTTGGAAAACAACTGGCAGTTACTTATATAGTTAAACACAAACTTACCATACAACCCAGCAATCCTACTCCTAGGTATTGACTCAAGAGAAATGAAAATTTATTCACACAAAAACCTACATGTGAGTGTTTTTAGCATTCTTTGTTCATAATTCATAATTGGTAAAGATAAAAAACATTTCAAATATCCTTCAACTGGTGAATGGATAAACAAACTGTTATAGCTACATAATTAAATACTACCCAGCAATAAAAAGGAACAAACTGCTGATACATTCAACATGAATGATCCTCAAATGCGTTATGTTGCGTGAAATAGGCCAGACTCAAAAGACTACACACAACTGGATTTCACTTATATGACTTCATTCTGGACAAGGCAAAACCATGAGGCCAGAAAACACCTCAGTGGTTCCCAGGAGCTGAGGGTGAGAAGTGGTTTACTTCAAAGAGGCATGAGGGAACTTGAGCTCGTGGCAAAATTCGGTATGCTGATTGTGGTAGTGGTTACATGACTATATTCATTTGTCAAATCTCATAGAACTTACACTATAAGGGGTAAATTTTATTGTACTTAAATTCTGCGTCAATAAACTTGACTGAAAAAAAAGAATGAAGGTGAAATAAAGATGTGTTCAAATAAAAGAAAACTAAGAAAATCCATTGCCAGCAAAACTACTCTAACAAGACATGCTAAAGGAAATTCTTTAGAACGCAGGTAAATGAAAGCAGATATAAACTCAGATCCACAGGATGGAATGAAGAGCATCAGAAATACTAAATATGTAAGTAGATGTAAAAAACTAATTCCACCTCTTTATTCCTTTAATATACATATATGGTTTAAAGCAAACAAATACTGGATTGTGGGATTCACAATGTATGTGGCTGTAGGGTATGTGACAATATCAAGGTTGTATCCAGAACAGTAAATGGACCTGTATAGTTGCAAGGTTTCTACATTTTTCATGAACTGTTAAAAGACTAACTTTAAGTCGTCTGTGAAAAATTAAGGATGAACATTGTAATCCCTAGAGTGACCACTAAAATATAAGACAAAGAGATAAAAAGAAAAAGCCAGTATATAAATTAAAATGAAATTCCAGAAAGGACCTAGGACATGTGCTTGGGAAGAGGGAAGACATTGCTCTAGGGATGGGCAAGGCTCAGAGCTGGGAGGGCAAGATGGCACTGTCTGTGTGACTGAGTTTCTGATTTGGTTGGCTGGACTGAGAACATAACCACAGAGTAAAATGTACTTTTCTTTCTTTTTTTTTTATTGAAGTGTTGTTGATTTACAGTGTTGTGTTAGTTTCAGGTGTACAGCACAGTGATTCAGTTATACATACATATATATACACACACATATATATGTCTATTCTTTCTCAGATTATTTTCCCTTATAGGTTATGGCAAAATATTGAGTAAGTTCCCTGTGCTATATAGTAGGTCCTTGTTGAAAATGTGCTTTTCGTAACTGGAATTAAATAAGTAAATTTCCCCAAAGTTTATATAGAAAGCAATTCGAAAAAAATCCCAAGACAGAACCTAGCAAGGGTAAGATGGTATGAGGCAGATCATTCAGGATAGCCTCAATTTAGCAAGTACGTGGTTTCAAGTATTTATTTCCAAATAGTTACAGGAAATTCAGAATAGTCATTTCATTAGAGACAGACAATATCCTAAATGCCAATTAGATTCCCAGGTCATAAAAGATAATTCCACATGGTAATAAAAAAATCAAACAAAGAAAATAATAATACTGAATAAGAAATGATTCTCCCTTACTTTGAATGGTGGAAACTTTGGAAAACATTCTGAAGGGTTCTTTTGGACACATTCAAGGTGAGATGCTAGTTCTTTAATTAGTTACTTCACTTTAAACTTCCAGCTTTCTTTTTCTTCGCCAGCACATCATCACCTTTTGCTTGGCAATCAGGATGAGCGTGGTGGGTAGCGGTGTTTTATGTGTCACACACACAAAAAAGACGATGAAGAATAAGACATCAAAGTTATTGGGCTAAAACTGGAAAAGAGGTTTCCAGATGGGGTACCTGTATCTACGAGGAAGAGATTAGCTGACGTGGAATTTCCATCCTGTGAACTGCAAGAATCAAAGGGGAGGCAGAGCACACTTTTTCCGTTCTCTGCACCAGAGGAAAATGTGTCAAGTCAGTCTCCAAGCAGACCACCAGGAGGCCACCTACATGACCACTGCTCATCTGGAACAACTTTGCTATTTTTTAGAATAAACTGAGGATGTTGTGCTGAAGGTAGAAGGGAGGTGAGAGGTGGCATACAACAGGTTGTTTGAGGGGGTTATTTGAAAATCAGATTTGATTAAGGGAGTTCCTAGTGAAGGGTATCCTCAAAGGCTGGGTTGAATTCATAAAACTGAATGCAGAATATGAATGGGTAGAAAGCAGGGACCAATAAAAGAGCAAAGGCATGAAAGCAAGAATGAAAGGGAATGAATGAATGAATGAATGAATGGAGAAAATATTAGACTTGACGATCAGATTTGTCTCTTATCCTCCATTACCACTGCTTTTATACAGATGCTAATCATTTATTCCATAATGGTCTTCTAACTAGGTGTCTTTCATGTTGGCTCAACTACTTCCAAATACATCTTTCATATTCACAAGACTATAACATTAATCTCCCTGGAGCACCTGCTTTTTCTAATTACTCCCTTGATTAGAATCCTTTCATTCCCTCCATTGTATCAAGGTAGAAATTGTGTGTTTGGCTTAGGGAAGTCCCCCAGAGTCTGACCCAAGCTGGTTTCTTATGTCTTACCTAAAGCACAGCATTCCTGCCATTCTGCATTTGTTGACGTGATACTCCTAAACTACCGTCCCCATTTCTCTCTTTTTTTTTTTAAATATGTTTTAATCTTATATTATAAATGTTTTCAACAGATAATTATTTCCTAATAAAACATAATTGCAAATAACTTGTAGTTCCACAAATCTACCACATAAAGAAACTATGCCTGTCATTACAGAGAAGGAATCCAGTCATAATGACCACCTGAATTCACAAAAGCACATAAACACAAATGTCAGGACTGGAGATGGCACTCTTTCTTCAGCAAAGCCTTGTCTTCTCCACACATGAGGTCCTCCTTCCTCATACTCACACAGCACTCCTGCTTACCTCTAATACAGTCCTCATCACACTGGACTGAAGTTGCCCAACTATGTGTTTTCTCATACCATGAGGGTGGCATTCAGATCTGCATTTGGCAGTAGGTTTTCAACAACATTTTATTGAATGGATGAATAACCACTGTTGCCAGGGCCATAAAATCATTACAAAACATCAATTCCAAGCAAACAGAATTTGTCCAGCTTGGACTTCTTGACATAGATAATAGACAATTATGTGCATGTTTTTAATATTTTCTATGTTCTTAATAAAATTGATATTAATTATGATTGCCACATTATACAATGTTTTACATCAATTTCTCATATATAACAATCGTGTTATATACTGAATTTACTTACAGTAAGTACCAAGACAATCTTGGCATTTTGTAAATACTTTCTTTTTAAAAAAATTTTTTTAAATTTAATTTTATTTATTTTTTTATACAGCAGGTTCTTATTAGTCATCAATTTTATACACATCAGTGTATACATGTCAATCCCAATCGCCCAATTCATCACACCACCAGACCCAACCCCCCGCGGCTTTCCCCCCTTGGTGTCCATACATTTGTTCTCTACATCTGTGTCTCAGTTTCTGCCCTGCAAACCAGTTCATCTGTACCATTTTTCTAGGTTCCACATATATGCGTTAATATACGATATTTGTTTTTCTCCTTCTGACTTACTTCACTCTGTATGACAGTCTCTAGATCCATCCACGTCTCAACAAATGACCCAATTTCGTTCCTTTTTATTGCTGAGTAATATTCCATTGTATATATATACCACATCTTCTTCATCCATTCATCTGTCGATGGGCATTTAGGTTGCTTCCATGACCTGGCTATTGTAAATAGTGCTGCAATGAACATTGGGGTGCATGTGTCTTTTTGAATTATGGTCTTCTCTGGGTATATGTCCAGTAGTGGGATTGCTGGATCATATGGTAATTCTATTTTTAGTTTCTTAAGGAACCTCCATACTGTTCTCCATAGTGGCTGTATCAATTAACATTCCCACCAACAGTGCAAGAGGGTTCCCTTTTCTCCACACCCTCTCCAGCATTTGTTGTTTGTAGATTTTCTGATGATGCCCATTCTAACTGGTGTGAGGTGATACCTCATTGTAGTTTTGATTTGCATTTCTCTAATAATTAGTGATGTTGAGCTGCTTTTCACGTGCTTCTTGGCCGTCTGTATGTCTTCTTTGGAGAAATGTCTATTTAGGTCTCCTGTCCAGTTTTGGATTGGGTTGTTTGTTTTTTTAATATTGAGCTGCATGAGCTGTTTATATATTTTGGAGATTAATCCTTTGTCCGTTGATTCGTTTGCAAATATTTTCTCCCATTCTGAGGGTTGTCTTTTCGTCTTGTTTATGGTTTCCTTTGCTGTGCAAAAGCTTTGAAGTTTCATTAGGTCCCATTTGTTTATTTTTGTTTTTACTCTAAGAGGTGGATCAAAAAAGATCTTGCTGTGATTTATGTCAAAGAGTGTTCTTCCTATGTTTTCCTCTATGAGTTTTATAGTGTCCGGTCTTACATTTAGGTCTCTAATCCATTTTGAGTTTATTTTTGTGTATGGTGTTAGGAAGTGTTAATTTCATTCTTTTACATGTAGCTGTCCAGTTTTCCCAGCACCACTTATTGAAGAGACTGTCTTTTCTCCATTGTATATCCTTGCCTCCTTTGTCATAGATTAGTTGACCATAGGTGTGTGGGTTTATCTTTGGGCTGGGCTTTCTATTTTGTTCCATTGACCTATGTTTCTGTTTTTGTGCCAGTACCATACTGTCTTGATTACTGTCGTTTTGTAGTATAGTCTGAAGTCAGGGAGTCTGAATCCTCCCACTCCGTTTTTTTCCCTCAAGACTGCTTTGGCTATTCGGGGTCTTTTGTGTCTCCATACAAATTTTAAGATTTTTTGTTCTAGTTCTGTAAAAAATGCCACTGGTAATTTGATAGAGATGGCATTGAATCTGTAGATTGCTTTGGGTAGTATAGTCATTTTCACAATATTGATTCTTCCAATCCAAGAACATGGAATATCTCTCCATCTGTTAGTATCATCTTTAATTTCTTTCAACAGTGTCTTATAGTTTTGTGCATATAGGTCTTTTGTCTCCCTAGGTAGGTTTATTCCTAGCTATTTTATTCTTTATGTTGCAGTGGTAAATGGGAGTGTTTCCTTAATTTCTCTTTCAGATTTTTCATCATTAGTGTATAGGAATGCAAGAGATTTCTGTGCATTAATTTCATATCGTGCAACTTTACCAAATTCATTGATTACCTCTAGTAGTTTTCTGGTGGCGTCTTTAGGATTCTCTATGTATAGTATCATGTCATCTGCAAACAGTGACAGTTTTACTTCTTCTTTTCCAATTTGTATTCCTTTTATTTCTTTTTCTTCTCTGATTGCCAAGGCTAGGACTTCCAAAACTATGTTGAATAATAGTGGTGAGAGTGGACATCCTTTTCTCGTTCCTGATCTTAGAGGAAATGCTTTCAGTTTTTCACCATTGAGAATGATGTTTGCTGTGGGTTTGTCATATATGGCCTTTATTATGTTGAGGTAGGTTCCCTCTATGCCCACTTTCTGGAGAGTTTTTATCATAAATGGGTGTTGAATTTTGTCAAAAGCTTTTTCTGTCTCTATTGAGATGATCATATGGTTTTTATTCTTCAATTTGTTAATATGGTGTATCACATTGATTGATTTGCGTTTATTGAAGAATCCTTGCATCCCTGGGTTAAATCCCACTTGATCATGGTGTATGATCCTTTTAATGTGTTGTTGGATTCTGTTTGCTAGTATTTTGTTGAGGATTTTTGCATCTATATTCATCAGTGATATTGGTCTGTAATTTTCTTTTTTTGTAGTATCTTTGTCTGGTTTTGTTATCAGGGTGATGGTGGCCTCATAGAATGAGTTTGGGAGTGTTCCTTCCTCTGCAATTTTTTGGAAGAGTTTGAGAAGGATGGGTGTTAGCTCTTCTCTAAATGTTTGATAGAATTCACCTGTGAAGCCATCTGGTCCTGGACTTTTGTTTGTTGGAAGATTTTTAATCACAGTTTCAATTTCATTACTTGTGATTGATCTGTTCATATTTTCTATTTCTTCCTGGTTCAGTCTTGGAAGGTTACACTTTTCTAAGAATTTGTCCATTTCTTCCAGGTTGTCCATTTTATTGGCATAGAGTTGCTTGTAGTAGTCTCTTAGGATGCTTTGTGTATCTGCGGTGTCTGTTGTAACTTCTCCTTTTTCATTTCTAATTTTATTGATTTGAGTCCTCTCCCTCTTTTTCTTGATGAGTCTGGCTAATGGTTTATCAATTTTTGTTTATCTTCTCAAAGAACCAGCTTTTAGTTTTATTGATCCTTGCTATTGTTTTCTTTGTTTCTATTTCATTTATTTCCGCTCGGATCTTTATGATTTCTTTCCTTCTGCTAACTTTGGGTTTTGTTTGTTCTTCTTTCTCTAGTTCCTTTAGGTGTAAGGTTAGATTGTTTATTTGAGATTTTTCTTGTTTCTTGAGGTAGGCTTGTATAGCTATAAAGTTCCCTCTTAGAACTGCTTTTGCTGCATCCCATAGGTTTTGGATCATCGTGTTTTCATTGTCATTTGTCTCTAGGTATTTTTTGATTTCCTCTTTGATTTCTTCAGTGATCTCTTGGTTATTTAGTAACGTATTGTTTAGCTTCCATGTCTTTGTGCTTTTTACGTTTTTTCCCCTGTAATTCATTTCTAATCTCATAGCGTTGTGGTCAGAAAAGATGCTTGATATGATTTCAATTTTCTTAAATTTACTGAGGCTTGATTTGTGACCCAAGATGTGATCTATCCTGGAGAATGTTCCGTGTGCACTTGAGAAGAAAGTGTAATCTGCTGGTTTTGGATGGAATGTCCTATAAATATCAATTAAATCTATCTGGTCTATTGTGTCATTTAAAGCTTCTGTTTCCTTATTTATTTTCATTTTGGATGATCTGTCCATTGGTGTCAGTGAGGTGTTAAAATCCCCTACTATTATTGTGTTACTGTCAATTTCCTCCTTTATAGCTGTTAGCAGTTGCCTTATGTATTGAGGTGCTCCTATGTTGGGTGCATATATATTTATAATTGTTATATCTTCTTCTTGGATTGATCCCTTGATCATTATGTAGTGTCCTTCCTTGTCTCTTGTAACATTCTTTATTTTAAAGTGCATTTTATCTGATATGAGTATAGCTACTCCAGCTTTCTTTTGATTTCCATTTGCATGGAATATCTTTTTCCATCCCCTCGCTTTCAGTCTGTATGTGTCCCTAGGTCTGAAGTGGGTCTCTTGTAGACAGCATATATATGGGTCTTGTTTTTGTATCCATTCAACAAGCCTGTGTCTTTTGGTTGGAGCATTTAATCGATTCACGTTTAAGGTAATTATCGATATGTAAGTTCCTATGACCATTTTCTTAATTGTTTTGGGTTTGTTTTTGTAGGTCCTCTTCTTCTCTTGTGTTTCCCACTTAGAGAAGTTCCTTTAGCATTTGTTATAGAGCTGGTTTGGTGGTGCTGAAGTCTCCTAGCTTTTGCTTGTCTGTAAAGCTTTTGATTTCTCCATTGAATCTGAATGAGATCCCTGCTGGGTAGAATAATCTTGGTTGTAGGTTCTTCCCTTTCATCACTTCAAGTATATCATGCCACTCCCTTCTGGCTTGAAGAGTTTCTGCTGAGAAATCAGCTGTTAACCTTATGGGAGTTCCCTTGTATGTTATTTGTCATTTTTCCCTTGCTGCTTTCAACAATTTTTCTTTGTCTTTAATTTTTGCCAATTTGATTACTATGTGTCTTGGTATGTTTCTCCTTGGGTTTATCTTGTATGGGACTCTCTGTGCTTCCTGGACTTGGGTGGCTATATCTTTTCCCATGTTAGGGAAGTTTTCAAGTATGATCTCTTCAAATATTTTCTTGGGTCCTTTCTCTCTCTCTTCTACTTCTGGGACTCCTATAATGTGAATGTTGTTGCATTTAATATTGTCCCAGAGGTATCTTAGGCTGTCTTCATTTCTTTTCATTCTTTTTTCTTTATTCTGTTCCATAGCAGTGAATTCCACCATTCTGTGTTCCAGGTCACTTATCCGTTCTTCTGCCTCAGTTATTCTGCTATTGATTCCTTCTAGTGTATTTTTCATTTCAGTTATTGTATTGTTCATCTCTGTTTGTTTGTTCTTTAATTATTCTAGGTCTTTGTTAAACATTTCTTGCATCTTCTCAATCTTTGCCTCCATTCTTTTTCTGAGGTCCTGGATCATCTTCACTATCATTATTCTGAATTCTTTTTCTGGAAGGTTGCCTATCTCAACTTCATTTAGTTGTTTTTCTGGGGTTTTTTCTTGTTCCTTCATCTGGTACATAGCCCTCTGCCTTTTCATCTTGTCTATCTTTCTGTGAATGTGGTTTTTGTTCCACACTCTGCAGGATTGTAGTTCTTCTTCCATCCCCATTTCTCTTCATCTCATGCCTTGACATCTCCACTTCCATCATCCATCCATCCTCTCCACAAACATTTACTGAGCACCTACTGCAGGACAAGGACTGTGCCTTCAAAGGAGTTCACAATCCATCAGGGAAGACTCACCTATGACAAATAATTTTATTTCAGTGTGATGAAGCCCTAGTTGTGCTGTGTATCAACTGTTATGAATGCACAGAGAAGAAAGGCATGAACAGTATGAGTCAGGAAAGGTTTAACTTAGAAGGTAATATTTGATCTAGGTTTTGAAGAATGAAAAGAAGTTCAACAGCTAGAAAAGAGAAAGGTATTCCAGGCCAAGGAAATAGTACATGCTGAATTCCATTCTGGGACTTCTGTAGTTTCTACTTACATCATGGACCTCATAATTTTGGTACTCATGGTGTAAAATGTATCATTTATAACCTCATTACATGTCTTGGACTACAAACTTCTTGACAGGTCAGTTCATATACTTCATTTGTATTCTCCTCAAACCTTAGCAAAGTGCTAAGCATTGGGCACATAATAAAGACCACGAAGATGTTGACAGATTTATCTGATAATCTGTCAACATTTATGTACTCAGTTTTTTTGTGTGTATTTGTTCCCATAGAACTTTATTTATGGACATTAAAATTTGGATTTTATGTAATTTTCACAAGTAATGAAGTGTTATTCGTCTTATGATTTTTTAAAACATTATCTTTAGAGCAGTTTTAAGTTCACAGCAAAATTGAAGGCAAGGTATAGAGATTCTTTCTTATATGAATTGCTCCTCCCCCACGACTGATATCCCCCACCAGAATGGTACGTTTGTTACAACTGATGAACCTATACTGGCACATCGTAATCACCCAAAGTCCACAGTCTGCATTACAGTTTGCTCTTGGTGTTGTACACTCTATGAGTTTGGACAAATGTATCTATCATCATGGTATCAGACAGAGTATTTTCACTGCCCTAAAAATCCTCTGTGTTCTGCCTGTTCAATTCCCCTTGCCCCAACACACACACACACACACACAGTTTTTATGTGTAAGGGAAGGGAACTAATGTTTATTGACTATTGACTACATGCTAGGATGAGTGTTAAAAGCTTTACACGTGTTCCTTCATTTAGAGAGATTAATCAGGCAATGGGCTGTTTCAGAGGATGAAGGTGTTAGGAAAAGGGAGAGTAACATAGATTTCAATGCAGCAATCCAGCAATGATTGAAGAGGATGCCTCTGATGGGATTTGATCACTCACTAGGTACTAAGAGAGATGGAGAGAGAAGACACATTTTGCTCCTGAAGCCTCTATTTTCACGAGCTCCCATCCGGTACACATCTCACTGGGTATTAATGATGTCTACACTTTATTGACTGCACTATGCTGGGATTTATCAGGAACTTCACTGTAAGAGGGGCAGTGTGTGACAGCAGAAAGAGCAGGAGCTTCAGCGTGCAGTGAAACGTCCCCACCTTAGTTTTGCGTGTTACTAGCTGTGTGACATTAGGCAAGTTTCTTAAAACTCTTGAAGCCTTAATTTCCTTGTCTGTCAAATGGATACAATAATAACTACACCATATGACATATAGTTTATTTGCAACTAATGGTTTATATGACATTAGTTGCAAAATACCTAGCACCCAGAAATGCTTCCTCTCCTATTGTCCTATGTACAACCTATTGGACCTGAAGAATTTGAAAGTACCAGACATGATGAATAAAGAAAAAGTACTTTTCTTTGGCAACATCCTATATTACAGAAATTTTGTTTCCTCCAATATCAACAGTTGCTGATGTCATAGTGTTAGCTGTTCAACATATTCTTGGAAGATTAACATTGTTATCGATGTTTCAATTTGCAAATTAAAAAAAAATTCAGATAGAGGATTTGTCACACAATTCCTAAAGTTCAGAACTCTCTTGTTTCTATTCTTTCGCATAAGTCACTAGACTACTTTTTCTTCAATGAGGCGTTTTGTACAGATGGAAATAACTCTTCTCTTTCTCAGTTTCAGCAAGAAGCACATTTATCATTTGTTCAACAAAGTCATATTCACTTTTTCCAACTGAGAAATATTTAAGGGATTTCATTATATTTGGGGAAATTTTCAACAATCAGAGATTTAGCAACTGTCAAAAAAGACCTCCACAATTAATCTTTTATAATATGAGTGTGACTTGTAATCTCTACACTAAGGATAAAAATTACTAAATATAAGGAAAAATGATTCATAAACTATAATATTTCTTGGCAAAGAAAAACTGCTTTATGCTTTTTAAGATATTTGAAAATTTAAATGAGACTTACATGTTTGAAATTAGTGCCAGATGCAACACAATTCAAGCACAATTCACTAGCTGCATCACATTCACTATGATTTAGTAAAAGATATTCAATAATTCTATGTTTCATAGAAATCTCACAAATACAAGCATTTCATTCACAAAATGCATGGTTTGGCAGGGTTCCAGGGCAGGAATTTGCTGGAGGGAAGGTAAATTTATTGACTAAAATAAATCAAATGACTGACATTTCCTCCAGAAAACTGGCAAAATAATAATATTCAGAGACTGAAAGTCTTACAAGCAAAACTGAAAGAAAGGTCTGAGCTATTTACGTTTATTATAGGAATCCAATAATGTCATAAGAGTAAATAATCAGATATTTGAGAATTCGCAAGTTAACATTGAGAACATTTTAAACTACATATTTTTGGAGTAGGACTTTCCAGAAACCTTTGATGTGAAATCTGGTGGCTGTTAAGTCTTTGGAGTACTTATAATTATATTCCCCCTCTATCCTTTGCACATTTATATGCACTAAACAATGAGTATTCTTTGATGGAACACATGTAGAAACAATCCAGATAGTTCTGAAACAGGCCAACAATATTTCCTTCCTACCCCATGTCTCAGTTCTTCCCCTTCTGTGCTCTCTTTCCCCATTTTGGTTACACCTCCACCATCAGCATTTGTTATGGACTGAATGTTCATGTACCCCTAAAATTCATACGTTGAAATCCTAACCTCAGGGTGGCTGTATTTGGAAATGGGGCCTTTAAGGAATTAAGGTTAAAAGAGGTCATAAGGGTAGGGCCCTGATCCAATAGGATTAGTGTCCTCTTAAGAAGAAACAAACACCAGAGAGCCCTTCCTGCCCCCACCCACCCATTCTCTCTCTCTCCTTCTCCCTCTCCTTACACAACTGCACAAAAAAGATTTTATGAGCGCACAGCAAGATGGATGCTGCCTACAAACCAAGAGAAGAGGCCTCAGAATGAAACCTACTTTGCTGACACCTTGATCTTAGGCGTCCCAACCTCCAGAACTGTGAGAAATAAATTTTTGTTGCATAAGCTACTTAGTCTGTGGCATTTTGTTATGGCAGCCCCAGCAGACTAAGATAGCAATTAAGAGGCTCAATGTAACAGTCACAACAGCATTTTCCTACACGTCCTCTCTTTAACTACTTTTTATGGATTGGATTCACGGAAAAACACTATTGAGGGGCTGGACGCATTTGGCCAGGAGAGTTTCATACAGATCCTTACACCACTCAGCCCTGCTTCTAATTGAGCATCAGAGAATGTGAATGTGAGAAAGGATTTTAGTAACCCAAGCTTGTCATTTCAGGTTTTGCTATGGTTCTGGGGTCATAGAAAACTACTCCATACACCTGGCACATCTTCTGGAAAACAATGGGGGTGAGGTAGTTGATAGTTAAGTATTACATTTAAACATCGGTTTATACTAAATTGTGATATGTTATTGAGTGCAATACAAAATTCTTTCACATTTTTAGAATGCTTCAAAGAAAGGCATTATTGATAAGGTTAATGCCAATACCAACTGAAAATTACTGTGGGCAAGGTAATGCCTTAAGGGGTTTATGTGTATTTTGTTACATAATGTTACAACACTAGACAATAAGAATGTATTCTTATTATTATTATTACAGAACGTTATTTCAGAAAATGGAAGCATTTCTAAAATAGCTCCACTCCCATCACGGTCATATTATGCTGTTTTATTTTCCTCATAGAGCTTTTTTTTCCCCCCTGTTTTTTTTTCCCCTTATTTTCTATGCTTCCCTAAGCCCCTTCTCAGAGCCTAAGACAGTGGCTGCCACGGAAAAGGAGCTCAGTGAGCTTTTGGCCAAGGCCACACAGCTGGTCAGTGAAGCAGCTGCCACGATCAACAAACGGTAAGCGCCACTAGAGCAGGAGTAGGGCAGCTCTAAACATAGGCTGGCAGGGTGCCTGCTCAATAAATATGTACAGAAAAAAAAAAAGTAAGGAAGGGAGCGAGGGGAAAAGGGTGTATGAATGGAAACGTTCCCAGAAGGGTCTAGAGAGCTTCTGCAGTGACTTTCCGTCCTTGGGGAATGAACTCAGTTCAAGGTGTAAGCCAGCACTTTCCTCACCACGGAGTACGGGAAGGAAGGGAGAAAGAACAGTCTTTAAAAACGTCCAGAAGAAAGAAGAAAACGCGCGAGAAAAGCTGGGAGAAAAGAAGTAGAAAGAAAGGAATCAACCCCTTCCGGCCTATTTAGAAGCATAGCTGAGCGCGGCCGGTTTCCATGGCGACCCCAGGCCAGAACGGCCTTAGCCCATTGGCTGAGTTGCCAGAGCCAATGAGAAGGCGCGATGTTGACGGGTCTTAAGATGGCTGCTGGACGCCTGGCTGCGGACCGGTGAGTAGAGCTGGTGGCTGGGCTGGCTCCCGGGCGGCCCGGGCTCCGGTGTGACGGATTTGGGAAGGCCGGGTGCGGGGAGCGAGGGAGCCAGCGTGGGTGGCCTCACAGCCTCTCCGCGGAGCCTTCAAACCCTTTGGCCGGGCCTGCGGGAGAGTCGGCGGAGCTGGCCTCCGCTTTGCTCGTACCCGGCGTCGCAGCGCCTTTCCCATCCTGTTGGTGGGAGAGGGGTTCTCCGTCCCACCCCAGCCAGAGTGAGAGGGGATGAGGAGACAGACTTTCGATCCGGGAAACAGTCTCTTGTTTACAATTGCTTTACCCGGAAGAGAGCTGCAGTCAATGGGAGTGTCAGCAAGCTAGACGTCCTACATCAGAATCTGCAGCGCTTAGTTCTGTGCCGGGAGGGGATTCTTCCCGCTTGGGAATCGGAGTGTGACCCTGTTGCCGGAAAGCCTGCGGAGTTACGGGTTGTGCAGCCAAACAGGAAAAGGTGTACCTTTCTAGAGCCACTCTGTTGCTGTCTTGCACCCTGTAAGTATTCTCACAGCGGCATCCAATTTGAAATGAGCCTCGAAGTGTTATTGGTTACTTGTAAATCTTTCCGTGTAGGGTTTTGAGTCTGGGGAAGTGTTGGCTAAACAAAACACTCACTTTGATGAAAACATATGCATACGTGCAAAATCCTGCTAAACAGTTTATCTGGGTAATCAGATTGGTAACTTAAATCCGAAGTCAGGCCTGTGATTCAGTTGTACTTTCTCTACCTTTTTGAGAAAAGGGAGCGTATTTATTTCATAAACATGAATAGGACATTTACATTAATGTTGATGACAGCATGCTTGAAAGTATTTCAGTTAAGTAACTAATTCCCAGTCACAGAAACTGATTATTGTGTAAATTATTTAACACAATCTTCAGATTGGTGGGTGGTGGCTTGTGACTGTCATACAAGTAAGATAAAGTTCAGATCAGACAAGATTCAGATTTCTTTATTTCTAATTGAATATAAAATCTGGGAAATAAGACAGCTTCATTTGGTAAAAATGGAATTGAAATTCTGGAATATTAGAGGCAGTAGACATTTACCCAGTAAACTGCTCAGATTGAGTTTTGGTTGTACACAGTTGCCTGGACTTCCAGAAAATGTGACATTATTACCCAGACCTCTGAATGTGACTTCGATGTATGCGATTTAGCCTAGCATTTTACATAGCTTTCTGCCCTTAGAAAGTGAGAAGAAAATTCTTCTTAATCAAATGTTAACAGAATTACAGGCTGGAGACATTCTTCAGACCCATTCTCTAATCTGTGTCACCAAGAATATATTACTACTTGAAGTCTGTGCTCTATAGAGTTTTCAAGCCATAGAGTTCTATTTTTCTAAGATAAGTGGATTACAGTGCATTAGGTGAGTTTGTTACCTCATCTGTAAAAGGGGTTTAGATAATAATTCCTAGTGGAAGGGTCATTGGTGAGGATTAAGGGTAAAACAGTGCCTGTCACATTGTTTGTATGCCACTGTAGCAGTGACCTGCTTTGTTTTTCTTTTTGTTTCTGTTTCTTCTGTCATAATTGGGGTTTCTTTCCCTTTCTCCAGAGCATCTTTTAGGTGTTCTGTCTGAAGTGCAGAGTCTTACTGAAAACTAGCAGGCTTGCCTGTGGTGGCTGGGTTAGGAGAGAACCCTTATCTTCTGGGGTGTTGAGGTTTAATTAGTATTGTTCTGACTGCGAGAGGATGGAGTGTTACAGCAAAGAATGAGGTGATTCTGGGCATTTGGGCACGTATAATATTGAGATCCATAAAGAAACATTTTAGAGCAGCAAGACATCCCAAAGATCTGATCAAACCCTTCATGTTATAGCTTAAGAATGAAGACCCAGACAGATGCAGTGGCTTCCCCACAATTTTGTTGTTCAGGACCAGGAACCCATCTTCTGACTTTCAAAACAGTGTTTTTTCCGCTGCTCTACCACTGGTTCCCAATCCTTTCACAACCTAGAACCCCTTTTATTATAATTTGATATCTCCATGGATGCTATGTTTCGAAAGATTGTGTCCACTACACTATATTCATTAATTTTTGTTCTTTTTTTTAAAAAATAAAAATCAGAGCTACCAATCAGAGTCTCTGATGAATGAATGTGTGGTGAAGAATAATGTTTCATTGAATTTAAGTCTCCTGATCTAAAGATGGATGATATTGTTTGAGGGATAATAAAAGATATTGGACTTTTTGAATATTGAAATTAGCTTAGAGACCTCCATTACTGTCTTCATAAAACTTTGAGAAAACCTAAGCTGAGGAACTGCTGAGCTGTGTCGTGTTCTTCTAGGTGCATTGCTATCTGCCTATGTGTGCTAAGTGTAGTGACTGTGTTTGGTTTCCACGGGCAAAAGAAAGCCCAGCCATTGAGACGAGGATGATACGTAAATATTTTTTGTTCATTATAAATCATGTCAGCCCTGGACTAAAGATGTGTTCTGCATAGCATACACAGAATTTTTTCTGTAGAATAATTGTGGAATTGGAAAAATCTCTCCAATATGAAATGGAGAGGCTGATACTCAAAACCGTAGAGAAAAAAGGGATTCTGAATGATTTACATCTTCTTTGGGGCTAAATGATAAAACTAAAATATTTGACGTGCAGGCTAAAAACGTGAAAATTTATGTATTGATACACGGACTGTTATATAGACCTGGCTGTAATCTACGCTAAAAAACTTGTTTCTTGTTCCCTGGTATGCCACGTCTCTTGAGAATGGCTGAGTAATTTTCACATGTGAAGGGTAATTTGGAGCGATCTGCTTTAAAATGAAGGAATGCACTCTGAAAGGTGTGAGGTGAGCGACACTTCAAAGAACTAGAGAATCGCAATCCAGAGGAACCCAACAGAAGTAACAGGGGGCCTAATAGGACCAGTTGGTACCATAGTACAATTAGAAATGTATAAATAACATGTATGTGCTTTGAATAGAAAGACAGCGTTTTGGAACGTAAGCCTGAAACAAGTCACGAAGCAGCCACTCCATACTGGCTGATTTGCAGCCAAGCTGCTGTTCAGGTGGGCAGCTGCACTTTGCAGGCTCCTCAGTGAATAATCTGGGCTTGTCCGTGGCCACCAAGTTGCCCTGGTATTTGTGTGTGTGTATGTGTTTTATGGTCAGAGGAGAATGGCACATCACTTTACAGATATTTAGGAATTAAGTTCAGAAACACACCTTATTTGAACTTTGCCTTGTTTTATGGATTTGGACATAGAGTCCACTTTTTAAAAGTTATTTTTAATTTTTTTCCCCTATGGGCACACACAAGAAATTATCATACCGGTCAGTGGCATCCTGAGGACAGTTCTTAATGCCACATCAGCAAGAACTTATTAAAAATAGATGATTTGGAGAAAGTCCAAAAGTGATCAAAAATGACTGAGGGCTGATGAGGAAAGGCATGCCCTGTCCACGGCAACTGGCACTGCTTCCCAAGGTGAAACCCATTTGGGTGCCCAGAGCACAGACTCACCCTGTGGAGATACTGAAGCAGTGGCCCAGTGGAGGAACTGTGCCCATCTGAGCAGGCACAGCTGAAGTCTGGGCTGAGTGATACTTGGCTGCTGATGGACAGAAGCTTGCCATTTGTATAGAATGTTGGTTCCATGAGGTTAGGCATCTTTGCCCGTTTTGTGTACTGCTGTTCCTATGTCTTGAAGAGTGCCTGGCACACAGTGGGCATGCAGAAGATGCTATGGACAGGGAAGAGAAACAGTGGCTTCAAACGTAGAGCCCCAGTTGGTGCTAAGAAAGCGAACTCTGAAACTTGTTACTGTCCTAAGTCCTGAAATGGGATAGCGAGCCTGAAGGTATATTATATGCCAGTGGCAAAGTCATGATGGAGCTGATTATCACTCCCCTCCCCCTGCTTCTCAGAACAGTAGAAATATTTCTATTAATAGCACAACACCTGTTTTTCAATATTGGCATGTTTTACACTATGTCCTTTGTGCTAGCAGAATATCTCAACATAACCTCCATTCCAACTTTTAAAATCCTCAGGCCAGATTTAGGGATGGATCCAGGTTTTATACGGCTTGGAGCTTATGTAATTTGAGGTCTCCTCTTTCAAAAAAGGAATACAGAGGGGCTTCCCTGGTGGCGCAGTGGTTGAGAGTCTGCCTGCTAGTGCGGGGGACACGGGTTCGAGCCCTGGTCTGGGAGGATCCCGCATGCCACGGAGTGGCTGGGCCCGTGGGCCACAGCTGCTGAGCCTGCGCGTCTGGAGCCTGTGCCCCGCGGCGGGGGGGGCCGCGGTGGTGGGGGGCCCGCGCACCGTGATGAAGAGTGGCCCCCGCTTGCCACAGCTGGAGAGGGCCCTCGCGCGAACCGAAGACCCAACACAGCCAAAAAAAATAAATAAAAAAAAAAAAAAAAAAAAAAAGAATACAGATTAAAAATATAGAAAATCAGGTATAGTGCTTTGGAAGGACCTGTGAAAAAGAAGAGCCTTGAAGCTTAGGTTCCATTATCTTGCTGGTAATTTGCTTCTGGTTTTATTGCTCCATTCAGAAAAAGGCATCAACATTTTTAATTGAAACTTCAGTCAGACTGTGGAAATCAAGGAAGTAAATGACTTGCATCAATTGCTAAGTGAATGCGCCTAAAACATTAGAAACTTCAGAGCTACCTTATGGATGCTGCCACCCATGATAGAAATGATAAAAATGCAGTACACGGCCACAGAAGTAATAATGATAATGGCAAAAAGAACTTAGCATTGATCAAGTCCCCAGAACCTCCTAAACACTGTGTTGAGTGTTTCAGTAGCTTATCTCGTTTCATCCTCAGAATAACCCTGTGTGCAATGTAGTTACTCCTGTAAAACAGATGAAAAAACTGAGGGTCAGAGGTGTTAAAAATGATTTCCTCATACCACTAATATATGGTGGAGTCAGGATTACAGTTGGAGTAATTAGATGTTAGAACCCTTCCTCTTAAAAAGCCAAGAGAATGTTTTGGTGAGGGTGTTTCAGAGGGCCAGCAACTATGAGGCTGGACCCAAACTGTGAAAAGTGAGAGCTGATTCTTTGGACTTGGGAGGAAGTCCTTAAAAGTTATCAGGCATCCATTATTCAGAGTAATGCAAAATCCCGTCATACTTTGTCTCAGAGACAGTGCTGGTGGTTCTTACTAGGTTAACGCAATAGGGGGCAGAAAGGTTAGCAAAAAAGATTTCCATCCTTCTATTTTATTCCTTTAAGTTGATAGTAAATCTTGAGCAGTACAGCCAACTTCTCTATTCTAGGCATCTTTTGAATGAACTGGATTTGGCTTATTACATATGCTAAAATAGACTGTGTCATGGAGATTAATAGTGAAAATGTACTCAATTATAATTTTAGCAAATGATTACAACCTCAATTTTTAAAAATCATTTTTATTAGACTTAACAGTAGTTAATGGTTCTCTCTACCAATGGGCTGTATAACTAATGATAAGAATTACCCTGAACTTTAACTTGTTTCCCAAATACAGTGTTATTTTAAAAAGCTGTATGTTTTTGTTAAATTGTTAGGATTATACTCCATTTAGTATTACTTTAGCAAGCAGTATAAAATGTAAAAATAGGACATCCTTTTTACCACCATACTTTTCTCAAACTACCTGCACAGCTTAAAAATTTTTCTTTGAGTAATACTTTTCCTACTCTGTAGGTAATAAGTCCCCTGAAGTTTTGTACGTTCAAATACAGGCGAAACATCCAATTTTATTTTCTTCTCTAACTGTTACAGCTTGAAATATAGTATTATAATTCTTAAATTACCTGCAGTGTATATTGTTAGGCTCTTAACATTCTTGAGCAGTGAATGCTTTTACTGAATTTCCTCTTTTCTTTGGACAAGATTATCCATATATTAGAGAATCGAGGTTCTGTTGTCGTTAAGTCATTCATCTGTAGGTGTGTCTTGTAACAAACTTGCTGAAAATACACTTTTTAAAAATTTATACAAGCAAAATATTTAAATTATTTTAATATGGAGGGTACATCCCACTTTATACCAATTAAAAAAAAAAGTTTAGAGTGTTCCCAAACCATTGGTATAATTATTAGGTTCCTGGGGTATCTTTTAATGGTTTTAAAATTCTTTCCATGTCTACTTTATATGTCTTAATTCATTCTTTTCCCTTTAGCAGAAAAGATGTGGAGTGGGCTGCTACCTCCTGGCCTAAATGAAAGTGATGTTGAGTTGAATTCTGATGATGAAGCCACAGTAGAGAGCTCTGAACTTAACTTACAGGAAGGTAAAGAAGATGGGACCATTACAAACACAGAGATCTCAGATATCCCTACAGACGGACCAAAAACTGAAGCAGAGGCAAATGTAAATGCATATGAAGAGTGTCCCTCTGGAATTCCCTTAAATATGTGGAATGTAGGTTTTCTCTGATGTGTTCTTATTAAAGCCTGTACCTGTGTGTTTGTGCATGGTCCTGTGTGTGTCTCTGCTGTGGTCAGAATGTATATGTTCTTGGGAGGTAAATAGGTACGGAAGATTGACTCAGAATAATTTTGTTACTCTGTGGGTCTGTGGCCAACTCACTGGCCACTCAGATACTTATATTCATTTTTGTTTTGTTTTTCATAAAAAGAGGAAGGGAAAAAAATATTTAGTAGGGTTAGCTACTTGGCCTAACATAATACATGAGGAGTTTCAGTCTTAATCTCTTTGTTGTCTGTGAGCCATTGACTTTTACCCTCAGATTATCACATTGACTTATTTGGAAATAAATGAAGATAAAGACTCAGGTTGTGAAAGTCTCAGACAATAGAGTATCTCAAGAAGAACTGAACTAGTTTCATTAAATTTGTAGTTTTATAAATGTTATAGTTTTTTATTACTTAACATGTTATTTTTCAGATGTATGCTTTGCTTCAAAGCATATTTGCTTCTCTTTCTTTTTTGTTTTTACTTTTATGTAGAAATTTCAAGAACTGCATACAAAACATTCTGAACAGAAAACCTCAACTTCAAGATCCAGAAAGAAAAAAAGAAAACGCTCCAGAAAAGGTGTTTTAATTTAGGTTAATTGTCAATAGTGCTAATATTAAATTGTGACCAATTGAGCGCAACAATTTTTAATAACCATAATTTTGAAATAACCGAATACTTAGGTATTGACACTGTGAATTCTTTTTCAGGTAAATTGAAGAATGAAGAAGAATCTCAAAGGTAGGTGGAATTTAAAATATCTGTCTGTCCTAGATAGTATTGTAGAACTTGTACAAATAGTTGAACTACTTACCTGTGAAACGTAAGAACTAGTAGATGTAATATAATTGTAGTAACCAATTAAAAACAGTAAATGTAAAAATGAGTACATTTTGTGTAAAACATAAGTTATTGTCTCTCTTCTTACAGTGAACAGTCCTCAAGTGAAACCCAGTGGAAGGAGCTTACTCAGTATTTTGGAGTCAACGATAGGTTTGACCCCCCTGTTAAAAGGAAAAAAATTGAAAAGGTAAGATCTTTTTTATTGCATCTTATATTAGCCAGTGGGAAATGTTTGTAATTAACCTTGCCTAAGGTGTTTCTCCTCATTAATTCGTTCAGTGAAGAAGTTAATGTGTTCAAGGTGCTAGATAAACAAGTAAATATATAGTTACAAATCGTTAAAAAAGCTGTTAAGAAAGAAACGAACAGGGTATTGTGAAGAAATTAAAATGGAAGCCCCACTTTAGCTGAGTGGTCAGGGAAGGCCTTTCTTAGAGGGTGCCGTCTCACTGAGACCGAAGGATGGGAAGGAACCATCTGATAAGGAATGCTAGTGTAGAGGTGATAACCTGGGTAAAGATCCTAGGGGTGGAAGAGTCATCATAGAACATTTGAGTAGCCGTAAGAAGGTCAGCCTGGCTGGATGGGGTCAGTGAGGAGGAGGGTGGGTGGCCCAAGGTAAGATTGGAGAGGCAGGCGGGAAGGCAGGCAGGGACCAAACTCTGTAGGACCTTAGAGGACAAGGTAAGGAATTGGGTTTTAGTCACAGTGCAGTTGAGAGCCATTCAAGGGTTTTAAGTTAAGGGAGTGATGGGATCTAAGTTATGTTTGAAAAAACTGCATCTTACATGGAAGATGGACCTTGGGGCAGCAAAAGCAGATGAGAAGAGGACAGTTAAGAGACTCTTCTAGGCATGAGGTGATGGTGGCTTGAACAAGAAGGGTGCTGCTGAAGATAGAAAAGTGGATAGAGTTGAGGTACACTGTAGAAGTAGGATCAACAGTATTTGCCTCCTGATTGCTTAAGAGGTGGTGGGGAGATTTAGGATTATGAGGACAGGGAGAGAACCATTCAGGGTTTTACTTAAGCAATGGTGTGACTAGTCATGTGAATTACAAAGATGGGATAGCTTTGGAGGGGAGAAGATTTAGAGTGGGGCCTATCCAAAGTTAATTCTGGGGCATGGGTAATATCAGCAAGCAGAAATAGAGTAGATTGTTGGTAAAACGAGGCAGGAGCTTCGAGGAGAGTCTGAGCTTGAGATGCGTGCTTGGGAGTTGTCAGTCTATAGATGGCGTTAATATTTAGTAGAGGCTTGAATGAATGAATAACTTACACATTCACATAGGGGAATGTTGACAGACTCCAGGAGCATGAAAACTGAGCTCTGGGCCATAGGGATAGAGGCCCAGAGGCCTGCTGGTTGGAGCCCAAGGGTACTGCATCCTGCGTGTATAGACGGGGACATCGCTGTATACTACTGTGTATAGAGATGACTACCATTTTCTGGTTAATCAGTATTTCTTACGAAAAACCTCTGATTTTTAAACCCGTCATTGGGTGGAATTGCCTCATTGAGGGCACATGCATTAAGAAACTGATACAACAGAGTTTTACATGCGAACCTTTTGATTCCAAGTTTGCCAAGAATGCCTGTCACCTAATCCCTAGAACACTGGGGAATTGGAACCAGGATCACCTTCTGCTGCAAATAGTTGGAGCTACTGAGCAATCTCCTTTTTCCAAGTGTTCAAGCAGGTGCAGAAATGCTAAATTTCTTACACAGAAAGAGCACTGGTAGAGGTGAAACTAAAACCCAGGCTTTATTGCACCATTCTCAGTTCTCCAGCTTCACTGCCCAGGGGGCTGGTAAGCATGGTAAAGTGTGATTGCTGTGCTCTTGGCTCCTGCGATTCTGGTGCGCTGGGAGGAGGGATCTTGTGAGGAGGATGCGCTTGGCTGTACCGCACCTGTTGCAGAGCACGTGGGAGGGGGCTTACGCTGATGGCAGTGGTCCACGGGCCACCTCTGGCCCACCTGCTCGAGAGTCCCAGCCTCTGACTGCATTGTTCTTTTGAGGGAAGAAATGGTTAAATGTTGGTTCTCATAGGAAATATTTTTTAAAGTTTTATTTGTGAATTTTGATCTTCAACTGTTTACAGTATTTGTTGTGTTTTCTCATAACTGTATTGACTTTAGAATGTCTGAATTATTTCTTAGTGAAGTTAAAGCTATAAAATTCAGATTTTAGCCTTTCTAAAAAGTAGAAATTCTGAGGGCATTTGTTTGCAATCTATCTGTATTAGAATATTTTTATTGCCCTACATATATGAAATTGTACCTTCTTGATACTGGCAAGATAAGGCCAACTTATTCTTTGTCTAAAATTTGGAATTTGTGAAGAGTAACTTTATTCAAGGATACTAGGATTCCATGTGCAAAATCTTTTAAACAACTCAGTTTTAGGAACTAGTGTTCTGTTTCGCATTGTACATTAGACAAATTCTAGAAAGAATTATAAGTCAAACACCATTTTAAAAAGGAATTTCTGTTTAAGGGAAGACCGCTCTAAATCCTTTTGTAATCACCTGTTGATCTGTTTTATAAGTTCGGCTTTTCCTGATGGTAGGCATTCCTCTGTATGAATGACATCTGCCTAAGAAAGTCATGGCATCACCTAAACAAGGAAACTGATGCTGGCCAGGCTTGTATCTGCCCAGTATGTTGCCAGCACTTAATATTCTATAAATAAGTGCAAGCATAAGAGGAAAGGAAGGATTTGGTGAAGCCAGATTATCTCATATTCTCTTGGTAGTTCAGCTTAATTGCATGCCAGCAGGTTCACACTCATTCTTTGGTTTGGGATCACTGTTTCACATGCACCCCTTTTGCTGTCATGCTAAAGTCTCTACTGTGAATCCAACAGAATAAATAGACATTAAAGAATGTCCACACTGGGGGCACCAAGATAAATGCTAAGAATAAATGTAAGTTCAGCAGATAATAGCACTGCCCAAGAAATCTAGAGAGGATCATGAAAATCCGTGATGCAGTATGGACAAAACTAGCATGGATTTCTAGTCCATTATTTTACTTCTCTGGAGCAGAGGCTGATCTGTTACCATATCTCAGAGACCCTTTTTAGTTTCTTTTCACTCAATTACTCA
The DNA here is from genome assembly GCF_009873245.2 of Balaenoptera musculus. Lineage (NCBI taxonomy): Eukaryota > Metazoa > Chordata > Mammalia > Artiodactyla > Balaenopteridae > Balaenoptera > Balaenoptera musculus. The sequence continues at coordinate 12,721,590 of NC_045800.1, forward strand.
ACTCTCAAGAATGGTAAAACAAAACAAACTTCTTTTGTCTATCGTGTAGTCCTTTTTCTTTTTTATTCTTTTCCTTCTTTTCTCTTCCTTCCTTCCTTCCTTCCTTCCTTCTTTCTCTCTCTCTCTCCTTCCTTCCTCCCTCCCTCCCTCCTTTCCTTCCTTCCTTCCTTTTCTCTCTCTCTCTCTCTCTCTCCTCTGTCTCTCTCTCTCTTTCTTTCTTCACTGCCAAGCCAAAACTGTTGCTCAGCCAAGGATGTGTATTTACAACACTACTGTCACCTGCTTCCCTGACAGTGCAGAGACTTATATTTTTAAAATGTAATCTTCCTAATATCCAAAGCTGTTTTACAGTGTTCTTTGTATTAAATACAGCTATAATTGTGTTTCTGGCAGCAGTTCTGGCACTTATCAGTAATTTTGTAATCATGACAATTATTTTGTGTCTATGTGGGAATTTCTTTAGAATAAATTTTACTTATTAATTTCACTATAAATGTCTAAAGTATTCTTTAGTTGAATCAATTTGATTAGTCAGCAGTCATTTTTGAAAGTAGTTTTATGTATACTTAATGGATACTTTTTGGCAAGAAAAACCAGAGGTACTTTTAATAATTTTGAGAGTAACTGCACAATGTCTTTGATAATTTTTAGTTGTTTATGAGAGGAAGCTGCTATTGTATAGTACGGCTTTTTTCAAACTTATTTTTTTAGCAGAATACTCTTTCTTACTAGAATCTTACACGGAGCGCCAATACAAAGATCACAGGCTGGTTGCCTTGAGTGGGCGGGTGTCGGGTGGGTAAGGTGGATGGTGGGGTGGGTTGTAGAGGTACCATGTTGTTCCCCTGGTGTCAGGTACGAAGCATTCTCTCTTCATCCTTATGTGATCCCCGTTGGGTGGGTAGTATGGCCAGTATTATTCTCACAATACAGATGAAGAAACTGAAGCCTAGCATGATTTGTCTAAGAAAACAGAGCAGGTTGAAAAGTAAAATAGTCCCAAATCTAGATTTTTCTGAAGTAACAGTCCAACTTAGTTTTTTACTTACCTAATTCAAATAATTTAGGTAGGCGTGATTTTTATGTAAAAGTAGTAGCACTTAATTCTTAGTTCTTTTTTTTCTTCCTCCTTTATGGAGAGATTACCTGATTTTTTTCCCCTAGGTATTTAGGTCTAATCATAGAACAGCAAACTTGAGTGGACACTTCATTTGTATTAAGGTTTGAAAATTGAATATATTATCTGAATAAATATTTAGTAGCAAAATTTCTGTAGAAATGTGTTGTTACACTTTGACTTAAAGAGCTTTAATCGGTATGTTAAAAGAGATTTTACTACACACATATGGATGGTTAGTCCTTAATGTTAAACCTAATACCCATAAATTTCTTAGATATTTATAGTACTGCCTTGACATCTGCAACAAAACTGTTAATTAGAGCTTACTTATTGCCTCATGGGAACCTGTCAGATACTGGCCTTAGATGATTTTCCACCTGGGACCAAATTGCCATCCCTAAGTTTGTCTGTATTGAGGTATATCTTAAGCTGAATTTCGATTCCTGCCAGAAGGCGTCTTAGGAGCATGCTGAGGACCTGCCGAGTATCAGCAGTGCTTCTGTGCCCCCTGCCACTCCTGTGGTATGAAAGATGCCCTAGATAATTCCAATAAACGTTACTCTGGGGTCCAACTTAAGACTTTTAGAAAGCTTTAATACTCAAATCTTATTTCATGAGACTACTTACTGACTCAAAGTTGAAATCTTGGGTCTTATACTTGGGTCTGAGCCCTTGACAAACTATAATGAGGTCTGTAGTAATATAGAGCTGAACCTTCTTTTTGTTTTAATGGTATCCTGATAGATATAATGTAAATAGCTTATATATTGAATGACTTCTATGATCTAAGAACTTTGCTAGGTATTTTACTTTTTTTTTTTTTTTTCTTTTTTTACCTTTACCGTAACTTTGCAAAGAATGTGGTATTATTCTCATTTTACAGGTGAGATAACTGCAACCTTATAGAGGTTTAGGAACAAAACCCAGGGTTTCTTGGCCAGTAAGTAGAGGAGCTGTAATTTGAACCCAGGTCTGACCTCAACAACCATGTTCTTTGTAAACTATTATTAACTTTTGGTCTTAAGGTGATGGAAATGTTTTATCTCAGGTTTTTTTTTTTTTTTTTTTTAACATGAGCATTTTGAAAATATTTGGAATGTTAGTATCTTCTTATAGAAGCAGAGAGTTTAGGTGTGCATATGGGACCAGAAATTTTTCAGAGCCAAAAAGAACTATTATATTTTACTTAAATAAATTGCTAAAAAAAAAAAAAAGAAAGAAAGAAGAAAGAAAAGGGAGGAAAAAACCAGTCATGCGTAGCAAAACTTTGTTGAAATAAAAAAAAAAAAACTTTTAAAAGAGCTAAAAACAAAGTTGACCATGTAAGTGGAATTCTCGGATTTTATTTCTAGGAGAGAATTTTGGTCATCCAAGCTGATTCTCTCATTTTCTTTAAAGAAACTGAGGCTTATGAGTTAAGTACCTCCTTTACCTGGTGCTGTGACCATGTCCTCTGACTTCTGGTCCAGCGCTCTTTCCACTATATTAGATGCTGCTTGGAATGGCTGGGGGAATGGGAGTTAGTTGATGGTGGAGAGAGAGATTTGTAATTTTAGCTAATTTATTTTTAAGTGAAAATTATACCTATCAGCCCAGCAGTTCATATAAGTTTCCAGAAAAGGGGAATGTTCTTGTGTTCCACTTTGTGACATTAACTGTAAGCTGTGGCTCTGTGGTAACCAAAGGGAGTTAAGTTAGCCAGTTGATGCAGCAAAATGCCTTGCTAAATAAGCAGACCACTGGTTTAATTCCTGGGCATTGGTGGTAAAAAGAGATCTGCATTATCCTAGGTCCTGGAGTAAAGGCGTACAGCACCCAGGTCTTAAATAATCTCAGGAAGCCTAAATAATTAGAGGGAAACAAACAGAGCTATTATGTGGAATAAGCAGGACAGGCTTGAGAATGGGTGCTGTTAGGTTGCCGAGCTGGAAGTGCTGGAGAGAGACGTGGTGTGCAGGCACGGCAGCAAGCAGGGAGCGGTTAGGTACTGGGCATCGGGGAGGGTGCAGTGGGGTCAGCGGGTGTATAGGCATGAGGGCACCTGCAGAGATAGAGAAGGTAACATTCGACATGAGACTTACAGGGTGGTTAAGATTTTTCAAAGAGAAACACATCCGGAGGCACAGGGAGTATGAAGAGACTGGTAAATGTGGCCAGAGAATAGGAAGTACAGCCTTGCCCAAGATGGGGCTGAGAAAGCATTTGGGGACCCTGTTGTGAAGGGATTTGGGTGCTATTCAAAACGAGTAAAGAAGTGATAGTGTTTTGAGCTGGGTAGTGACATGCTATCTATCTCCTTTAGAAAAACAGAAGACTAGTTTGACGAGGGTTTAAATCTTACAGACAGGAGATGATGAGGCCCTGAAGAAGCACAGAAGGGGAGATATGAGAAACACTACAGAAACGGAGTGAAAATAAGAGCCAAGGATCGGAGGCATTGACTATAGCAGAGGATTCTCTCCGGGGTGACTAAGGGGGTGGTCACCTCTGAAGGAGAGTCAGGGCAGGAATTGATGGGCTTGTTTGTCCACATGATAGAAATTGAAGACCCTACCTCTGCAAGGCCTTCAATATGAAGATAACTAGCAAGTAGCTGGAGACACAGGTCTTAGTACAGGGGAGAGGTCAGATGTTTTGAATTATTTAGAGATATAAAGCAGCTTGTAAGAAATAATTGAAGCCCTAGGATTGAGTATAATACTGAGGAGAGGGAAGAGTAAGAAGACAAGGGGGCCAAGCACAGAACCTTGAGGACTACTATGAGGGGGCAGCAGGAGGAGATAAGGGGCATCAAAGGAGAATGAAGATAGACATTTGGGGAGATAGCTTTAAGAATGAGGATGTAGTTGACATAAGAGATGATGGGAGGACAGATGGTATCATTTATGACTGTAGAGGGAGCAGTTTCAGAGGAATGATGAGGACAGAAGGAATAGAGAAGAATGGGAGATGACACGGGACAACTGATACACTGCTTTCGAGAGAGATGAAGTACCGACATAAGAAGAAATCAGTTTGAGGGAGGTGAGCTGTGTCATCTCATCCAGCCCCTGGTCCAGATTGGGGAGGACAAGCTTATTTATAGGATGAGAGAAAGATGGAGAAAAGAGAGAGAGGAGAAAATTTAAAGAGAAGGGTTCTGGATAACACGTAAGCAGGTGGAATTATGATGGGCACAGGATGTGGGATAAGTCTTGGGAAGAGAGATGATTCTTTCCTGGAGGCAATAAGGATGGAAGAACAGAGTAAGTGAGAAGCGGGTGAGAGGAAGATTATAGAAGGTACATACGTACCCTTGGTTATCCTCTTCCCTCTCTCCCACCACCTCAGCCTCTCATGAAGTAGGGGTAGAGTTATAATCTGCTGAAAAGGAAGGAGGTAGGGTTGAGGGTATTTGAAAAAATGAAAAAGACATGCGACAACTTCTTAAAGGAGTGTGGGAACTTTCAAGGGCAGAATTGAGAGCCCACCCAGCTGAGTTTGAAAAAGAGCATTTAGTAAAGCCAGTGAATTGAGTCATTTGATTTTCTCTGACATTGCTGGGTGGGACACCTAGATGTTAAAGTAGTGGAAACAAGTGGTTGGGAACAACCAAAACAAGATGTGATGTTGGAGAAAGTTGCTTAGTTGCCTAAGGTATTGCTTAGGTCAGTGGTTCTCAAACTTTAGCCTGGTTAGAATCAATGAATTTCTGGGCCCCAACCCCAGAGTTTCTGATTCAAATTTGCGTTTTTAACAAGTTTTCAAGTAGTGCTAACGCTGCTGGTCCAGACTCAGGCTTTGAGAACTTTCGGCTCAGAGTCTGGTTTGAAAAGGTTCATCGTGGGTTGCAGGCCAGAGAGGCAGGATAGGAGACTCCAGGAAGGGGCTGAAGGACTGTGAGAATAAATACAACGGTGACAGAGTATGGGGTTCCGAATGAAGACAAGGCAGGTTCACTGGCTCCGAGGACTTGGAGTAAGTGGAAGGACAGAATCTTGTGTTTAGAGAGAATCCTAGATTGTAAAGCTCTTACGTGGCCTAGGGCAAGCGTATTCAAAGTATTGGGCTTCCAGGAAATAAAGAACTTGTGCCTGAGTGTAACTCAGTGTACTACTTCCTTCTTTGAGAAAGTCTTGTTGTCCCCATCCCATACCCTTCCTCCCCTAAAAAAGGTCAGCTAGACAAACCTGTGCGTAGTCATGTAATTGATTTGCATACTGGCACAAGCTCAGTTCCTAGACTGGCATCACTCGCAGACCTCAACTGGTACACAGACCGCACTTGGAGAATCCCTGGCCTTGAGTATAGATTCTGGGGTGGGGTGTTATCTAGCAGGCCCTGAAAATGAAGGATGTTGGAAGAGTGAGGCCAGGATGTTGTTTGGACTATCAGGAGAAGAATTCTGCAGAAATACAAAACAGAGAAATTTCTGGAGACTGGTGGATGATCACAGGACCAGAATGGGAAAAGGACAGTAGAGCAGCATGGCCTGGGCTCTGAGGCTCTGAGAGGCTATTGAATGCCAGTCTCAGACTCCAGTCAGGAGCAAGTAAAAGAAGCCTAATCATCCTCCAGGCCCTTGGGTTGTCGAGTGAGGGATCGTGAGAAGGAACAGTCTTCACTTTAACACAGACATCAGTGACAACCTTGCTGGTCTTTGTTTCCGTAATCGTTTTAGACAAATTTTGTGTGGGCATTTTAAAAATCTTGTTTCAATAAAGGCTACATGGGAGCAAAGTTTCTCTTAGTTGACTGGTATAATCAAGCAGTACACTGCTGGAAGAAACATTCCCTGGGCTTCTTTTTTTTTTTTTTTAAAGTGGGATGAATATCAGGAGTCCCACTTTTTTTTTTTTTTAATTAATTAATTTATTTATGGCTGTGTTGGGTCTTCGTTTCTGTGCGAGGGCTTCTCCAGTTGCGGCAAGCGGAGGCCACTCTTCATCACGGTGCGCGGGCCTCCCACTGTCGCGGCCTCTCCCGCTGTGGAGCACAGGCTCCAGACGCGCAGGCTCAGCAATCGCGGCCCACGGGCCCAGCCGCTCCGCGGCATGCGGGATCCTCCCCTGGGCTTCTTTTATTAGGCTAAGGAGGGAGAAGTCCATTAACTGAAAATGTGGAAGATACACTAGATAAGCCATTGTTGGGATAAAATTTTCTTCTAAGAAGCATATATTAGACTATTCTAAAAAATTTATATTTTCTTTAGTAACTATTTCCGTAAGCTAAAACTCAGTTATTTAACTCTAAGAAGCATCTTTCTATAATGTATAATGTATCCTACACAGTCTGTTTGGTGATCCTATGAAAATTTTAATTGTGATTTCCTGAAGTATCTTCAACTAGTAAATAACATTTCCATAGGAGAGTACAATCATTCTTATATATAACTTTCTTCCCATGTTTAATATCCAACTTAATACCCATCCCATCGTCAGAGACTAAGAGGGGCTGTTAAATGAAAGTCTCAAGTTACAGGAATAGGCCATAGTGAAAGGAGGCAGAGGAAAATGGTGGTTTAGAATACAGGCTCTGGGCAAACCTAGATTCATGTGATGGTGGCTTTAACATTTACAGACCCTGTGACCTTGGCCAAATTAGTGAGTCTAAGCTTCTGTTTCCTCATGTTCAAAACAGGATAACAGTATAATTTCATTGAGTTGTTATGTGGATTAAATGAGCTCTCTTATAGTACTAAGCACAGGATGTACCACATAATAAGCATGCCATAATTTCTAACTTATTATCATTAGCATTACATTGTTATTAAGGGAAAGCGTAGTCCTTAGGGTCACAAAAGTTTGGATTTGCATCTCCTTTTTCTTAGTTCAAGAAGTGATAATGACCTTGGATAAGTCATTTAATACCTCTGAACCACCTTCTCATCAGTAAATGGGGGTGGTACCAACTACCATATACGATCATCGTGAAAATTAAATAGTCTAAGTATGTAATGTGTTTGGTGTGGTCCTGTGACATAGTCTTAGTAGCAAATGTTTGCCTTTCTTTCTTGCCTCTAAATTTTACTTTTCTTTTCTTTCTAGTCGGGCCTTGAAAAGAGCATAGACCAGGCTGTGGAAGAGTGGAACGTTGAGAAGGCTGAGGAGCTCAGCAATCAGCTAGCTACTCGAGAGGTGAGTCAGCCCAACTGATGACACTCTTGTGTGCTTCCAGATCTTCTAAAATGAACGTATGTTCTTTCTATGATAATGAGTACGTTCAGTATTCAAATATTTGACCTAAGATTTTCCTTTCTGTCCATTTTCTTCCCTCTTAAATCCACCTTTTATTTCAAAATGCTGGGTTTTATTTGTGTCTTTAGTGTTATTAAATTATTCTGATGTAACTCTTATGCTGGAAATAATCCATGATTAATATTCAACCCCTAGATTTCATCTAGTTCAGAGAGCTTTTTGCCAGTTATGATTAAAAGGCTAGCTTTCTTTTTCCATTTGCATCTTTAACTCAGTTTAACTCTCCCTGAGGGCAGCTGTGTGTTCTAATGTCACATCTCTCAACGTGTTCCTAACCCTTGCTCCCCAGAATGCTTTCTTACTGCATATTCTAAGTAGTTCCCTCAACCCTAAAGAATTTTTAGCCTTTTTTTTAAACCTATAGTCTATAGTATAAAACTAATAGGTATACTGAATATTCTTTTTCCAAGTACCAAGGCATCAGAAAGTTCTCACTTGCACCCTCTGGGAGGAATGTTCCTCCATTTGGGAATGACTGCCAGGTATTGCTAGGTAAAGTCACACATAAAGAGCTCATAATTGGCATATGTTTTTTTGTCATTGTTTTGTAAGTCTTTTTTGTCCTAGTTTCTAGGAAGAAAGCTCTATCAAAGCTTTCTTTTTTAATATATCCCTACCTTCTTCGCCTCATTCTTAAACTATAACTACTCCATGGTGTTTAATTACGTAGAGAACATCATCGGTCATCTGTGTAAACTCTTGGCATGTGCACTGGTCTTTCTTACTCAGCTGCTGGTGAACATTTTTTCTAAACTGAGACTAGTGGTAAAATTACTATTTCAGTAAATTCTTTTATGGAAACACCATTCCACTGTTACATCCTCTGATGTCAAAACATCTACCATTGGTGGCTGTTTGTTGGCTTGTTTGTTTTCTCTTTTTGGTTGCTGGCCACAGGTATCTTGTGGGATTTATACTTTCATGTAGGGGAGAAAACCAGATGAGAAGCAAGGCTTAGGGATTCACAGGTTGTCTTTTTTTTCCCCCTAAGCCTTAAAATCAGTTGTCACATTAGATATTGATACTTCCATTTATAATGTTTATGTATATGTATGTGCATTTATTAATGGCTAATCTAAAGAAAATTAGGAAGCTGTGAGCTTGAGTTTGGGACCTAGGTAAGAAGCAGCATAAATGGCAGTTATGTGGCCTTTCAAAAATGTGAGGTTTTAAAAAAGGTGTTTTTTTTTGGTAAGATTCATTCATCCCTCCTAGCCTATGATATTCTTGTGCTTTCAGTTTGAAAATTGCTCTTTTCATCTTTAAAATAACCATATTTTGATTTCATTGATTATAGCATTCATTGAGTATAATAGCATTTTATTATTCTCTTTCCAAGTAGAAAGATTCAGGTATTACATTTGAACGCAGTGAATTATCAAATTCACTGCTGATGGTGTATTAGTATTCACTGCTGATGGTGTGTTGAATGGTACCACAAACTCAGTAGGATTTCAGTGTTGGTTGTTGGTTATTGTAGTGGCTTCTTCAGTCACTAAGTTTCCTCAGATCTTTGCCTTGCTAAAGGAAGAAAGAGTAATGCAAGCCCTGGTCTATGACGTTAGAATGTGGGCTCCCCGTGATCCATCCATGGCTGGCTATTTTTCTTTTTGTCTTTTTTCTGTTTTTTAGCACCCATACCAGAGGCCAGGGGAATTCAGAGAGAAGCATTTACTTTACTGCAGGCACTGTGTTCCTTTTAGGTAAAGTTAGTAATGCTAAAATTTTAAGAGTTGAACACTTTGATTTTTTTAAAAAAAATCTTTTATCTTGAAATAATTTCAAACTTTCAGAAAGTTGCAAAATTTGCAAAATGTTAACAGTTAACATTTGCTTTACCATTCTTTCTAGTTTATGTACCTTATTTAGATTTACCAAATATGTCACTGATTTCCTTTATAGCAAAAGAAAATTTTCTTTTTTCTGGTCATGTCTTTTTAGTCTTCTTTAATCTGGAATGTTTCCTCAGTCTGTCTTTGTTTCTCAGGACCTTGGTATTTTTGGAGAGTAGAGGCCACTTATCTTGTAGGATGCCCCTCAGTTTTTGTTTGTCTGATGCTTCCTCATGATTAGATTCAGGTTATGCATTTTTTGGCAGGAAGATCACAGAAATGATACTGTGTCCTTCTCAGTGCAGGATGTCAGGAGGCATGTGATATCTATTTGTCCAATTTATTGCTTATTTCCTTTGATTATTTGGGTAAGGTGGTGTCTCCAGGTTTCCCCTCTGTAACGTTACTGTTCTTCCCTATATAATTAATGAGTATCGCATGGAGAGGTGGGAGATGATTTGAGACTCTGTAAATATGCTTTTCCTCACTGTTCTTTACTTGCTAGTTTTAGTATTCACTGCTGATTGTTTTCCTGCTTGAGACAATTATTATTACAGTAAGATCTTGAAAACATTATTTGATTGTACTTTTCATCTTTACCTGGCAAATCAGATCTAAAATGTGCCTTCAGTGAGATACCGGATTCTAGAATCTTTTATGTATCTATGTTAAATCTCTCAGTAACCTGGTCAATTGGGAATTGGATATAGTTTCCCTAAGTGATGCACTGGGAGGGCTGGGGTTGCAGTGGCCTTGTGTCCACCAGGGTTGCATGTTCACTCCCTCCTTGTCTGCCTCATCAGTGGCCACGCGTGAGCTTCTCCTTTCCCTGCCGCAGGAAGCTGCTTGTCAGAGGGAACAGAAGTAGTGCCTCCGAGG